>NC_054879.1:34833284-35140395 GCF_018320785.1 Cheilinus undulatus | reverse complement strand
GCTCTACTTATTCTCAGTAATGGCAGCTTGTCTGTTAAGAACTGGCAGCTTGAATCCCTATATGTATTCCCATCATGAAAACTTTCTACCCTCAGTCTTTTTGCTCTCCATTTTCTCTTTTGACCTTTGCATTTGTTCACAATTGATGCTCAATTTGCTGGCATTTAGAGCCAAAATGAGTTTCACAGTAACCCTCAGTGACCCTGTCACTGAGCAATTGGATCATTTGGTGGCTGTCACTCTCTCTGGATCGAGGTAGGTCTTGCTAATTCTAAGAGGTACAGTGTAGAACTTATCATCGATTTGCATGCTCTTCACCTGAGACGTAGGAAAGAATGACGCACTTATGTCTAAATTGCTTAACATCGTTTAATTTTCCTGTGTGAGTCATTCAAGCACAGTACTGGGAAGGAAGGCTTCCTGTATAATAACCTGCTAGTCTTCTTTCCAAACAATAGACTTAAATACATACAGTACATGATGACCCTCAAGTGGTCAGAATTTGGCATTACCTTCATAAATGCCTGTAAGACCACCAATAACCACGGCATGTTCAAATTCACTCAGTTTCAAAAATGGGTCAGTTACGATACCACCCCTCAACTTTTGCTTGTATAAAAGTGTCACCCTAAATACTTATGACGTCCAACACCTCACTGACTACCTCCACCACTGTTGCTTTCCAAGACTCCCACTCATTCTGTTATCCTGCCTGCTAGCACATAAAATAAGAATAAAGCTTGGCTTTAGGCCACAGAGTCAAGCATTAGCATATAACTGAGATCAACTGATCTCACACAAGCATGCTATTGGCTAATAGCACTCATGTGGCCATATTTAACCTGCTTTAGTCCAGCTACACTTTGCTGCTCCCTCTGCAAAGCTGCTTTTTGCAACCCTCCTCCACCCCAGCTCCTCCTTTATTCTGCTTCTGATTTAATCAGCGTCATTCTGTTGTCCTGATACCTGCTCTGCTCTAGGTGTTTTGCTGCTTCTCTCCCTGCCTTAGGCTTTCCTCGTAGGCACAGGAAAGGCAGGAACATTTGCTGTTACTGCTTGATGCTAGCCATGTGGGTTAGTGGAAGGGCCCAAAACAGCCACACCGCCAAATAGAAATAAAAGCAGTAAGTCTTCATTTATAACTGCTAATAAAGAAAAATATTTCTAACTGCAAATCATGTGTGTTTCTTGACAAAGTCGTCCTGACTGAACTGTGATGTCGGTCGCTTCAGGGTGACACCAAAGTCACATTCGATGCGGTCTGGCCTTTCAGACTGTGGTCAGATCCTGAAAGAACATGTATTTGATTACATATAAAAGTGGACTGAGTCTGGTATGAAAAGATCGAACCCAATGTGACTTGCGTCGTTGACACTGTCAGAAACAAGTCAGATGTGGGTCACATGTGAGCAAAACAAAAAAAAGAAAAAAAGATTTGGTGACTTTTGCCTTTTAGTGTGAATGTTGCCAGAGATAGGGCGGGTGGGTGGCTTATGTTTGAAAAAATGCCACAAAAGCACACTCTTGGATACCCCTATGGTAGATAAACAACATAAGGTGCCAACTTTGGTGCCATGTAAGTTGACAAAATGTGATAAAATACCCTCTAAGGGTGCCCTACAAATGGACAGGATTTAAGAAGGTGCATCTGGGTGCCACTCCAGTGGATGAGTGCCCTCCAGGTCTCCCTTCTGGTGGACCCAGAATGCACATGTTCAATATAGCTGAGAAAATATAATGGTTTACAACTTAATTTTCACTGACACACTTTGTGAAATAAATGGTTGAATGGTTTAGAATTCCTACAAATCCGTTGTTGGTATAATTATTACAAAAATGTGTAATCTTAACAATTCTATTACAAATGATGATTTTTAATATTTTGGCTCCTGCCTCCGTAACATCCCGAGAACACCATTGGTTCATGGATTACCCTAATGAAGTAGTTAATGGGTTTAATTACACACCAGAGAGAAAATATATTCAAGTAAGTGCAATGCAATATTAGTCTTAAACTACAAACATAACATTTACCAAACAGCAGCATGTAAAATTATTATATCAATGCAATAAAATGTACCAGAAACCTCCAAATTGAATCAAAGACAGTGCCAGCCATTGATGGTTGGCAGATAACAAAAAATGCAGCACTCAAATGTACCCAAATGCATACGTAGAGAAAATGTTATATAAATAACACATAAAGGGTGCATGCAATGAAGGATTAAGAGTAAAAGTTGTACAAAAGACAGTGTGGTAAATACCTGAGCCTCTCTTAGAGACCACCTTTACACTCCTGGACAGCGTGATGTACAGCAGGATCAGCAGAGGGCTGGGAGGTCTCATCTTCCCCCCGTCCTCACAGCCTGAAGAAGAAGAGCCAGGAGAAGGAGAGACGACAGGAGACAGAGAAGGAGAAAAAGAGTAATCAGTCACTGCCGCTACAGGAGATCAAGTACCTTATTGTCACTACCAGACAAGAGTATGTGTCAGAGAGGAGGATGTTCTGTAATTTCCCAAACACTGTAGTGAGAAAGAAACACTGGACAAACAGACACACACACAGAAAGATAGCCAACTGGTCACTCGCATCAGCATATCATTTTGCACAGACCCCCAGGGGGTCTTTCTGGTAATGATTTTCTCCCATGATTGCAGTTGAGACGTGTTATCACAGCAAGGATATATTTTACCAGAAACTATTCCCTGAGATGCTGACGAATCAATAAAGAAATAATTACATGTGTAAGAAACACCACTTTTAATCGCCAGCTTCATTAAAAAATAGGAGGGGGCCTTGAAGGAAATTTCAAATTATCACCTCGTGGCTCGGAGAGATGCGGCAAATATCCCACCCATATCCCTTATCAACTCATACATCATATTAATTGATGGAGGTGCCTCATTCTCTTCTCCTCATCTTCTGGAGTAAATGACATAATCTAACATGTAGTAATTACCCACTAATAGCCAGCTCCTGAAATAGAGCCGCTGCTGCTGTATAAATTTTATGTTAAATGAAAAAAGAAACACACTCATCAAAGAGAACTTAGAGTGATAACCATGCAGTGGCAGTAGGCTACCATTCTCATCAATTATGGGACTTTAATTAAAGCTTTACTGGCAAACACTAAACAAATGAAGTCAAAGAAAAGCTCATTAGAGTTTTAAATGTTTTACAAGTTAAATGAGAAGTTCAACAGTTTGGGAAAAGTATTTGATTTGTTTCTTACTGAGAGTTAGCTAGGGGTATTGATATGACTGCTTTATGCTAAGGCTAATGCTAGTAGCCTTTGAGTTTAGCCTAGCTCAAAAAGGGAAAAAGAGGAAAACAGAAAGCTTTGCTTGGTATGAAGGTGACAAATCCTATCAGCCAGCACTGGTTAAGCTAGTCCAAAATGATTAGAAAAACTATGTGGTTACACCAACATATTTTCAGGTATCATGGAGAGTAGTTTAGGTCCTGTCTAAACTAGCATGTTACTACATTCTATTGATTAAACAAGACATTACTTTAAAATTCATAGCAGCTCCTTGGAGCATTTTGTGGCCTTTTGATTGAGCCTTGCTAGCTGTTTCTACCAGTCTCAATTGTTTTTGCTAACTTAGCAAAGTTAGCTTGCTTCTGTCACTGGGTTTGTAAAAGCAATGTTGGTGTGTTTGCATCTACTCAAAGCAAGAAAACAAAAAATGAACTTTATTTAGATATTTGGCGTTTGCAGGAGGATGGGGGGGGTAGATTTGTTGTCTTAAGTAAGGCTATGCTAAATTTGCCTCCTCCTGGCTCATGCTAAGCTAGGTTAGCTTACTGCTGTCATTGGTCTACATTACCAACGCTTATATGTGTTTTATCAATCCTTAAAGAAATAAAAATGAACTTTTTTGAAGGAAAGGATCTGATATTTGAGGCAGAATTTGTTGCTGTCGGTGAAGCTATGCTAACTGTTAGAACACATTTGTTGTGCTAAGCTAAGTTAGCTTGCTGCTGTCTGTAGGTTTACATTGACAATATTAATATGTGTGGTACAAATCTGCTCATCTGAGGCTCAGAATGAAAAAGAAAAGAGAATTTGGGAGACCAAGACTCATTGTGATTAGCAGGTGCAGAATCCATGTATTTGTCAATCTGTTACAAAGAATAGGATCAAGAGAACACAACATATATCAAATCAACCCAATGAACCAGAAAGACTTGCAGGACCCTGGCCTGTGGAGACACAAACCAGAGAGCCAGAGCAAGGAGGGACCATGGAGTCTGCGGCGAGTCATGTGCACTCCAGATTAGCATAGCTAATGAAAGGAGCCTCTCTCAGTGTGTGTTTACTCGGTGCTTGCAGAGGCCCGCTTTAAAAGAAGCCTTTCTCTGCTCCTCGATCACATCCTACGAGGAAACAACATTCAGTCGATAAACATCGCTCTGCCAATAACATTCTGGCAAATGCCACAGCTAAAGGATTGGCTCCTCTTTTGTTCGCCTAAAAGAGCCTCTAGAAACACTTGCCGATAAGCCGGCCAGTTCTAATTGTGTGTTTTTAGATGCAGCTGTAACACCACTGCAACTTTATCGCTATGTTCACAAAAAAAAAAAAAAAACAAGCAGAAACACGTTAAAAGGTCCAAATTCTTCAGAGGTCAGTTCAGATTTTCGAAACCCTCCATTCTAATGACCATATCCCCCTTTAAACATAAACTCATCCTGCGGCAATTGCTGCAATACTCTCCCAGAAATGTAGCAAGACAGGCATAAAGGAGGGAATTGCCACAACTAAACATGCAATGACAAGAGTATGAAATTGAAAAGTCAAGAAACACTAGGACCAGAGAGACCATAACGACACACAGAGAAGCAGAAAGGGAGAATAAAAAAAAGGAGAAACAGGTAATAACACCATTACAGCCGCATGGTATTCAATTTCCCAACACTGCTGGGTTTGTTCAGTGTGGTTCAGGCTGTGCTAAATAGTTTTGTCGAAAAAACTAAAGTTAAAAAACCAAGTGGTTCAAGATAACTTAATTTTGCATGCCTCATAGTGAAGATTTGACATCAGCGGGGACTATTCTTGCCTTTCTCGAACAGTGCTGGGAAGAAGTATTTACCCTCTTACTGATATCTTTTTTGTTTTTTTTGCACATTTGTCACACTTAAATGTTTCAGATCATCAATCAGATTTTAATATTAGACAAATATAACCTGAGTTAATATAAAATGCAGTTTTTAATTGCTGGTTTTATGTATGAAGGGGAAAAAGCCACCCAAACCGGTCTGACCCTGTATAGAAAAGTAATTCCCCATCCTTGTTAAATCATGAATTAACTGTGATTTACCAAATCTTTTGGAAAGCTGAGGGCTCACCTGAGGCTCATGCAGGAGGTCACAGAAGAACCCAGAACAACATTTAAAGACCTGCAGGCCTCACTTGACTCAGTTAAAGTGAGAGTTCATGATCTAACATATGCCAGAAGACATCCTGATGATTCCCAAGACTTTTGGGAAAATATTCTGTGGACTGACGAGACAAAAGTTGAACTTTTTGGGTGGTGTAGTGGTAGTGCGATGGTCTGGGTCTGCTTTGCTACTTTGCTACTTTGCTACTTGCCGTAATTACGGATTTATGAATTCTGCCCTCTACCAGAAGATCCTAAAAGAAAATGGCCGGCCATCAGTTTGTGACCTCATGCTCAAACACACTTGAGTTACGCAGCAGAACAACGATCCAAAACACCAGCAAGTGCACCTCTGAGAGGCTTCAATAAAACAAAATAAAGGTTTTGGAGCGGCCCTACCAAAACCCAAACTTTAGTCTGATTGAGATGCTGTGGCATGATCTTAAACAGGCTGTTAACACTGGAAAACTCCCCCATGTGGCTGAATTAAAACAACTCTTCAAAGAGTGGCCCAAAATTCCTCCACAGTGATGTGAAAGACACGCTTGCTTGCAGTTGGTGCCACCAAGGGTGGCACAACCAGTAATTAGGTTTAGGGAGCAATTACTTTTTCCTATCTGGCATATAGGGCCAGACAGGTTTGGATGGCTTCTTTTACTTACTCAGGTTATCTTTGTTTGATGTTAAAATTTATTTCATGATCTGACACATTTGGGCGTGGCAATGTGCAAAACAAGAAGCAGGAAAGGGGGGAAATGCTTTTCCACTGCACTGTAGCTGTCCCATAAAGTCAAAATGGCCAAAGAGATGATTTTATTACAAGTTCCAGACACAACTTGATCACTCTACATGACTGAATGATTGGCAGGTTGCTTCTGCAGCTGCAGGACATGGAGGTCTGGCCTGTCACAGCCTAATTCAACAGAACAATGTCAGCATCGCTCGTCTTTGTCCCGATCATGTCACGCCTTCACAAACTCAGTGGGTCCTGCCAGCCATGACATCACCATCCTGCCATCTAGAAACAGAGGGTTATTGTAGCCTTTGCAAAACAGCCCAAAACACACCTCGTCTCACCTCTCCTCCCCCTGAATTCCCCTTTCATTTCCTCTATTCACATATCTATTCAAACTTCTGCACTAAAGCAATCAAAAGAGCTACTTTAAGGAGTTGAAAGCTGATTGGCTGATGGGTCAAAGTGACTTCTCAGAGTTCCCCTTCAAATGGACATATTGGGGGGACAGTGTTTACTCACATTTAACATTTATTTCAGGACAAAATTAACTCCGCACTGATTCATCCAGCACTCATATGGCCTTGTGTGAAGGTGTCTGAGTACAACCTACACGTTTTATAGTTTCCAGGGTAACTGCAAAAAGCTCTATGATGCTGAGCCGCAGTTCCCTTTGAAAATATCTCCTCAAAACTCTACAAGCGAAAGCACACGCATACCTCGGATAACTTTTCAGCAAAACTATTGTACAGATGTAAGAAGTAGTTCAGATATGTTTTGTACATCTTGTTTTACAGCCCTCTGCGTCCCTCGTGCCGCTACTACAGCCAAGTTTTTTCCTCCCAGGCGTCAGGAGCAGGTGTGTTTGAGGAGGCGCACGCAGAGGCATGGCGTGATATCCACACTTCAGCGATGCATGAAGCATGCACACATCATCACACACATAGCGTTTGCCTGCTGCTTTTTTTTTTTTACCAGAAAATGAGAGGGCATGGCCTCGCACCGCCTGCCCATTCACCCTGACAAAGTAGCAGAAGAATTTACCGTGTGCCGCCGCTGTTGTGGGACTCCATCTCCCAGGAGAGCTGTATATCTTTCCCCATCTTCCCCTAATGTGTTTCAATTCAATTATCACCTCATGCTATTTGTTGCTTGCACACTCTGTCTGCTGCGTGGTTGTGTGTTTCATTTTCTAATTGTTTTATCTCCAGGGAGCAGGACACACAGACTCACAAACTAACTGAAATCACAAGTATTCTCCCGCTCTTTTACTGTGACATGTTAAAGCAGAGAAGGAAAAAACCTCCGCCATCTTGGCACGGTGAGCTGTGGATGATTGATCATGTGATTTAGGGATTTAATCCAATTTGAAGGCTGCCTGCACTGTGGTCTTAGGTAAAGTACATCTTCATAGCATTTACAAGATGAGGCTGTGTGCCCTGACAGGACCAGGAATGCAGACGGTGGGACTGTGCAACTGAAAGTAAATCATCCGGAGTATCTCCCTGGTACCTCAGAGTCATGTTTAAGGCTGTCAAAACGTTTTATTCTTTGATATTTTTTGAAATCATATTAGTTAAAATACAACCCCAATTCCAAAAAGGTGGGATGCTTTAGAATGTTAATAAAAAGAGAATGCAATGACTTGCAAATCTGATAAACCCATAATTTATTCACGAAGAACACAAGCAACATATCTAATGTTGAAACTGAGACATTTTACCATTTCATGAAAAAAAAATAGCTCATTTTCAATCTGAAAGAAGCAACAGATCCCAAAATGTAGGGATGCAGACAAAGTAGTACCAAAGTAAAACACTGGGAGGAGCATTTTGCAACCAATTAGGTTAATTGGCAAAAGGTTGGTAATGTGAAAGTGAAAAGTGTAGTTCAGGAAGGCTCTTGGCTAATTGCACCCATGATGCCATATTCAAACTGCTCTAGCCTGGCTACGCTTTTCTGCTTTCTCTTTCTCTGCAATCCTCCTCCACCCCAGCTCCTCCTTTATGCTATATCCGACTCTGTTCTGTTGTCATGGATACCTGCTTCTCTGGGTTTATTGCTGCTTCTCTCCCCACCAAAGGTCCTCCTTGTAGGGACAGGAAGAGCTTGAACATGTGCTGTTCCTGCTTGATGCTTGCACATAGGCTTCCAGAAGGGCAGTGGGATCAGCCACACCGCTAAATATGAATATCAGCAAATTAATAACTTCTACTGAAGAGAAAACAATTATAGCTGCTAATAATGTGTGCTCTTGAATGAACTGGGTACAAAAGGAACATTTTAGAACAGTGTTTAACTTTTTTTTCTGGTGACCTCCTTTATACAAAGTGGACAACTTTTGTTTTCAAGTCTGTTTTCTGCACTGTCCTTGACTAGTTGGCTTAGCTTGGGGTGCTAGCTTTGCTAACGTTAATTACGGACTTAATCTGGTCCTGACATGAGGCTTTCTGTTTCACAAGACTTCAAGGAGCTATTTCACCTCCGTCACACAGGCTTATTTGTATACTCGGACCCTTGGGCCTTCTGTGGCTGTCTGGTCTGGAAATGCATTTCTTTTTCTTAGTCAAGCATTACTATGACCTTTGCTCTTCTGCCATCCAGGGGCTGGTAGAGCATTATTTTGTGTTGGAGCACCCCTATATGTGGCTATAATGTGTACTGCATATATAAATGTGACATTAAATACTGTAGGGAAGAAGTTCTGAAAACTCATCTGGCGACTCAAAAACAATCAACCCAACTGTGGGTGCCCACTAGGGGTGGGAATCACTAGTGGCTCCACGATATGATATTATCACGATACTTATGCCACAATTTGATATGATTGCGATTTTACACATTTTGCAATTTTTTTCAACTGTTTACCTGATATAGCCTTAGTCTTACCTTCATTTTTATCGTGTTACCGCAGTATTTTATTTTCATGCGGCACTCCTTGCAAGGACATGTGTTATGTTCATGTTGTTCATGCCCTGCTTGTATTCCTACTGTCCTTTCCCTGGTGCTGCCATATTGGTTGTACTAGCTTTCTCCTGCTGTATTACCACCACTTCTGCTGACCTGGACAAAGGGCGCAACAGCAGCATCAAGTGGACAGAAAAGCAACTGATGCTATTTATCCAGTATCATAGACTTCAGTTCATATCAGCAATTAATCAAAAAAAATCTATACTTGGCAGAAGATACAATACGATATGTCACTGATCAAAATATCGACACAATGCTGTATCGACTTTTTCCCGCACCCCTAGTCCCCACCCAGATTGTGAGAATAAATGTTTTAGAGAGACAAAGCCTCTCAGAAGTTAAGGAAGGCAGAGGTTCACCAATCTGCCAAAAACTGTGTCTTAAATTTTCCTCAATGTAAAATTGCATCTTTTGATGATGTATTTTCATATCATCAAAAGATTTGGAGGAATTTCTGTGCATAAGGGTCAAAGCCAAGGGTTAATATTGGAAGCCTGTGATGTTTGGGCCCTAAGGCAACACTGCATTAAACACAGGGATGATTCCATTATGGAAATCACTGCATGGCTTCAGGAACACTTCCAGAAATCATTGTCTGTCAACACAGTTTGCCGTGCCATCTACAAAAACCCGGAGGACCCACAATTGGGGGACTTTGAAAGGCATTGGCAAATACAGTGTGAAATAATGCACTAATCATAAAAGAATATAGTGATGTAACACATAAAATCAAACAGCAGAACCTGGGCTATAAGACTATATAAACCTTTTTTACACGCCCCAAATACAACTCAAAAAACAAGTAAATGAATAACGACATATCAAACTCCACACAGCTCCACTGTGTCAACCCACTCGCCATATTTCTGGCTCTACCACTATGGCACTTCATGAAGAATACATGATTGACATCTGAAATGAAAGAAGAGACTCCACAGATTGGGATGATATATGCCAAAGCAGTCTACACCAAAGTATCAGAGAGATAGAGGCCAAAGAATAACAAAAACAGAAATTGCTTTTCCAAACTACACTTGTAAAATTTCTTGTTTTCTAAAGAAAAAAAAATTCTCCTTTACTATGACACCAAAATTATTCAAATAGACCTTGTGGTTGCAGAGATATACCCATTTTATTACGGGTATGCTATTTTCAAGCAGAAACCTAAAAAAATAGGCCCAGGGTTCAGAAGGTTAAAGCTGTTTATCATGTCATGCAAAGACGAAGCCATACATGAACACGATCCAGGAACGCTACCTCTTAGCTCATTCAGAAAGGACTGAGGCAAAATGGAAAACTGTTCTGTGGTCACTTGAATCAAAATTTGACATTATTTTTGAACACCGTAGATGATTTGCATCATTCATGGTATGGGGTTGCACTATCTTCTGGAAAGGCACTATCAATACTGAAAAGCACGCAAGATTTTAGAACAGCATCTACCCCCATCCAGACAGCTTCTCTTTGAGGGGAGACCTTGCATATTTCAGAATGGCAATGCTAAAGCACGTACTGCATTCATCACAGCATGGCTTCAGTAGAAGCGCCCAGGTGCTGAACTGGCCTGCCTGCATTCTAATTGCTTTAGTATTGATTTTTTTCTAGTATCATATTGGTGTTTTAAATTCTGGTATGATGGTATCCTTAGAAAAGATGGAAAAAAACACTCACTGTGCCATTTCTTACTGTTTAAAATGTGAGTATGACCACATGTAGATTACTGAATGTACACAGCTGTTACCACAATCAGTTAACCTTTCTCTTCTCTGAACATTACATCAGCAGTTGTGAGTTTTTTTAAATAAATATTACATGAGTAATAACCACTGCATATTAAATGAGAGTTGGGCAGGTGGAAAACATTTCCTTTAGCTGCATTCAGATCATAACCCAGGTGTTGTGAGGTGAGAATATGTATGAACCATATAGCAGCCGCCATTCTGTGCCGTTTTACATTATTTACACGCTTTAGGAGTCTCTGACTCAAGAGTGTAACCTTTGAAGATTCGCTTTGGAGACACACAAACTGTGAGATAATAAAGAGTCGGAGTAAGGCTCTGGAGTCAAAGGAGAAAGTCTGGATTATTCAGAGGTGAATGTGATGTGCATCTGCTGTTATTCTCTCCTTATCTGTGGTTTTAGCTATGCAAGCATCAAATGCCACACAGCATGGAGAGCAACCAAAGAGAAAGACAAAGAAGAATAGAAAGAGGAGCTCACAAACACAACAAGTGAATGAGTCATAGGGGTTTCTGTGTGTCACTGTGTCAAACAGACCCATGCCGAGATCGCGAGTAAATGCCACAGCACACTCTAACTCCTGTGTAGCTACCTGCTCCTGCGTCTGAGCCATGCGGCACGTGTTCGCGCGCGTGTTTGTGTATGCGTTCCCCTCTGCTGTGTGGCAGATGTGTCACAGTGTGAGTCAGGTCCCAGAAGCATTTTTCAGCAGCAGCAATGTGAATCGCTGCCTGGGTTTTTAAAAAAAAAAAACAAGTATGCTGGTAGGCTGAGTGAGCATTCGTTAAAACACACATTTGACCGCGTTTGACCATGGGCAGCCCTCGTTAATCTCCGGAGGCTGCCCATAGGTGGTTGGAGTTAACGAGGAAGGTGCGCTGAGCTATGCCCTGCCTCGGTCCCAACATGCACCTCTTCACTGAGTGAGATTAATTACCACACCATCCTAAGCCAATCCGTACCCCTGCTGTTTTGCACAGACTCACAGATACTGTAAAAAACAGAAGCCACATTGGAGAACATGCAACGCATCACCGTGTGTGCATAATTAATTAACAGAGCCTCAAGGTGGAGTGAATCTGTGTCCACATGATCGGTCAAGAGCAGAGCTTGTGGCGTGTTGTGAGGGAGGTCCGTGACGCATTCCACCAACCAGTGAAGCATTTTCCTCCAACAGTTGTTTGATTGCTTTCAGCTACTCCCCCCCCCCCCGAGCCCAGGCCCATTGTCAGCTGTCCAAGGATGACTGGCTGCAGAGACCCTCTCATGCTTCCAGTCAATACGAGCCTTTGATGGAGAGCAGAGGCCAACCCTCTCCTCACCCATTTAGTGTACACATCCCACTGGGGGCAGCCAGAACAGAGCTGACACACAGATGGACTAAAAACCCTGAAAAACACACAGCAACACCTACACACCACTATGAGCACATACAAGATGAAAAACAAGCTTCGGTATGCTAAGCTTTTCATTAAAGTCATATGTACAGGAGGTTTGTGCTTTAGTTTTTGTTGTGTTTTGTTGAAAAAATGCATGATTGATGATCTGTAGGAATCCCTATCCCTTTAAAGTCTTCTTTTTCCTTTTCAAACTGGCTCGTTTCTCTTATTTCCTCTATTTAGATCATTTGTTTTTACTCTCTAGTTATTTTATGCATGTAGATGTACTTGCTCATTTATTATTTAAGAAATTAACAATGGGGTATTTTCCAGCTTTGCCGAGGTTAAACCTCTGTATAGGCCGTCTTGGTATCATCCTTTCTTTGTATTCTATTAAATGTACTTCAAATGCTTTAAGATTTTTTAGTTTGTATATAAGAAACACTGGTCATGGAGTATTCATATTGCAAATTGGACTCACAGTAGGTTTATACTAGAAAAAGCTGATATTTCAATATGTTTTCTCTCTGATAAACACTCATGGCATGTAGGGCGCTAAGGTTTCATCATGGGTCCGATGTGCATCAACACAGGGCTTGAATGGGGGGTTGGAGGGCAGCCTGAGTCAAGCTCAACACATGCCGACACACACGTGTATCACTAAAGGTGACTCTGTTAGTTTTTCAAAAGATTATTTTCCCATGCCTCTGGTCATATGCAAGGACGTCCAGAGCACAACTTTGGTTGTGTCCGCCCTCCCTTTGGTGCCCTCAGACAGCTTACCGGCCACATCCTGGCCTTACTTAAGCCTCAATTTTTTGGCCCAAACATGCCTTACTGTGTCATTTTAATTTTATGCCTATATAATATAGAAAAAAAGCCTGATGTGCATAAATATTTTGTCAACATTATAATGTAGCTAGCTCAAGCTTCTTCTGACTTCATCAAACAGCCATCAGCACCCATCACCACTACCCTCAAGTCAAGGCCAGGTCTGGCTTGAGGGTGGGGAGTCAATACATCCTATAAAACATGGCAGCATAAATATTTTTTCCTAGTTTTTTTTAGTTTTGTTTATTTTTCTTGTAATAGTTTCTGAACAACTTTCACTGGTGTGGATCCACTACACAAATTAGGAGACACGCCGCCCAGCTCAGCTGGTCAGAGTTCTTGATTTAAACAATAATGAATAAAAACATTGGACGCACTGACGCAGTATTTTAGCATCTGTATCAGCTGGTATCTGCCCTGTTGACAAACACTGCCTATTGGAAAATAATGTGACGGCTTCAGATATCAGTTGTAGAAGCTTTTAGCCATGACAAACATGTAAATGACATTCTTTAGTAAGGTTTACTGGTTTATAAATGAATAAATAATGTTTATCTGTTGTGTTCTATTAATTTAATGCCGACAGACATGTAGTCCACCTAACTGCTACTTAAAAATGAGATTGATTTACAAGAAGAAGAAGTCACCTATTGGACAAACTCTGATCTGTTTTCACAGTCAAACATGAGAGCAGATGTTGGTATAGTTGGAGTGTTAGACCAACAGAAGTTAGGTGCCGACCAGTGGTTTAATAGCTAATTTAACCTCCTGAAAGCTAAGCTTTTGTTTGGAAAGCATTTTTAGTTTCTCCTTTTCAATTGACAAAATTGACTAAAGACATCAGCCTTGTCTTGGAACAGAGATGTCTTGGAAATTTTCCTTTCTAATATCCAAATAAATTCCTTACAATTGAAGAGAAATTGCTTACATGTCTTTGAAAATTAAAAAAAATATTTAGAAAGTAGCCCATGAAAGTAGCCCAAAATTTCTTAAAATAGTCCTCAAGTCTTTCAGTGAAAATTTAACATTCCAGTACAAAATTTCCCAAAAATTCCCATGCAAATTCCTGAAACCTTTTAAGCAAATTTCCTAAATATCAAAGCACCCCCCCCCCCCAAAAAAAAAAAATCATAGCAATTTGTAAAAAATAACTACAGAAATATTTTCCAAAATTCCATTAAAACAACAGAGACATCCAACAAATTCCCTAAAACTTCCATGAAAATTCCTGAAAAATTGAAATGGCAATCCCTTCCCCAAATTCCCAATTCAATTACAAAAATACATGGACATTATCTAAATTCCTATGAAAATGCTGAAAGGGAAAAATCAAAGCAATTCCCCAAAATCTTTCAATAAACCCTAAAATATACAAACATATCCCCTGGATGTAATGTCCTCTCATGTGCATGCAGAGTCTTAGGAGGTTAAACATTGCTATTGGAGCACCTCTGATTAAAAACTGCACTAAAAAATGTTTTTTTACTAAAAATTATATTGCTGTTTTCTTTAAATGTGTGCTTGCAACGTAATGAGGGAGAAAAGCTGTTAAAAAGTGGTACCGCTCCTGAACACACAGTGTTATAATGTCACAGTGGACAAGCTGGCTTTCCAAACAGCTTCACAGGTTTGTTGCACAGGGATGTCTGTGCGCCAGCTCCTCATCCTCACTGCTCTGCTTATCATAAACAATAAGTAACACAAGATGCCTTCTTCTAAAAAAAAAATTATTATAAAACAAGTCAAATGTGGAGTTTAGAGTTTAATTATAAAAGCCAATGAATTAAAGACATCAGGTTTAAAGCATGCTTGCACCCATGAATATATGTAAAGGAATGGACCAGGCCTGGTTCAGAGTGAATGTGGTAAGATCGGGCTGGAATTTGAAGTTTCAACTGTAAAAGTGTTGCATAAATACAGAAATACACAGGAGGTTGTACTGTATTGCTGAATACTAGCACTTTTTAGCATGCACTATGCTGCACATATTACTAATACTTTTCAAATGAAACCTAGCTTTTATTGTTCTTAATGTATCCAGCTTTTAAGCATTATGTCTCAAGAGGTCATGCTAATGGATTACTGCAACAAAACTCACATTAACAACAATGTACATATTATTTTTGTGAGATTGTCTCCTTATAAAGCAACCTTCATCCCATATAAAGGTTCCACTCTGTGAAAAAGATGCCTCACTATCATCTCACTGCTATTTTAATCAGTAGTAGTAGTGGTAGTAGTTGATGTACCACCTGTTGTTGCATACACGATGTATCTCTCTCTCCATCTCTTTCCTTTATTAGTGTTCGAGCGGCCTGAAACAACCTCCCACCACATACATGTGGGAGGACTAAGGTCAGTCATTTCCATAAAATAAGCTGCTCCTCTGTTGTGAATCATTCAGCCGAGAAACACAGTCGGGGATTGTTGCAGATTTGCTCGAGTGTTTCCTCTCATCTCTTTAAGTAAATAAAAAATAGCACCAAACACGTATTGATTTGTTTCAATAGATTCTTATTCTATCAAGTGTTGAACATAATGTCCTTGATTTGCCAAATTACAGTCTGATATTGACAGCTGCTGTTAGAGGGCATCCAAGTGTTCAGTGCAATGCCAATATAGCTCTCTAACTGCTTCATTCTGCAGACCTCATGCTTGCATTAAATACCATGCATGTTAGGCATCCTCACTCTGAGAAAAACAATCTTTGCTGGTTTAAAATATGGGTGCGTGTTTCCTCCTTGCACCTCCAGGCTCCTCCTGCATGAGCTCTTGTGCTCCGCATTACCTCCCCTCTCATGCAAACACTCTTTCTACCTACCAGATTTGTTTCAGGATAGCATCAGTGTAACAGATAAGAATTATTGTCTCTTCAGGAATTTAGAAACAAACAGCAAGCTGGAGGGTAAATCTGTGCTTTCAGGGGCTGGTAATGCAACCCTGAAGTGGCTCTTACACCTTCATCAGATTAGTTTGATCACAAAAAGATGCTCGACCGTCTTGGATAAACTTCAGCACAAGATTTCCTGAAAGCTCTCAATCCTTAGAAAGAGGAGTCAGACTGTGATTGGCTTTGCACGCTTGAGCTCCCTGACAGACGTATACCTGCTATAGAGGAGCACAATCCCCTGATGGGGAATCAGTGGAAGCTGTTTACAGGGGAAGCACACTGCCATATGTTGCAGAGTGAACAAAAACGAAGGTAGTGATGGAAAACTGAGAGGTGGCATGCACTAAATAGCATGAATAAAAGTCCCCGCATTCACTATCTTCCTCCCCTATCCTGCCCGCGGCTGTGAAATGTGCTGGATGTGCCTGTATTAGCCGAGCGTGCAGGGCCACCGTGGTCCATCCTCTCAAACCCGACAGCGAGTTTCTTAAAACGCCGCTCCCTGAAGACAGGAAATGCTGGCCTGAGCAGTTTTGGGCTGGAATGTGCGTTTACGCTTTGGTATCTATGACAGAGTCTGTCCTATTGTCTAGAGGAGCCATCGTGGTGGCAATGGAGCCTAAATGAGGCCAATAATGGTTCCCTGCCTGGTCCCCAGAGTCTCGCCTGTTTAAAAATCGATTCTCTGCTTGACTGGGGACAGGCTGGGAATAGAGAGAACCAGAAGAAATGGGGAGGAAAGTGGCGGAAAGAAGGAGGCGGGTTGGGAAAGGTTACAGAAGATGAGAAAGATAACAAGTGAAAAAACAATGTACATGTCAGTTATCTATTTGTTACTTTGTTAGTGCATAATAAGCCATGGTAAATATTTTACATCATGTTAAAGTCATTATCAGTGACAAACCCGGCTTGATTTGTTCATTTCTGTCAGGAATTACTTGTTAAATATCACTTTAGATATTTCCTATTTCCTCAAAAACTTCAGCCTGTCTAATGTTTGATGTTCTTCATGCTGCCTTTAGGTAGGAAATGAGCAAAATATCCACATTGCCTTGTCTTTATTGGCCTCAGATTGTATGAAAACTATATGTCATAGAAAGTTAATGATATCCCTGTTTGTTTCACTTTAGTGGTTTTTAGAGTGCATTTAAGCTCTGTAACTATAACTCCCTGTGCATTCACTGCAAACAGATTTGTTTCTTTAAAAAGAGGAATACAAAATCAAGAAACATGTATTTTTCCAATTATTGTTTTAAAAAGGAAAAACAAAATATGGAAAATAACAAGACCCCTTAGGTTTTTCATTTCACATTAAATTGTGAATCAAAAAATTGAAAGAAAAAAAAAAGATTTTTCATTTTTAGTTTCCTGGTTTTTTTCCTGTGTTTTCTTTTTGTAATCCTCCAAAAAAAAATGTTTTTATGTTGGAATTTTATAAGTAAGATCAAAGATCAGAACACTGGTGGTGTAACATTCCTTTCCTGTATGTGTGACCTGCTGCAGGTATTCTGAAAAACAGTGTCAATCATCCTTAACATAAATACAATAAAAATGAAAATCAAAACTGTTTCTCATTTTTATTATTATTTTAAATAAAAAAAGAGATTAAAAAAAAACAGAAAATGAAAAATCATTTGTTTTGTGTTTTCTGTTTTTGAATTTTAATGTGTATTCCCATAAAGGACCGCGGGCAGGCATCTTCCCTGTTTTTAAAACATTTCGTTTCTTAACTTTGGATTTCTGATTTTTCTTTGGCTGTAAAATACACTGACATATCTGCTCTTTGATTTTAACATTCTTGACCTTAAACGGTAGACCATACGTACACATCAAAAAACTTTCAAGCCTGTGACCCCCAAAATAAAGTCATCAGAGATCAGGGGCACCACCTTTCCTTGGGGGGATAAAGAGCACAATGTTGCATAAAGCATCATGTAGAAAAATTGCATTTTAAGTTGTTTTTTACAACTTTTACTTACATTTAAGCAGAAATATCACTTGAGAACTACATTTTTATTTTCAGTTGGACTTATTTTAACTGTTTTTTTTTAATAATAAATAATAAAATCATGATTTTAAATCATATTAAATTTTTCTTAGTTTTTTGGAAAGCATTCCAAGACCCCCCTTCACTGTCCCAGGACCCCGCTGGGGGTCCAGACCCCCACTTTGGGAACCACTGCTCTATGGGTAATTACTCTAAATTACTGCTGCAATGCTAACTCTGGCAGCTGTTCTAGATTTGTTCTCCGTCTTCATATACAAATACTGTTTTACTTTAGTCACATTTTTGTCATTTTGTTATAGTTTTAGTCAATAAAAACTCTAATGATTTTATTTGGGTTTTAGTGGATAAAATGTCAAAACATTTAAGCCATAACTTCACATTTTCTTTTTGGTTTTTTTCTTGAAGATGCAGTGTGTAATATTTAGCCTAGTAGTATTTAGCAAAACAAAAGTAAACAGAATATAACATTATAAGTACATCTGTCTGAATTAGTGTTTAATCACCTGGATATGTAAAAATGTTAGAATAAGCCATTTATTCATACATGGGAGGGTTCATGGACTCCACCATCTTGGATTTTTGCATCTTGCATATTTCTACAGTAACCCAGAAGGGACCAAATAAAAATAAAACTATTTTATATATTCTTGTATTCTTGCATTTTGCTAAGTTTGTTCCTAGGCTAAATATTACACACTGTACCTTTAAATTAGAAAGGCCTGTGGATTAAATAGGAAATCAAGGGAGAGCATGGGGAATAGTTGTAGGACATTAGCTTCCATATGTGGAGCAGAACAGACTAGCAAGGCCACTGGTTCTCAGCTGGTCAGGATGAACTGACAACTGTCATTAAAGTGTCTTTTGAATATCTCACATGGATGTTGAAATCCCATCTATTGTCTTGTTGTCATGCTTTAAATAGCTACAAACAGCAACGACCCCCTCTCACCATCTCACAGCATGGCCAGCAAACACAATAGGCTGCTGAATTATAAATATTTGATGTCAGCTGGTGGTCTACAGGTAGGCTTTTTCCTGCTCATTTATTTCCTTTATTACAGTCGGGGAAGGCACATCATAAAGGCATTCCTGCTATTTTCATTGTAACTTCAGATGCTGCCGAACAGTTTACAAAGGAAAAAATACCCCAAAGTTGGGGCTTCTGCACCCACTGTGGGAGTTTATGTAGTCGTATGATGAAAATATCAAACATGCCAGGAATTCACCCGAGCAGACATAAGCAGCTGCTCTGGTCGTGGTCGGCCATCAAGTCCAACTGTACACAACAACTGACACACAATCAGGCAGAAGTCAGCCTGATTTCCAAGTGAGTGGTTTGACTCAGAATTAGTGTCAGAAACAGCTGGAAATCACACAGTGTTCCTCTGGGTTTAAATAACACAAAAACTAACAAAGAGCAGGACGAACATTTTCTTTTATTTGGTTTCCTGTGATAAATAATTTTATTTCAGGTTGTTTTCCAGACAGCTGGATGATTAACACATTAACATGAGAAAAACAGCTTTCTTATCCCAGGATAATAATGAAAACAGCTCAAAGTCTCATGATAATGCGTCTGGGAAGTGAGGAGACCAGGCATGCAGGCCCACCCTGCATGCATTTGCTTGAAAATAATTTCAAAAAATCCCCCTAATTTTTTTTTAAGAAAACCCAAATATCTACCAAGAAATTCCTAAAAAAAATCTTTGAAAGTCCTCAAAAGAACAAAATCAATGAACTTGAAAATTATAATGAGCAACCCCTCCCTCCAGATTCCCCATAATATTCCTACATAAATGAAACCCTTCAAATTATACAAACATATATGAAAAAATTCAGTGAAAGACTTGAAAATTTAAGGCAAAGTCCCCAAAATATCCAAATAAATTCCCTTAAATTTCCATGAAAATTTATGGAAAATTTTCAGTCAATTCTCCCAGCCTTCCAAGAGTTAAACTTCAATTCCAAGTCTGGATAATTCCCAATAAAAAATAAGAAAATCAGTTTTGCTTACATGTTTCAGTGAAACTTCATCATAAGGCCTCAACATTCTGATAAAAATTACTAAAAAACATCCTGTAAAATCCCTTTAAAGAGTCAAAGCAAATCCCCCCTTTGAAAATTTCCAAGAATTTACAAAGTCATTCCTAAAAAAATTGAGTGAAAATGATAGAAAAATCCCCCAAACATAAAACTAATTCCCTTCAATTCCATGAAATGGCCAACCTGTCCCCCACATTGCCAAATATATTCAACAAAAAGTAGATATCTCAGATTATGAAAATGCCTAAAAATGTAAGAAAAATTTTGCTCGAAATTTCTAATGAAACCCTCCATATTATACAGACATATCCCCAAAAAATCAATGAAAATGGTTGAAAATGTTCAAGCAAATTCACCCAAATATCCAAATAAATTTCCTCAAATATCCATGAAAATTAGTGAAAATGTCACAGCAACATTTCAGGACTTTTTGGAGATTTATCTTAAAAAATATAATAATTTCTTCTTATGTTGAAAGCCAAAATGTAATGTCCTCATATGTGCATGCAGGGTCTTAGGAGGTTCATAATAACAGAAGTACTCTCTTTAAATTTCAAGTTTCCAATATTTAAAAGGCAAGTCAACAGAATTAAATAAGTCAAAGGAACACCCCACTTTATAAAGTTTAAACAGGAATGAAGATGTAATCATTTTAACATTAAAGTGGCTGTTTTTGTTTATCCCAATGTAATGCCAACTTGCTTCTATAAAAGCTCATTTTTCTCAGTTATGTTTCAGTCTAACTAGAAAAGTAACTGTTATAAAGAGAACTCCTTATTGTAAAGTGTGTCCAATTGGTTTCAGACCTTGACTGTGAGAAATTCATTTTTCTTTCCAAATTCTCTTGGTTGCAGCCTCTTGCTTTGGATTGCATACTGCCAAAACTTTGAATATTTGTTAATTTTTTTATTTTTTTTATTTTGGCAAAAAAGCACTGAAATTAAAAAAAAAAAAAAAAAAAAAAAACAAGGAGGCAGAAGTTGGTGTCTTTTCTAAGCTTTCACAATATTTGCCAGTATGCACATCAATATGAAAAACTGTCTGGAACTTTATGTACAAAAACATTATGATGAAACTTGGTGACAACTGACTCCTCATGATGGATTACTTCTACCAACTCAATAAAAACTTTAAGAAATGTTTCCTCAGCTGTGGAGAAAATGAGCAGCCGAGTGCTATAGAAAATAATCACAGAAAATATCTTTATGCACTCAACTCGCAGTGCCGAGTTGTTCCAAATAAGCTCTTTCCATAAATCAGTCTAAAGATATGCATTAAGATATCAGGTTTCTATCAACTTCTGCTGTAGCGAAATATAACAACCAGAGCCGATTACATGCAGAAGAATAAACCGAAGCACACTCCACAAGCACTCAGCGTGGCAACTTACCAAAGCGAGGGTAAACCTGTCACTGAGTTGTGCGAGGTGAAAAAGGTCTTCTCTGCTTTCAGCCTACAAAGAGCCGAGGATGCTGCCGGTTTTGGCAGAGGGAGATATATGAGCTTCATCAGCTGTGGACCAATGAGAGCAACTTGTGGGTGTTGCGGAACAATGGCTACAGCCAACCCAAAGTCCCAAATGCTCACACGAACAAAAGACGCTGAAGGAGCAACGGACAGTGTATGAAAGCCCTGTTCAACAAACAAGATCTTATTGAGCCGATGGTATCTCAGTGGGGATGGAGGAGCGCATGGATGGATGGATTGATGGCAGGAGGACGGGGAGTCAGAGAATGTTTTATTTACACCACCGGGCTCCCTTCAGCTTCATCAGGTGTAAACTCCAGCCCTAAAACACAACTCAGTGACCTTCAGCAGGCTCTCCAAAATGCTCACCATTTGTCAGGGGGCGACCCTCATGCACAACTGTGCTGTGTGTTGCAATGGGAAACCAGAGCTTTAATTAAGGCCCCCCCTGAGGACTCAGCACAATATATAGAGCTGAACCACAATACACAATGTAAACTTATGGATTTCTTCTGCCTCTGCACTGATGATCTCCAGACACAAACATGCAGCCCAAAGAAAGATGATGTCATCTGTATACGGAGCTGGGTCTTTATGCACAACCCTGGACTCAAAAAAGCTGGGGCACTGTGTAAAATGCGAACAAAAACAGAACACAATGATTTGCAAATCTCATAAACCCATGTTTTATTTACAATAGAATATAAATCATATGTCATAAGATGGAACTGAGACTTTTCACCATTTCATGAAAAATAAAACCTCATTCAGAATTCGCAACACATCTCAAAAAAGAAGGACAGGGCAACAAAAGGCTGGAAAAGTTGAGCAAAAAGGAGCATTTTGAACTAATTAGATGGGTGGGTATGAAAGCAGCATTTAAGAGTGGCAGAGTCTTCATCAACACTGACTCAAAATCATGAAAAAAATTTTAAAAGCGTTCCTCAGTGTAAAATTGTAAAGACTTTGAATTTCCCACCGTCTGCAGTACACAATCTCATCAGAGAATCTGGAGAAAGGAAGAAAGCCGAAAGTCATCACCAGATGCTCGTGATCTTCGTGCCCTCAGGCAGCACTGCATTAAAAACAGGCATGATTCTGTACTGGAAATCACTGCACAGGCTTTTAGAAATCATTGACTGTAACCCACAAATGCTAAAGGTGTGTCATACAAAGAGGAAGCCATATGTGAACGCCATCCAGAAATTCCTCCATCTTCTCTTGACCAAACTCATTTAAAATAGACTGTCCTGTGAACTTAAGAGGAGAGAGACTGTCCGGCTTGTTATCAGCGTTCCAAAGCCGACATCTTTGATGGTGTGGGGTTGCATTAGTGCCATGGCGTGGGTAGCCCACACATCTGGAAAGGCACTATCAATGTTGAGAAGTATATAGAGGTTTGAGAGCAACATATGCTCCCATTCAGTTTACAGCTGTCTCAGGGAAGGCCTTGCATTTTTCAGCAAGATGATGCTACACCACATACTGCATCCATCACATCATCATGGCATCACAGTAGAAAAGTGTGAGTGCTGAATTGACCTGCCTGCAGTCCAGATCTTTCCCCAACTGAAAACATTTGGCACATTATATAAGGTAGAAAAAACATAGACCCAGGACTATTGAGCAGCTAGCATCCTACATCAGAAAAGAATGGGACAACATTCCTCTCCCAAAACTCCATCAACTGGTCTCCTCACTTCCCAGACGTTTAAAGACTGTTGTTAAAAGAAGAGATAGAAAATTGTCCCAGTTTGATATGTTTTTGTTGTTTTTGATGTTCCATTGTAATAAAATATGTGTTTTTAAGGTTTGTAGATCATTGTATTATGTTTTTATTTATGTTTTACACTGCGTCCTGACTTTTTTGGTTTTGGGGTTGTAGATAGGACAGTGGACGAAGCCAGAAACTGGGAAAAGAGAATGAGTGAGTGTGGGGCGCACAGACAACCATTTTGCAACCAGCGCCCTGGGACACTATGGACTCATCATCGCATTTGTTAAACATTGGTATCGGTTATATAAGCCCTGTTGGCATACATAAACACATAATGTGCATGCATAGATTTGTATCTGTAGTATGATATCCATATTTAACAACATATTGATGGTGTTACAATGTTGGATAGCCGTACATAACCTCAGCAATGTTTCAGAACCCAAGATACACCTGTCTTTGTGAAATCCCTGATTTTTTATTCACCTGCTTTGCTGCACAGCTGGTTATGTGTTAGTGCAGCCTGACATCATGATGGACCAAATGCCCCCCCCCGTTCTTGAACAGCCACTTGGCAGCTCTTTTAATTTTCCCCTCCCCTGTAATGTTCCCCATTTCAATGAAAACGGCTCTCCAGCAACAAAAGGTTTGGAGACAGCTGGCCAATCAGAGGAAAGTAGTTACATGGGGAGGAGGCTCTTGAAGACAGCATTTGAATTGAAGCTTTAAAGTTAAAGGTTGAATGCAGGGTTGTCATGGATGCCAGTCTAACACAAATAATGCGTTTTGAGCTGCAAGCCATGCAGAACTTCTCTGTAAGAAGGGAGAGAGCACGATAGGTCCACTTTAATGCAGTATAGCATTAATGCATTCTCATATGCCTAACTACTGGTTTAGCGTAGAGGCTTTCTTTTTTAGATTTTAGTTTCATTTTCCCATTAATAATATAAACTTTGCCAGACGACATAAAAAAAAATACACAAACTCTAAAAAAGAACACAAAATACTAAATAAAAAAATTAAATTAAACAGCGAAGCACATCAGACTCACTCAGAAAGCATACAAGCTCATCCTTAGTACTGTCTTATCCCTTTATACTAAAATACCCCAATAGAGTAAATTAAATTTACTAATGCTGCATTGAGAAATTCACATGATGAATACACTGTGCTTCCATTCAACTTACTAGAGGCTCATCATCAAAAAGATTATTACCCAGTCACTATATGTTCTTGATGACAGTTCCCATCCATCTGTTCTACTGACTGAAACACATGGAGTACAGGAAAGATGATACCAAAAAGTCATGGGATGATCAAATCAGAACTTTTAATGAATGTAGCACTCCTGTCACTTTCCCCCATATGTTATCAAATTCAGTCACCATGTTTCTTTGAATTGCTGTTAGTTTTTAAATATTCCAATAACAAGACAATGTGTTTTTCCAGTGATTTCTTCCTAACCTGACATGCCAGATAGACTTTTTCATATATCCACTGCATGGATATATTTGGTGTCCATCTGGGAAAACTCCCATACAAAGTGTTTGGGAGGGGCTGGACTTTAAAAAAAATTCTCGGTAGGTGATTGGACGAATGTTCTGTCTCATTTATTACAGGCTAATCAGAGTGACAAGGCATGCTAAGCTCTGGTAGTAACCTGAGCTCAAATGTAATATATTTGTATGTAGATAAGGACCTATAGGGAATAAAATAATAGTGAAATAGAGCACTGATACACTAAATTTCTTCCCTTAGTCTCCCTAATATCTGCCAAACATGATGTAGTAAACTACATTTACAATATATTGAAATATTAGATCAGTGACGTTTTTCCTTGGATTTCTGTGTGCTGTGAGGGAGAAACAAGTTTTACTGTAGAGAAACAGATACTACGACAAAAATGAGAATCTTAAACTAATTACTTCTAGTTCAAATGGAGAAATGACGCACTATTTAGACTAGACAACAGAATAAAGGGGGAGAGAGCAGTGTTAACAGCATTACACAGAATAAATGACTACAACTGAGTAGTAAATGTCTGTGAATAGTAAGAACAAAAGACATACGTTATTATAGTAATAATAGAAATAATAATAATGTCTTACACTGAACTAATGGTCAGAGAAATGATTATAGCCTCAAATTTTCAACAACAAAAGTTGAAATATTGTTTGTGAAATACTTTTAAGGCATGCCTTTCAAATTTTATTAATTAATTTGATAGTAAATAAAGTGCATGGAGTACATGACAAGCATCAAAAATGGGAGAAACCCCCAGATCCATTACTAAGATCTGGAGTATACTTTAACAGGCTCAATGGCATCCACATACACTGGACTTGCATGTTAGTTACCTAAGATCATCTCTACTGGGATCCTGCTTAACATTTCAGAGTGCATCATTTGAAAAACGCTCCCTTCTAAGGAAAGCAAACAAAAAAACAAACACTACTGGCTTTTCTAAGAGGTGATAACAAAGTGCTGGGGGGCACCAAGTTGTAATCTTGTCTAGGGAGGCCAAAATAGGCAGAGCCAGGCCTGACAGGACATCAGCAAAACGCAAACGTCACCACAAAAAGCATGGTAAAATCTAAAGTCAAGATCACATGGGTATCTGTCACAATCTGAGGATGGCACTACTGATGTTACCACAGAAATTACGGCAGACAACCAAAACGGCAGAACACTCAAATCAGCCGTGGGACTGGTCTATACATGTGCAAGCAAACGGGCTTTTTGTTTGTTTGTTTTATTGAAAAGTCAGTCTTTGGACACAATTTTCATCAGTCTCTTTTAGAGATTGTTTTATACACTGTCAAATAAAGACTAAAAATGATAGGAAGCCCAGCATTAGTTCATGCAGGACATCCATTATCCATTTGGCAATATCATGGTAAAATGAATGACAAGAGTACTTCTGACTGAAATGATCTAATGATGAATGATTCTTTAGTGTGCCCTTATTTTGCTGATATAAAAAAGGTCATTAAGTCAAATAACATGTTGTCTTATTCTAATGTGAAAGCTTCTAATCTCTCTTTTGTGTACTCTCTCTCTTTTTGTGTCTGTCTCCACTGAGTTTAAAAGTGCACAGACTAACTCTAATACAAGTGAAATGTCATATAATTGGTTTCTAATGCTCCATATATGTTTATGTATTTTATTTTGAGGGAAATCTGGCTTATTTCAATTAAATTGTTGCTGGCTGTTGGAAATTCAGAGTCGCTGTTAAACCTTAATATCTATTATCCAATTTGGCTGGTGATTCAAAATGTCGACTTTATACCCTCGATACACTCGTGGTATCATTGATTGTTCTCCGACCATGGCTGTATTCATTCTGCTGCTGTGGGGGGAAAGGCCCTGCGGGGAGCAGTCCAGTTATCTCAGATGGAATCTTATTACAGGATTTATGTGAATAGAATCAGATCTGTAAGACAGCGAATCTGTGCGTGTGCTGTGTTGTTGTGTGTCACTGCTGTGAGGTTATCCAAGGTTCTGTCCATAGACTACGCAGAGGGCTTTTGTCAATTGCTACCCTAGTCTGTGAATAGCCAGAGCTCTTCACAGACCATGTGTTCAGCTTCTCTTGTGTGGCATATTATAATTAGATACACTGCACTGCCATATTACTGTCATGTGAAAGCAAAGCAGGACTGCAGGACAGCCAGAAATGAGCAGGCAGACCGGGAGAGCCTGGGTGAAAGTCCACTCAGCTCTCCTCTTTTTTTTTTTTTTTTTTTTTTCCTTCCTGACACACTGCAAGGCTCAGGCAGACTGATCTGCACTGGTGTGTGGATGGAGGGATAAAAAAACGGAGGAAGAGGAGAAGAGGCAGCAGGAGAGGGAGAGTGGGGGGAGGAATGGCAGGGGCTGCAAGCCCAGGAGATGTGCCAGATCCCCGCAGGAGCCAAGAACAGGACTGACTGGGCCTGTGTGTCAAATCAGTGTGTGCAGGCATACACTCTCACACTTACACAAGCATATGCAGGATGAACAGACACATAGATGTCACTGACCTTCGGGAAATGCCCTGCAATGTCACCACTCAGAAAACCTGGGACAACAGCTTTAATGATCATTTTGTAAAAATCTATCATCACGAGTGGAGACATTCTAATACCACTTTGTCCTACTTGATGTTGATACAGACTCATTATTGGCTGATATGGTGTACTTTTTTGATACTATCCATCCATCCATTTTCTATACTGCTTATCCCGTTCAGGGTCGTGGGGGGGGGGCTGGAGCCTATCCCAGCTGTCACTGGGCGAGAGGCAGGGTACACCCTGGACTGGTCGCCAGTCAATCGCAGGGCTTACACGTAGAGACAGACAACCAGGCACGCTCACACTCACACCTATGGCCAACTTTAGAGTCACCAATTAACATAATGAACATGTTTTTGGTGGTGGGGGAGAACCCACACGTGCATGGCCTGCATTTTTTTGCCTTTTTGTGCAGGTAAACTCTGCACAAAAAGGCCCTGACTGGGAAGCAAACCAGGGACCTTCTAGCTGTGAGGCAACAGCGCTAACCCCTACACCGATACTAGTTTGGTATCAAAATGCTTAATATTGGTGGAAAAACACTGATATCTGTTAGTTTGCACTCCTTAACTGATGCTCGACTTTCTGCTAGCACCATGTCATATTTGTGTCTTTCAGTAGAAGACAGTTAAACCAAATAGGTTAATGTTTTTTGGGGCTAATCAGTTATGATCAGCTCACAGCCACTGATGAAAATATTGACAACCATTTAGACAGGCTCAGATGCTGACTAGCATGCCTCTGCCATTGTCAGTACTGTACTTGCCAGTAATGTCATTACCTGGCAGACTCATCAATATCAATACCAGTTTTACCATATCATTGATATACCTTATCCATTGATCCATCCTCTGCTAACTTGGGTCACTGTGGCAGCAGAATAAGCAAGTTAACCCAGACATCCCTCTTCCTAGTGGCATTTCCTAACTCCTTCTGGGGGATTCTGAGGCATTCCTGAGGTCTCTGGGATGTACCTGGAAGACCTCCAAAGGGAGGTGCCCAGGAAGCATCCTGATTGGATACCCAAACCACCTCAACTGGCTACTTCCCATGAGAAGAAGCAGTGACTCCACTCTTAGTTCCTGCAAGATGTCTAAACTCCTCAACCTATCTCCAAGGCTGAGCCCAGCCACCCTACAGAGCAAACATTTCAGCCACTTGTATCCAGGATCTCATTCTTTTGGTCACTACCCAAAGCTCATGAACATAGGTGAGGGTTGGGAGACAGATCTACTGGTAAACTGAAAGTTTTGGCGTCCAGTTCAGCTCCCTCCACACCAAAATGGACCATGCAAGATCAACAGCACTGCTCATGCTGCACCAATCTGCCTGTCAATCTGACTTGGAATTTCAAGACACAGCTGGGGGGAAGAGGGTTTCCGGTTTGGAGACCTCAGAATTCCGTCTCAGCTTTTTGCAGATGATGTGGTGCAGTTGGCTTATTTGGCTGGTTTGAATGGTTCTCTGCTGGAAACTGGTAGATTGATCCCTCCGAGTTGGGAGTGAGCCTCTGCCTCAGATGAAGGAGTTCAAGTACCTCAGAATCTTGTTCATGAGTTAGGGTAAAAGGGAGTGTGACTGACAGGACAACTGGCTTACTCAGTGATACTAATATTGTCTGCCATACTTGCCTATGCATATATCAACTAATGAGTTTTTTCTTTATTAACACCAGTTTCAGTCAGCACCAGAGACACTCATAGGCACACCATATCAAATAAACATTTCAAGCGGAGTCCGCACCTGCAAGTCTGAGGCCATGGTTCTCCACCGGAAAATGTTGGATTGCTTCCTCCAGGTTAGGAGTGAGTCTCTGCCTCTGTTGAAGGAGTTCAAGTATCTTGAGGTCTCATTCATGAGTGAGGGTAAAAGGGGGCGTGAGACTGATAAGGGATTGGAGCAGCGTCAGAAGGAACTGAGCCGAAAGGCAAATCTCTCCATTTACTGGTCGATCTAACTCCTGACCCTCACCTATCATGAACTCCGGGTAATAATCAAAAGAATGAGATCACAGGTTCAAGTGGGTTAAATGAGAATCCTCAGTAGGGTGGCTAGACTCACAGCCTTAAAGAAAAGGTGTGAAGTTTGGACATTCGGAGCGATATCAAAGTAGAGCTGCTGCTGTTTCACATCACAAGGAACCAGCTGAGGTGGTGTGGGCATCTGATCAGGATGCCTCCTGGTCGCCTCCCTGTGGAGGTCCTCCAGGTATGTTCAACTGGGAGGCCCCAAGGTAGACCCATAACATCACTGGAGGGATTATACATCCCACCTGGCCTGGGAACACCTCAGGATCCCCCAGAAGGAATTGGAAAGTGTTGCTGGGGAGAGGGTTGTCTAGGTTAACTTGCTTTGCCTGCTACCTCTGCAACAAAGATCCAGATAAGCGAGAAGATGGATGGATTTCAAGAAATATTGGAGGCATATATTAGAACACTTGCTGATCAAGGTATTGACTGGCACTTGCTGATACTGGCAGTCATGCCTATTGTACTCAAAGGATTAAGTGGAATGCATTGAAAAGCTATATCAGACCAATTGTAGGCAGTATCTAAGGTGTCAACTGGAAAACTCACTGAAACATTGATTCTAACTGGAATACTTGCTCTGCTCCCATTTCAGGCAGTAGCCACTGTCAAAAGTAGAGTATCTCTTGTGATTTATGTTAAAAGCAGTTTTTGCTTGTTAATTACGTGCTCTCTATGTCCAAGAGTTTCTATTTTTAGCTCACAGAAGACGCCTGCTCTTCCTCTCTCCCCTGCCTGAGCGTGTACATCCCCGTGAACCCGATTGGACGAGTCTTTAAAGACTTTTAATACTTGGCTGGGACTTTGTACCCACTCATTACTGACCAATGGCACTAATAGCCAGCATCCTGTGCACAATGTGGGTCTACATCAGAGACGGCTGCTCTACACGGTGCAATATTTATGGCAGTCCTTCCTCCCAGGGGACTCATTGCACCATAACACAGACCACTGCAGCTGACAAAATAACAGTGCAGAGTGTTCTAGCTTTAGGAAACAGTAGAAACACCTCTCAGTCGTTCTCTTTTCGCCTCTCACTGCATCTCTTTCTCCCTTGCTGATTCTTGCATGACCTCGTCACAGTTTTTTTGTCTTTCCTTTCTTCATAGCTTAGAGCTGAGGCCATCTGAGTGGATTTCAGAGACGAGTTGACAAGCCAAGAAACAGAAAATTGAGCTAAAGTCCCTCCTCTGTGTCTCCGTCTCTTTTTTTGTGGTCCAGTCCACCGAGAGATCACGGCTTACAATTTCACTGTTGTGAGCAAATCTGATGTTGAAAAATCTGACAACCTTTTTTTTTTTTTCCTACAAGTAACTGCCAGCTCGGAGATTTTCAACATCAACATCTCTGAGGAATGCTACACTAGTGATACGCTTTCTGCTCTGATTCAACAGAAAAGAAGAAAAGAATGATTGAATTACACCTTTAAATGCAATTTCATTCTGTGAGACAGGCAATTTGCCAAGACTAATCTTGTGTATGTCACAGAGAGAGACTATTTTCTTTCTGTGTTTCGTATGTGCAAACGTGTTCAGGCTGTATATCCTCTCTTACACATGCGCCCCATGGGACATTGGCAGGATTTTCCTAGAACCAATGCAAAGTGACAGCTGAGAGAATGATTCCATTACAGCCGGTGTTGTCTTCCCGGCCTGTGTTGTGACAAAGCTGATGGAAAAGTATGAACATGGAGAGAGAAACATGTTAGGAATAAAACCAGAGGTGAGATATTTCCTAGCTTCTTTTCATATCAGACGTTGTCCTGTTTTTGTCTTCCAGTGAGCCTATTATATCAACACAGAGAGCCTGAACCCTGCAGTATTTTCTCCTAACATGATTACTGAACACGTACTCAGACATTTCCTCATAAAATGCTGCTTGTAATTATTGTCAAATCTGAAGTCTTCATCAGTGAGAAAACACCAAAGGTCATTCTCTTGAAATTTAAAATTACTTTTAAATTTGATTCTGTCATCTGCCGACTCAAAGACATTTTTGCATAGCTATTGCAACAACTACCAGATTAACATGACCCACAATTCCCACAGGGCCTGACCATAGTATTCCATCTGTGACACAGATTTGCTCTGTCTGACAGCCCGTGGCCTAACCCACTGGGTCTGTTTAGTTCATACAGGAATAAAGACAACAATATAGATGTGCATGCACATTACTTTGAGGTTCATTGGCTTTGTTTCATTTTCTTCCTGTTTTGACCAAACATTGATTTATAAATGGGATAAATTACTGGCAGCCTGTACCTGGGGTTTTATTATAAAAACTGGCAAAAATTGTCCTATGTGGGATAAAACCGAACACATGCTCCATTCTACCCAATGTGAGCAGTCCTTTAAAATGCTACAAGAATTATGGATTTTTAAAAAATTATTACCAAGACAGATGCTGATGAAAAAATAAGACTCCTAAGGTAGAAAGGTAAAAAAAATATATATATATATATATTTCTTATAATTTTATGGCATTTTTTGACCAATGGGACCTTTCTTTGAAGTGGATGCTGAAAAAAAAAAAAAGAAAGAAAAAGATCACATCAAAATCATTTTTGCTGCCAACACTGTGTCCTTCGATTAAAAAAAAAAAGAAAGAAAAACATATATGTTGATATTTCAAAATTTAGCCATTTTTTAAACATTTCTTCACAAATTTGAATTTGTTGAATTTGGTGTGCAAACTGGCAGTTGAAGGGTTAAATCAATTAAAATGATCAAATAATTGACTTTCATAAGCAGGACTGAAGCTGATTAAAATATCAGAGTCTTTTGAAGTAAAGAAAAATTGATTTATTTTAATTTTATGACTTTTTTGATGAGGAGCTTCTAGCCACTTAACAAATGGGATCTTGTTTTTAATTGGACACTAAAAAACTAATTAAACATGCATCAAAATCAGTTTGCTGCTCATCAATGACATGTCTAATGCTTTGTCCCTAATTAAAAAAAAAATGGGAATCAATGTAAATCAAGCCATTTTTTTCTAAATAAAATCTGTAAAATTTGGCGAGTAAAATGCCATTTAAAAAGTTTTAATTTATAAAAAGGAATAAATAACAGATTTTAATAAACAGGACTGAAGCTCATTAAAATATCTGAGTCATATGTTAAAAAAAATATGATTTATACAAACTTTAAGGCTGTTTTTGGATGAGGATCTTGTAATCACTTAACATGTTATCTATGAAGTATTTAACCTTTATTTAACCAGGAGTATTCCCATTGAGATACAAGAATCTCTTTTACAAGGGAGTCCCAAGACAGCAGCATGATAAGTTTCACACATATGACATTAAAAACAAAGGTTACATGAGTCAACAAATCAGCGACTTTCAGCAGAAAAATGTACATGGACTGGCCAAGTGTTCCCTAATTCTAGCTTTGAAATACAGCACTCAAGTTTAAGATGGCCCTGTAACTCTGACCAAAACGACAGAGCAAAAACTTTACAAGCTCTTTGACCAAAGACAGAGCAAGCTGAGGAATCTCTTACATGATAAATCTATGAGAACGAAGATTACAGCTACTGACAGCTTTTAGAGTCATGAGATAACAAAGACATGAAGGTAATTCATGTAAAACAGCCTTATAAAGAAAGATAAACTGATGTCCCATCCTTCTTTTGTATACAGAAGACCAACCAAGCTTCTCATACATGACACAATGTGTCTGAAAACCCAGACCCGTGACAAATGGCAGGGCAGCATGGTACACTGAGTCCAACATTTTCAGAGAGGATGAGATAGCATGCATGTAAAGAACATCACATAACCAATTACAGACAAAAATGTTGCTTGAACGAGTTTCTTCCTTGCAACAACAAAAAAGATTGTTTGTTTCGATAGAAGAAACCCAATTTCACCCTCAGTTTCTTTGCAAGACAATCAATATGTTGATTAAAAGACGGATCTTCTAGCAAAAAAAGCCAAGGTATTTATTGTTAAAGGTAAAAATGTTGTGACTAAGACCTTGAGAAGTGCATTATTTTGGTCTTGTTGACATTAAGTACAAGTCTTAAATCACAGATGTTTCTAAAGGCTGCTGTTGTTGTACTTTCTAAAGAAGACTGGAATCTTCAGTGCATATCTAAAGTGGAGCAGAGGGGATTGGTGCTCCTAGCACATGCCAGAGACTGGTGCATGCTGTGGAAATACAGGCATTGTTTATAAGAGGGTGATTACCTCTGGAGTGCTTGGTGCAGATGATGCTAGGCACAAAAGAGACGGTGTGGAAATATCAACAAAGGGGGAGAACACGGTAATGCATATAAAAAATCAAATCTTACAGTGTATTAGTCTAATGTGGTTCTAATAAAACACTGCAGATTCTGCACTTGGTGTGTAATCAAAGTGGATCCATGTCTGCGGCCTGTTGATATAGCTGATGGAAAAATGTGGTATCGGTGCATCTCTATACAATACAAGTGAAATAGCCTTCACATTTTCTCTCCTTTATCATTAACAATCTTTATTCCCCCTTTCCTTCCCTTGATAGTCTTACCCAACACATTGAAAGACCATTAGCCTTCCTATCCATGGGCGTAGCACGGGGGGAAAAGGGTACTTATTACTTGGGCCCACGCTAGGGAGGGGCCTGTGAGAAGCCTGCAATGAGAAGTGTATTTTAATTTATTTTTTCTCAGTAATTAGTGTCATTATTGAATCAAAAGAGACTAAATAAATCAGTCAACAGACTCAAATTTGTGTCAGAGTAAAATACAATACAGGGGGGCCCTGCTCTGCCCTTAAAATGTCCAAATGTGTTGTCTAGCACTGCAAAATAATGCAAGTAAATTTGATATGTCTATAGTTAAAATATTGCTCAAAAATGGGGAAATTATGGTTCAAAAATATATTAAAATGCATAGATATTTGTAAAAATGGCGCAGCATTTGTTGCTTGGCAAGCTGGTTAAGGGGTCCCTGTGTAATATGTGTTCTGGGTGCCTAAAATCCTGAACTACGCCCCTGCTCCTATCACAGCAGAAAGAGTTATCCCGCAGTAATTAATATAGGCCACATGATCTTATTCCAACATATAACAAGCCTAAAATAAGTATCAGTAAACAACACAGTGAGCAGATATAACCCACCAGCCTTCATCAGGGGGTCTATAAAACTGCGGAGCCGTGTGGATACTGCTGTTTCATAACATGGATCTGTGTGTTAATCACACAGATCTTTATGTCTGTTTATCTTTTACTGTACACAGGCTCCGGTCTGCTGTGTTGTTCTGTTGATTTTGTGATAAAAGAACTAAAAAGTTTGGTATCACGTCATTGTCTCGCTCTTTTTCTCTTCTTCAGCATGGATGAGCAGCTGTCATACAGACAACCGTCATAATAGTTCACCTCCTAACCTCTCTGATTGTCACTTTGATCTGTATCCTCAGACTTCCTCTTCACTGACACTGCTCATGTTTGTATTAGAAAGTCTCGACAGATGACTCTTATGTAGGGAAAGTGTACGAAGGAAAAGATCAATGCAGTCACCTGACGTCAATACCCAGAGTGTATGCAACAATGGAAGATTATATATGAATCTATAAGAAATCTAATTTTTATGAAACTCATGTTGAAGAGCCGTGTTGATTTAATGAGGTCAGCATGACTTTTAGCCAGCTAGATGGCTAAATTCTGATGTTAAATTAACCTGTGCAAGATTTATGAGTTAGTTGAACTGATAATCTATCATATTAATAAAAACAGGCCTAGATCCCAGTCAAACACTCTTTAACAACTGTAATAAAGATTCTTGCCACTAGTAGCCACTGTAGCTTCAGTTAAAGGCTGATGCCTTCCTGCCATGGCTTTCCTCTTCACTGGACGTAAACATTGGCTTTTAGTGTGTCATAGAAACAGTGTGGTATGGTAGTAGTATGAACTAGAAAATGGAAATTAAGTTGCCTGTAGGCAGTTGAGGGCTGTACTCATGTACCAAAGTGATAAGTGACCACATTGAAGAGGATACTAATCTGCAAAGAGAAACAAAGGCTGGCAGAACTACCTGCTACCTTTAGCCATGCTCTACTCAGCATACACCGCATACCAACAATGACTATGTGATGAATATGACTGTTCTCATGGCATTTTCTCCTCTTTAGACTAGTCTGTTCAATGCAATTTAAATGCACATTTAGTCAAAATGGGTACTAGCTGTCCAGGAACATCCTTATCTAAAACTTTTACAAAAATAATTTACTCTTTCCATCCACAATCTATGATGCTTATCCTGTTCGGCATCATAGGGACTAGAGGCAATCCCAGCTGTCATTGGGCGTGAGGTGGTGTGCACCCTGGACTGGTTGCCAGTCAAACAAAGGGCTGACACATGAAGAAGGGCAATTTAGAGTCACCAATCGACCTAACAAGTATGGTTTGGGGTTTTGGGAGGAAAGTGGAGTACCACAAAGAAAGGAGCCCAACAAAGAGGCGACAGTGCTAACCACTGGTCCACCATGCAGCTATCACTAAATCCAGTGTTGGATCAATTAATGCAACACACAGTGGCATACTTCCATATCTTCGACCAGGATTGACTGGCCAGATTCATGGCTGTTTCTAAAAGCCAGGGAAGGATCCTGGTGTGGCAGTTTTTGAACGATACTAAGTCACTGCCTGCTGTCACAGGACTGTTCCAGTGTCCAGGATCCTCACAATGTATCCTCAACCACAGGAAAGACCCACAATCCAATGCACACATTTGTCCTGCTCTTCAAAGAAAAGAAAGGAAAAAGAGCACAATATCAGGAGGAAGCAGGGTCCTCAAGTGCTCATTACACTTCACAAGTATTTTCTAGTTACCACTTTACGATCAGAATTTTATGGCATCAAAGTAGAGCTGGACAGGTAAAAGTTGTACAATGCTGTGGTCAGTATCGTCTGCATTATGATTTCTGCTGCCGGGTTTATGGCAGCAACCATTTGGATAATAAGGGAGGACTTTGCCTCACCTCCATCAACTTTGAAGGATCCTCCCTACAGAGGAAGGATGCTGAACGTTGGGAAGAAGTCCATCTGGCAGCTCCATGTTGCACAGCCTCGAGCTCAAACACTTGTCCCTGGTTAGAGAATACCTGGACCAACCAGCATCACTTAAAGAGAAGGAGGCTTTAACTAAGAGCATGGTTTAACTGTACTTCAAGCCTGTCAACAATGGCAGCTGGTGAAGAAATTAGCAGAGGCATTAGCATTAGCAAGAGATTACTGTGGAACTTTAAGCAGAACTTGATGACTTTTTGGGAAAAAAGAAAAGAAAAATGGCACTTAAAGATTTTCTTGGTGGAAAAGATGTTTCTGATCTTTTCTTCCAACTGACTTTTGCAAGAGTTTGATTCGCCAACTGGCTCCTCTGATAGTTAACAACAATATAAGACGCCTGTAGAGCTTACTTTAAGTGGTGTACTCTACAGCTGTCATTGTTTTGTTGCTCTGATTGACCCTTAGTGACTTCGGCAGATAGAATATTCAAACAACATGCATGGGGTGTTAACCAGATGTGTAGAAAATATTTCCCATTCCAAGTGTCAGGTGACTGGATGCACCAGAATCCAAAAACGACAACCACCAAAGAGATTTGTGTCTGAATCACCTCGTGTGTAAAATCACTGGGCTCACTGTCCTCACAAAGAGCCTTTTTTGATATTGGGATTCATTATTAAAATCAAAATCAATACAAAAAAACACCCCTTGTTCTACAGTCCCATTGACAGTCTTTGTGTAATCATCAGTCAAACTCTCTTTCTCTGGTGTTTGGATAAGAATCAAAGCCCGGAGAAAACAAAAGCTCAGTATGTGCGACTACAACAAATGAAAGCAAGTTTAATTTCTTTCTAACCATTTATTTATTTGTATTCTTATTTCCCCTCTTCTTCCATTGATCTAGACTTATTAGATGAGACTACATGAAAGCATATTCACAAACGTCGGCCTGTTAGGAAGTCATAATTTGTGCCTCAAAGTCAACAAAAGGAAACAGCACTATGGTTGTAGAGTATGTACTGCTGACAGCTCAGTCTTTCAAACAGAAAAGAGCAGTTCACTTTAAAAAAAAACAGGTGACAGTCCTGGCTTCTTCTCACTATCCACGGCTGTCTAAGTACGGACCAAGACTGACGTGAAGTTTGTGCTCAAGGTGGGAACTTGAAGCAGTTAAAAGCCTGAAAAAAGAAGTGAGACAGGTGTCTGCAGCGGGGGAACTTCACTCGGTGCTGGAGAGCGACGTGTGTCAGCGAGGTTATCACTGAGGAGATGGCAGCCAAGGTGAGTTCAAGAATCCTGTGGTTCCTGCATTAATGTCCTCACCTGTGAAGTCGACACTTTATTTTGTCCTTTAAGGAAACTCGTGAAGGCCTATTTTTCACTTTTTTTCTTAAAGGTGACTCAGCAAAGTATCTTTTTTTATTTATACAAGGTACAGCACATTCTGATGGAGCTTCTCTACATCCTATTTAAGCTAAACTAACTAATGATTTTTGTGCATATGTTTTTTGTTATTTAATTTTTTCAGCCACAAGAGTATGCAGCCACTACCTTAAAATCATAATAAATGTATCTTTTATTATTTTTGGCATAATATATCATTAACATATATTATTAATTGATGTAAATATGTTTTCTCATCAATTGTTTTTCATTTATTGATTGTTTTGTGTTCCAAATGTTTGTGTTTAAAGAGTACAAATCTGTTAAATGCATGTGATGCAGATGTTTTTAAAATCACAGAGTAATCATTTTTCATAGTCTTCAGTTCAATTTAAAAAAAAAGAAAAACTTTTGTCCCAAGGAGGGCAATTCAAGGCACTTTGAGCAGCAGCGTTACAACAAGCATAGAGCAGAAATCTAACAAAAATCACAACTGCATATTAATATAATATAAATAATAAAGAAATGGAAGATTTTAATACATATTTACAGTTTATAAATGCCTACATACAAAAATGAAGACGATAAACAGATGATTTTTTAATGTAGGTGTCAGATATTGTCAGTAACAGCAGTTAAATATTTGTGCAAAGAGACAACTCTGCATTTTCATCTGGAAATACATATTTAAATATGGTAATGTGAAATGGACCAAAAGTTTGATCTGGATTGATCAATCTTGATTTTAATATTAACCTAAATAATAGTGATCATGATTATTGTTTTAATAGAGCAGCCCCAGACAGCATATATACTGAAAACTCAAATCTAAGTAAGCCTTATTGTCTAAGTTTCTGTCAAAAATATCTCATTACACTTATTTTAAACTACATTCACCGTAAAATTCCTATAAACGTCTAGGCCTGCACAATTTCAGCAGACATAAGAGCTTTTATTTTCTTTCATTATTTGTTTTTTTTACAAAAAGAAAAAAAATCCTGCTATCACCCTATTCCCAGAGGTGGCTGGGGGAAAAATCAGCATATACCCTCATATAAGAGTTTGTTAAATTTGACACAGCAGTGGCACCTAAATCCACACAGAAAAATCTGGGCATTAGTTTCACAGAGTTTAAAATATTTTACTTGAAAATAGTCAAATTTACACTTTTTGAATGTATTTATTACCAGCCACTGCCAGAGTTGGAGTGAAAACACAGATGAAATTCAGCTGAAGTTATAGACCCTGTAAAGTGAAAATAAATCTGTATTTAGGTTTGTTGGATGTCAAGTCACTGTGTTATAAACCTCTAAATCAATGTTTACAGCAACTTTATTCCAACATATCTGGAGAGTTAAGACAAAAACTTTGGATTATACTGGGTCTTTAAACTTTAACCTCCCTAGCAGCCGTCACTGATGGACGGTCACAGCTGAAGCTCGTTAGGTACCACAGCTGCAGCTAATCCTTGGCAATCAAGATCTCCTCACCTGGTGTTGAATCTTCAGACTCCAGTGCACTACAGCTTCTAGGTAACCTGGATCCTTTGAGTCTAGTTATTTTTCAGTGACTTTTTTTACTTGTCTAACTTCATTTTGTCCTTTTTTTTGTTTGCAGCGTCTCTGTCTCTCTGTCTCTGTCTCTCTGCCAGCCATCAGCCAGTACATTCCCCATCCTCTGCACTATTGTCAAAAAAACTCCTTTAAAGACCCTGTAAAGTGAAAATAGATCTGTATTTAGGTTTGTTGTATGACAATGTATGTTGTAATGAACCCCAAAATCATGAAAAATGAGGCAAGGAAAATCTGTTCCAGGATGGTGTGTGGGCGTGTCTGTTGAATGAGCTGAAGCCACGCCCACTCCAGAGAAATACGATCCTCTCAAATTAAAAAAATGCTTCAATCTGAATTGAGGAAAGCACTCACGCCATTAGTCCGCCCCTTGACCTTCTGTTGACCTTATAAGACGAGACAAAGTCTGTTTTCTGGCTCAAATCTATGATGCTTTAAATGATCTACAGACCACAGACATCAGCTAACAACAGACTGTACCGAGATGAACTGCTCTGTGATTTTATATTGTAGTGTTAGAGGGCGGGGTCATTCCCTACTGTGAGCTCATGACATCATGAGCCCACATATTGGCCACGCCCAAATTAAGCCAAACCAGGAAAGAGGTGAAAAACTTTCTAACAGTCTCAATATGAAATTCAGTCACATATAGATCTCAGTGTTTTCACATGTTTACAGCAACCATATTCCAACATATCTAGTGTGTTAAGCCACATTATGTAATAATGCTGCATTATGTAATAACCCTAACCATAGGACTTAGTGTGGGCTCCAAGGTATGCCCTACCCTACTACCTTGCCCTAACCCTAACTGCTTAGGAGCTTAGAAAATGCCGCGTTATTACATGATGGATGGAAAATGTATTATATTATTACATAATGCCATGTTATTACATAATGCGGTGCTACAGTGTGTTAAGGCACAAATTTTGGATTTCACTTTACAGGGTCTTTAGCCCTTATCTTAGCCATACCCCTTGGTTTTTGCGGTTCACATAAGGTGAAGGGGTGTCTCAGTTCTCTTTTGAATTGAGGGCTAGGGTTAAGGGCCAAGGGCTACATAGCCCTTGAAACGAAGATTTTCCAGGACCACACTTGAAACCAAGGGGTATGATGAATTCCTTCCATGCACTGTCTTCATGTGCGAAATGGCACAACAGATTATGAAGGAGGTGCACAAATGTAAAAACATTTTCGGCATAATAATTATAGAAAACACAACAGTTGTGTTTTCTCATATATTCGATCTTTAGCCACTGGGGATGGGAGATTATTGTATTTTCAGTACGTACACGTGTAAACGAGGGCTATTTACTGTATAAATATATGGAGCAGATCAACATGGAGATCCATAGTATGAACGAGATGGTCGAAGCTTTATTGTCTGGTCTGATGGTGCAGCTGTTTATCTGCAATGTTATGATGAACAGCAATGAAGTGGCGTCTGGTTTCTTAAGGGAAGGTTTTCACCCCTACCCCCGTACCACTCTGTTTTAAGGGGAAGAGGCAGACAAAGGGGAAGGGCTAAGGGGTAGAAACGGGATTGGCCCTAAGTCTACCTTCATCTGGCTCAACGTGAAGCCAGGGGTCAGAAGGACTGAGTCATTTGCAAATCAACTGCCCTTATGCCAGGTAAATTGGTTAACCCATGATAAAGATCAATTTTTGTAAAGTGTAAGGTTCATACTCGATGTTTGTAGAAGCATGTAAGTCCACCTAGAGCTATAACACACTAACTTTCCTACTGAATTCTGTCATCCTTTACTTCCTGTCCCCATTTGACTTTCATAAGAATCACGTGATTGCAAACAATCCTCTACAAATTTGTGATGACTAAAGATTTAAATGTCAAAAAAATAAATAAAACCTGCTGTTAAAATTAGACTCAGAATGAATACCAAACTCTGCAACATTATAATTTTGTCTGAAAATGTAGAGCAGCTTAATTTCCTCTCTTTATGTGGTTAATCCAATTTAAACCAACTGACAGGACAACTGGCGTACGTGCTGTTGAGATGATTTTGTTTTAACCATCTGCCTCGTGTTGTGCATAAACATTTTGCAAAGGAGGCAGAAACTCAAAAACGTGTAGAGCATCCCCAAAGTGCCTGTGACTGTGTTAAATTTATAACTCCTGATTTACAGGGACAATTTAGAAAAACCGACATCCTGGGAAACAGATTCAAACACTTAACAGCTGACAGTTGTGTGACAAGAAACTGAAATATGGCTTTGTTTTCCTCACATTATCAAATCTTCCTGCAAAAACGCTTTGTACTGTAGTGTCAAATATTGACAGAGGAAGAAAATCAGATTCATATTAGCACTGTTAACCTCTGCATCATCGCAGGGCTGGACTCTTAGCCGGATCTATAAGCTTCAAACGCCTGAGGAGTTCAAGCCTGAGGGTCCTCAAAGCGGCGTATAAATGCCAGCGTCCTAATTTGTGAGATGGAAAGCTGATTTATTGCACATGTTTGGTTATTCTGAAGGGCAGTTAATCAGGCAGAATTCTTCCTGTGCTGTTTATTGTTCCTTTATTGTCAATCAATGTGACAAGGAGGAGATGGTCTTTTAAAACATGACCCTCCTCCAAATATCAATTCCAATAGTTCAGTGATTAAAACAATGTGCATGCAGGAGCAAGTGTGCATGGGTGGATTAATGAATTAGCTCTTGACTGCACCTTTTTCTGCCACAAATCACCGATCTGTCCTTTCTGCTGTGATCCGAAAGGCTCAGCGAGCCTCTATTCCCTTTGAATTCTGCATCTACGCGTCATTATTGCACGCTCGCATACGCGTCTGTGCATAATTGAACATTTTGAACCCTTGAGCCAATACGCCTCGAATGAATCCTCAGCTCCCACATCAAAATGATTATTTCTAAACAAACCGTGTTTAATCGACTGCGTGCCTCCACGGCTCTCTCCATCTGGAGGATGCTGTGTGACAGCTTCCCTTAAATTACAAATATCAATCTGCCACAGTGGGAGCTCAGCTGCCAGTGGCCTCACGGGGGTTCACGTCAAAGCGAGCAGCCTTCAAAACAAAGCCATCAAAACGCCTCATCGCTGTTTGCTTTTACTCTCAGACAGCCGCATTCGTCACCTGATCACAGCGTCCGAATTACAGACTTATTTTTGATGTAAACCCACTTGTACACAGGCCCAGTGTGGGGTCAGCTCTTTTTGGCCCCTCCCTCCACAACAGGGACCAACAGACGCCAGCACCGAGGGCTCCCAATCTGCTGTGTGATCAGCGGCACTCCTCCCTTAGCATATCCCCCCCCCCCAGTTCCTCTTCCTCCTCCTCTTCTTCGTCACCAGCTGTCTGCCCGCGGCAACACCACCACTTACACTCCATCCACCCGCTTATTGATACACTTCACCGCAGGATCGCCTTCGAAAGCTCCTTGGGAAAGCAATGGGTCTGTGGGGTGGCCTAATTCAATCAATGTTCAGGGGGGGAACACACACATCATTCATCAGCAGCACAGTAGCAGGAGAAGACTCTCCAGCAGCTCTTCCTTTGTGACTAGATGACCATTAACACAAACAAATTGGCTCACTGCGCTCCCGCTGAGCGCTGGTGTTAGAGTGGTGCAGCGTGATCATGCAAAGGTATTTCTACAGAAAAAATGGTGCAGAAGTAATCACAGGAAAGCAATGCAGCTGGTTATTAGGCAAACACTGGATGTCATGGCTCCCCTTGGGTTAATCTGATTTCCATTTGGGCTTCATAACGGCTCCCCAACTGGGTTTATAGCAGGCATCCTGTGCATTATTAGAACAGGCCCAGGCTGGTATTTAACACTGTGGAGATCAGATAAAAAGCAAGAATAAGCATTTCATCTGTATGAATTACAGAAAGACTTCAGAATTAATGAGCTGCTTTCATTGGATATTTTATACTTGCTTTTATAAATCAATCATAGTCAATATAATTTTGATTTTTTGACACAAAAATTAAAAAAAAAAAATTCTTTAATGTCAAAGTGAAAACAGATTTCTTAAAAGCAATGTCAATCAAACAAAAATATGTATGTAAAATAAGCGACTCAATAAATATTCACTCCATTTAAAGTGGCTGACCTAATTCAACACAGGTCCAGCCAACTGGTGCTAGAAGTCTCACAGTTGGCGAAATGGGGATCACCTGATTTCAGTGAATTTGTCTCAAGTGATTGTAGTATAAAGACACCTGTGTCTGGAACATCCAGTCACTGGTTTATCAGTACCACTGGCAACCATTACACCATGAAGACAAAAGAACACCCCTAGCAACTCAGAGAAAAGGCTAGTGAAAGGATGGGTACATGAAAATTTCCAAGGCAGTTGAGTCAAATCCATAAGGAAATGGAAGGAACATGGCACATGTGTAAATCTGCATAGATCAGGCCGTCCTAACTAACTGAATGATCGTGCAAGAAGGAGACTAGTGAGAGAGGCCACCAAGACATGATTACTCTGAAGGAGTTACAAGCTTCAGCAGCTGAGATTAGTGACTCTGAACACAACTGTTGCCTGGGTTCTTCTCTATGCAAAACTTTATGGAAGAGTGGCAAAGAGAAAGCCACTTAACTCAGATTAAATCCTGACTAGAGTTAGCAAAAGGCATGTGGGAGACTCTGTAGTCAAGTGGAAGAAAGTTCTTTGGTCTGATGAGACCAAAATGGTACTTTTTGGCAATCAGACAAGACGTTATGTTTAGTGGACACTGCACATCTCCACAAACACACCATTCCCACTGTGAAACACATCATGCTGTGGGGATGCTTCTTAGTAACCGGCCTTGGAAGACTTGTAAAGGTAGAGGGTAAAATGAATGCAGCAAAATATCGGAAAATCAAGACATTAAAGACGATGACCCAAAGCTACAGGGAAATGGTTTAAAGACAACAAGTTGAATGTGGAGTCCAGACCTCAATCAAACATCTGTCAGACATTTTAAAGAAAACTTAACTGACTTTTGTTACAGTCTGTCCTGTCTTCACTCGTAAAGAACGAGCACTCAGGTTGTGGCCTTGGTGGTACTTTTTGAGCAGACACTCCATCACGACTGCTATAGAGTTGGATGAAAATTGCTCAGTGTACCCCGGCTTTAGCCGGTAAGTCAGATAAAATGTCTCTTGCTTTGAAGAAGACAAAACCAAGAACAGACCGTTCACCAGCAAATGGACGGAGAAGTATGTGTCCATTGACACCACTTTTTTTTTCACTTGGCTCTGATGCTGTGAGATGATTTTGGGACTGACCTCATGTCATGAGCAAAGATTTCACTTCACTTTTCAGGCTTGTACCGAACAAGATCAAACTCAGCATCATCTGCAGTGCTGTGGATTTAAAGCCAGAAGAAAACGTCATTTACAGACGCAGAGACTATGAAAGTTTGCTTGCATCAGCTGAGGAAAAGAAAATCCAAAACAGTTCGAATGTTCGAAGATTTAAATTCTTTTAAACACAGGATAAAAGCAGTATTGTCTCAAACATGCTTCTTAGTTTTACATTCTCACTGCATGGCAGAATGGAGCAGATACTGAAACATATGGGGAATAGGGAATGTGTAGTAAATCGAGAATCACAGTGAATCCAAAATCCATTCTAAATCAAATCCTGATCCCCCAGAATCAAATCAAATAATGAGATACTGGGAGATTCACACCCCTAGATCAGTACAATTTTAAACAGGGAGAATGGTGTCTAACTCACATCCACAGAGCTTCCTGCTCACCTGATTTCAGTAGTGTGTAATTTTGGCAGCTGGCTGTGAAAAGTGTGTACAGCTTTGTGGAGAAGAAAGGAGAAAGGAGGAGAAACTAGTAAGTACTGAAGAAAGCAAGGCCTCTATTTAGTTCTCTCCCTTTTGTACCGTGATAGAGAGGAGAAGAAACTCCCCAGTTTGTATGCTGCAGCTACCTACAGTATATTACACACAACCGGATGATTTAGAGGCAACTTCTCTTGCTGTAGCCCTCCAATTTACACAAAGAACCCCAACTCCCTGCTTTCAGCACCATGTAACTTTGGCAGCAGGCTGCAGTTCTCTGGTGAGACATGTCTGTGGCTTTAAAGTGATAGTTTACACACCAGCCCTCAGCTAAGAAGAAGCCAGTTAGCCCTTCACGGTACTGTTTGACACAATGAATGAGGCAAAAGACTGAAGCGGTAGTCCAGGTATTTGCTCAGAGTGTACATCCCTGTGGACGCTACTCACTGTAAGACTGAATGGTTAAAGGTTGTTAGAAATATCTCCAAGTGTTTTTTGTCATTGTATTCAAATTATTTGACAATCCTCCCTTATAATTGGCAGTTTTTCCAGGATGCCTTTGGGTATTAGACACTTTGCACCATGATTGAAGTTACTGGCTCAGTTAGATAACATAACATAACATTATAAGGAAGACGAATTGAACTCTAAGGAAGTGCAATTTTTGGATTAAGTTCACCGTTTATTCTTACACATTAGTGATGGGAATTCTGGTTCTTTTCAGTGATCCCGATCATTTGGCTTGGCTCAGCAAAAAGAGTCAGCTCTTTCTTTAGTTTGGCTTCATCTGAGCTGCCAAATTTAGCAATGTCATGGCAAATGATATATAGACAGGTATTTTACCCCAAATATGCTCATTTTTAATTGATGAAAATACCATGTAATTGTTTTTCAAAATGTACAGGCTCCCCAAAACACCTTGCAGGTCAGATGAAATCTGCTCCCTGGCTGACACACTTGATATGAACATGAATGTTAAACCATCAAGCAGGAGTCCCTAATGCATGGTGTGCCTGTAGTAGAGTGTGGAAAAAAGTTCATCCCTACGAATCGATGAAATAACACACACACACAATATCTATTAATAACAATAATAATAATAATAATAATGATATTAAAAAAATTTTGTTCAAATAAAAGAGCTGGCTCTTTGAGCTATCATAACTGATAGCAGAGTAATGTTAGGCTGTTTTGTCTTGGGTGTCATAGTTTTCTCATGTTTAGCTGCTTTACCAGGTCCAGAGTTCATCTTAAGCAGTTATGTCAAATTGTACACAAATTAAAAAATAAAGTCGCCATTTGGCAAAAAAAAAAAGTTGTCACTCTCTTGTTGATCTTTCTGCTAGCTTTATAAGTTTGAAGCCTTACAAATGAATCTCAGTTATAATTTTACCCCTCTTTACTGTAACCCTTTAGACATGGACTACAGACATCAGGGCAGCAGTTTAATGCACATTTACATTATTGCAAACAGTTCATGAACGATGGGCTGTAGAGACTAGCAGAGTCACATTTTCACAAAATCCTGTATTACTCCCACACCTTATTAGTTTACACGGGTCTTTCGCCTCTTCATTGCTTGCTCTGCCTCCCTCTATTTGTCAGAGTTGACTGGGGGACGACTGCTACCAGTTTTCAGGGCCTAAACTGATTATTAGTAGTTCATGAGACAGATTACCCATATTTGAAACTGATATGCATTTATTATGATGTAAAAATGTAATTAATGTAGCAAAAGTAAAATTGCATGATCAACAAATGATGGATAATAAACAATGTAGCCCCAGCTAGCACGAGCATGACAACAGGGAGTGATGCAATACGCTCACTAAGTCAGTGGCACCGAAGCTGAAAGGGGTCCAGCTGCAGACCTCCACTCTCATTCGGCTTAACAGCTCCTCCAACGTGAAGCGGAAGCCACCTCCATCGTAGGACGGAAGTGATGTAAATCTAATCCTCTCAGCCGTCTGATAGGCTCCTCCACCTCCAGCTCCTCCTCCTCTATCATCAGAAGGAAGTGACATACATCATGCGCATCTTAATTAAAATATACACCTACCCCAATGAGCTACCCCTAAATCTAACCAGTGGAAATTAAAATGCTAAACCTAACCTAAAGCTAAGCAAATATTCATATCCTGACATCACTTCCTGCTGACGGTGGAGGGGATCTCAGAGCAGAGCTTGCAGGAGTGGAGGTCTGCAGCTGGACTGTCTTGCTGAAGCTTAAGTGCTGATTTGCAAGAACTCATGTGACATCTAGTCATCAGACTGTGCTGTATGAAGGGCGTAAATATAGATTATAAATCCAGAGGGGAAGACACTTTGCAGCGGAACCAAAGTAGCTCACCTCTTGATTAACTTTTTCGAACTGCCGATACAAATAATCGCCCAAAAGACAAATATCGGCATCAGTAACTGGTCTACATCAACCACTTATGCTGACTAAGACGGGTTGGTGTTTGTGTTTTACCACAATGCAGTTGCACTCAGAGACCTATGGGTGCAAAAGTGCACAAAACCAAATCCCTTATGCCCCACAACACTAAAAAGATTGACTTGATTTGAGTATTCTGTCACGTATAACAAATGTGCCCATACTAGAATAAGCCTAAAAGCAGTCGTTTGATAATTCTACTGATAATGGAGTAAACCAACCTGACATTTTTGACAGGCTTTGGCGATATGAGTGACCAACCTAGTAACATCAAGAGTAACCCCCCCTGGATTTATCCTGTCATTATCAGTGCTCTAAATGTTTCAGGATTTTGAACATACGTTTCAATCATCAGTGAAATGTAGTTAACTCATCGTAAAATCAACCATATATAAAAGACAACAATTCTTAAAATCTCCTAAATCACATAGCTCACTCTGTCTTCTGCAGTGTTTTTAAATTTGCTAACTTCATGAGGAAGAGGAAGAACTCCTGTTCTCAGATATGCAACCAAAGATTCCTGCTTTAGAATAATTACGCTTGATTTAAACACACAGATTACTGTGGTTTCAACAAAAGGTTGCTTTACTTTTAGTTTTCCAATCCAGCTGGTGACTTTGTTCTTATTGTGTTCCCACGGCATGCTAAGCTATTTCTATAGATGTGTTGTAATTCAGTCTCTAAAGACATCATGAAGCTCTGCAGCCTGTGGAGAATACAGCACTCTACTGCAAAGAAAAACCTCCCCATTGAGCCTATTATCTGACACATTAATGAAAGCCTTCCACAATTTCACATGTTCCTGCACCTGTATGAGGATTTCTGCATGCCTTAAAGAGCTACTTTCCTTATATGTTTTGTATAACTGAGCAGCACAACTACTCGTAAAGCGACTGTAGAAAAAGGGGAGTTTTTTCCACTTTACGGGAGCACTTTTCCACCGTGTTTATGTGTTTTTCTTTACCAACAAAACAGACACTCACGTGGCCAAGCAGAGCCCCACTCCATGATGATCAGCTAATGGACTTTAACACCACTCAGTACACATGATGAGGCCATTTAAAGCAAACAGTGTAGAGCAAGGACAACACTGAGGCAGAGAGAGGGGGAGAAAAAGACAGGGCTCTGATGTGTTTTTGTGCCATGAAGGTGTGGAAGAGGCTCCACATGGCAATTAAAGGAGGCAACATGTTTTATGTATGAAGCTAATTTGCATAAAGAACATGGAGGCGTAATGGGCGGCATTAAAGCAGCCCAATTCCCCAAATACTGGACCTAAAACCAGAGCTACAGAACTCATCCCAGAGCTGAACAAAGCAGCTGTCTGTTTCAGCACCAGGGACAGTTCCTGTCATCCTCCCTATGATGAGCTGCTGCTGGCAGCAGAGGCGCCTCTGTCAGTTTTATCTGCTGCAAGACACAAGAAGTGACTTTGCCGATTCATTAAACACAAGGCTCATATAATATTCACCAAAGTGACACCCGGGTGTGTTCTTTCAACATTCTGGAGTGAACTGGAGATGTAGTTCACCTCCAACTGGACTGGATGGATATAGGTCACAGGAGAAGGCATGAAAGCACAGTCTGCCTTGATGAAATGGGTGAAAGCCTGGGATTGGTTGGTTCCTTTTCATAATGCAGCTCAGCAAGAAACTAGGGAGATAGCTTCGGTTGGATTTAATTGTGTTTCAAACAGTCCCTGGTGTGTGTTTGCGTGGACTAGAGACTACCTTTACACAAGCATGTGCTCACTTAAAGCACATGTTTAAGAACTGAGAGGAAGAAGTCATAGAGTCAGAAATGAGGCTGACAATTCTCGGATTTCACAGCCAGGGCTTCAAGTATTCCGGCTTGTTTTATTTTTTTCTGATTCCGGCGCACTTCCACAAATAGGCTCGTCATCAATCAGCTCTCAGATTCCTGCGTCATGCGTCGGCATTCGCGCTGTGCCACTCGAGGGACCGCGCTGTTTTGTCCCCACGGGGAAACTCGTACAGTAGGTCAAAAAGGCAAGAAAGCCAACGGTTGTTGGGAGTGCGCGCGCTGATGAAGCGCCTACCTTCAATTCCAGACAAATGACTACAAATAAAGGAGCGCGTGTGCGCGCGTTTTTTTTGGCATCTGTGTCTCCAATTTAGGCTGTGCAACTACTGTGACGCACTCTCTCTCTCTCTCTCTCTCTTCTCACTCGCACATTCATTTGAATATGTGTGGGTGCACGTGAGCCACACGCACAGGAATAGAGAGAGGGAAATGAGTTGTTTTTGTGGCGCAACTTGGCTATTTTCATGCGCCTCTGTGAATCTAGCAGCCTGTATCGTGTGCATAAAAGCAGGATTGTGAATTTAATAAGGCTTACTGGTAGTCTAGCTTGAGGGGAAGCGGCTGCTTCGTTTATACCTTTATCTAAATCCTCTCCTACAGTGAGCCCGGCCGGCCGGTGAGTGAGACTGCACTGCAGAGGGGCTCCTCCGGCAGCTCCACCACTGAGCTAGGGCGCAAAAATGAGCCAAATAGGAGAATATGATGGAGAAAAAAACCACTGATATCCCCGTTTACAATGCGTCAGCTTCAGTTTCTTTATTTATTGGTGCTTTTCAGGCTGTTTAAGAACACAGTGATCTATATTCGACTTCATCTCTGCTGCACTGGCAGGTGCTGAACTTCTCCTTATAAGCCTCAGACTGACTCAGATCCTTTGAAAACTGATTAATTTCACAATCCCAGCGTGGGTTTTTGCTCCAGCACTAGTGGTGCAACTGTCCGGCTGAAACCCAGAGTCACAGCTGATCAATTAATTGCCGCAATAATCGAAGAAGAGGTGAAAATAACTTTATCAAACGCTCAGGAAAAATGGTGTTATGGAGGTAAAGCCAAAAGAGGGAAAAGTGGCCTACCTTCAACTCGATTCCAAAATGGTACGACGCCGTTTGTCAGTCAGTGAGGAAGGCTTTGGACATCACAACTCCGGGTCAATCGAGAAAACACGTTTCCATAAATTTGGTGCAAGCCAGTGATGGTTTGTGTCTCAGCGAGGTCACCCATTCAGCCAGTCGTCCGGTTTAAATCCAAACAGAATGATGGAGATCTTATCTGTCCTTTGGGGAAGAAGTGCGCCAAGCGCTCTCCTACGCAGATGTGACTTTGCGCGCTTGAAATAAAACGGATGATGGGGTGGAAATGGGAAAAAAGACACTACTACAGCCAGTAAAAAATGGATATAAAAAGACTGAGGGCGAAGATGCTAAATGATCTCCCCCCCTCCACAAAAAAAATCAGTCTCAAATCGCTCGGTTCCTAATCCTCTCCTGGGTGCTTCTCCAGCCCAGACGCACTGCTCGCTGCGATCCCCACTCAGCAGCGCCGCGGTGGAGGAGATGGGGGAAAAGAAATGTATGGATATAATGGCCAGATCCGATGGGGGGTTCCCTCCACAGCTCCGCTCTGGAGTTGCACACGACGAGAAAAGGATCTCTCCGCGGTCCTAGTGCACCACACACCGTCCCCTGCTGGCGCCGCCGGAACGCACGAGGCGGCTGCACCTGCTCTCTGTCGTTCCCATCGATTTAACAGTGAAATGGATGAGAGGGATAGAAATTCCAGCAGACACCTATAACTCAGGTCTAAGGCTTCAGCTCTGAGCGGAGAGGGGATGTGCAGGAAGGGTCCTTAGTTGTTGGGAGAGGGAGAAGGTAGTGAATGGGGAGAGGAAGAGAGAGAGGGAGGAAAAGGAGGCAGAGATAAAAAAAAAAAAAAGAGAGGAAGGGGGCGACAGAAAGAGACAGGAGGAAAAGGATTAAAATGTGACCTTATGTAGAGTTCAAACTGCTCTTTTTGGAGCCTCATGCGAGGAAAGAGTCTGCAGTGAAGTCTAATCTAAAGAGTCATGGGTGTCAAAAACAAATCAAAGCTGGATGATGCTCTGTAGTTCAACAAAAGGTCTATTAACGGGGCTTCAACCGAATATACGGAAGCCCTTAGAGGACATGCTGTCATAACTTTTTAACCCTCTTAGCTTTGTTTGGAAAGCATTTTTCGTCTCTCCCCCTTTTTTGGATCAGTAGGACCTGAAAAGTTTAAAATCACAGCCTCATCTTTGATCAGGAATTAGTTTTTACCAAAAAAAAAAAAAAAATGGCATCCACAATCTCCAGAAGGTCCTGTCAGCACTGGGAAGAGCAGATGTTTCAGCCGTGTGTCAGTCAGGTGTTGAGGGGCTTCAGTCAGAAAAAGAGTTAAGACCAAGCATGAACAAAATTTCCACTAAAATTTCTGAATATCTTGGTAACTGTCCTTTCCAAAATCCACACAAATTCTCTAAAATTGCAAATTAATTATCCCAAAAAATGTATGTGCAAAATATGAAACATATTTGTGAAGTATCCCGAAAAAGTACTCCAAAATTTCTTCAAATATTCTCCAAATGTTTCAGTGAAAATTCTTCATAATGCCCAAACTTTACAATTTAAAAAATAGAAAAATGTAAAGCAAATTCTCTCTTATCCATCTTATTTTTCCAGCGAGTTAAATCTTTTTTTTTAATTCCAAAGAATAAAAAAAAATCCATGAAAATGGCTGAAAATCTCCCCAATGATAGAAACAAATTCCCTGAATTTCCATGAAATTGAATGAAATTTTTAAAGGACATCTTTCGCAGTTTTCCATGAGATTCCCTGAAAGTTACTTAGAAAACTTCCCCCTAAATTTCCTGAAAATTCTCCAAAATATATAGAAATATCCCCCAAATTTCCTGAAAAATAATTGAAAATCTCCAACTAATTACCCCCAAAAATCCAAATAAATTCCCTAAAATTTCCATAAAAATGTATGAAAATGTATTTATAAAGTCTCCAAACATTTACCAACAAATTCCCCAAAATCCATGAAAATTAAATAAATGTCACACATATGTTCCCAGAAATTTCCATAAAAATTCTTTCAAAAGACAACCCCTCCACCAGATTCCCAATGACATTCCCTAAAATGTACAAGTACATTCCCAAAACTTCGATGAAAACTACACAAAATGTCCTCATATATTGACACATATTCTCTGTATTTCCATAAAAATTCTAAAAGAAATATCCAAGGACAACCACCTCCCCGAGATTCCTTACAGTGTATTCCCAACAACTTGCATGTAAATTCACAGATTTCCAGGAATTGTCTTAAAATTTCAAAGCAAATTTCCCCAAAAGTCCCAAAACTCACAAGAATATACAAGCATAACCCCAAACTTCCATGAAAATTACCTAAAACTCAAATAAAAATACCAGAAAATGTCACAACAAAGTCTCCCAACATTTCAAGTAAATTGCCCCCTTTTTTATCATACTCCCAGGAATTTGCTAACAAATTCCCAAAAATTCCATGAAAATGATGAAAAATTCCCCATTACATCAACACTATTCACTGAAATTCCCATGAAAATTGTTTAAGATTTTCAAAAACCAACCTCCTACCCCAGATTCCCAATGATATTCTGAAACATGTACAAGTAGTTTTCCAGGATTTACATGAAAATGGCAAAAAAAAATTCAATGCAATTTCCCAAAAAAAAATTTCTAGTAAAACTCTCCTAAATATTCAAACATATAAACAATATGTTCATGAAAATATTTTAAAAATTCAAGCAGATTTCCACAAATACCCAAACTAATTCCATGAAAATTCATACAGAAATTCAGAGCAAATTCTCAAACATTTCAATCAAGTCCTTTAACTTCTATGGACATCCTGGATAGCTGTCTAAAATATTCTAATAAGTTATCCCTGTACTGAAAGCCAAAATGTCACGTCCTCATACAGTATGTACATGCAGGGCAGGGTTCACTTGAAACTGAGTCATTTTTATTTATTTTTACAAGAACTAGATTTTCATGTCTGCTTGGGTTAGCAGTGCTAGTTTTGACCTAATAATGGGACATTTTCAGTCTTTCTCTTGAGTTTTCATAAACGTTGGAACTGCATCTCTGTTTAGACCAGAATGAGCAGGAAGTCTGCTTCCATCAGAAGATTAATCACATATTAAACGTCTGTTTGAAATATTAGTATGTAGCTGCTCCAGCGTCCAATCACTGACAGACTCTGATAGAGGACTGTGAGGGTGTGGGACTTGTAAAAGACCTCCATAGAGGCTGGACCTCTGCATTATCGACTTCCATCAGGACTGTTTTCTAAAGAGAGATGGAACCACTGAATCATCATGTTCATCTACTGACTGAGACTGCTGAATGCTGTCAATCAAACTGATGAATGGCATTAATGAAATGGAATGCTGGTGATATTTACCATGTCTGTCTTTTCTCTACTTCAGTAAAAACAAAATATCTAAAGCAAGCTTTGATTTTTAATCCTACACATTATTCCAGTGTTACACAGCGATTAGACTTCCCCTCAGACATGTAGGAGGGTAAAATGGTTTGAGTGACCTCTCAGTGACACTGCTGTTAGTTTAGTTACACCTGTTTGTTCCACCTCAGTCACTCTTATGTCCAGTCCTGGCTACACAGATCTGGCAGCATCAGTCGGCCACTCTTAGCCTGGGTAAAGGTCTGATCTGAAAGGTAAAAACAGAAAACCTGTGTGGGCGAGCAGGAAGGAAAACAATAGTGGATGAATCAGATCTTCTACAATATTCTAATTTAAGAGCTTAACTGAAAATAAGTCTGTCAGTCTCTCTACTGCTTTGATGTAAGATAAAGGAATGATATCTGTTATATATATTCACATCTGTGCGTAAATAAGACAGTGTGTGTAGGCATAAGTGTACAGTATACATATACATATACAGCCCCAGATTCCAAAAAAGTTAGCACAAAATGTAAACAGAAACAGAATGCATTGATTTACGAATCTCATCAAGCTACATTTTATTCACAATAGATCATAAACAGCATATCAGATGTTGAAACTGAGACATCTGGTCATCTCATGAAAAATGTTAGCTCATTTTGAATTTGATGGCAGCAACACATTTAAAAAATGTAGGGACGGGGCAACAAAAGGCTGGAAAAGTAAGTGGTGCTTATGAGAAACAGCTGAAGGAGCATTTTGCAACTAATTAGCTTAATTGGTAACAGGTCAGTAATGTGGCTGGATATAAAAGAAGCATTTTAGAAAGGCATAGTCTCTCAGAAGTAAAGATAGAAAGGGGTTCACCAATCTGTGAAAAGTTGTGTCCAAAAATTGTCGTACAATTAAAAAAAAAAAAGTTCCTCAACATAAATTTGCTTTCTGAATATTCCTCCATCTACTGGGCATAATATCATCAAAGATTCAGAGAATCTAGAGAAATCTCTGTGAGCAAGGGTCAAGGCTAAAGGTCAAAACTGAATGCTTGTTATCTTCAGGCCCTCAGGCATCACGGCATTAAAAACAGGCATGATTCTGGACTGAAAATCACTGCAATGGCTCAGAAACACTTCCAGACACCACTGTCAACACAGCGCTACACTAGACAGCCATGGGGAAAAGTTGAAAATGATCACATTTCACTCTCCATTTGAACAGCTGACAAGAGAAGTCAGCACATGGCATCCATCAGCTGCTTACGTGATCCCTTCAGTAGAGCCCTGAACTTTTTTTGCATAAAGGCAGCCACTGATCATGCTGTTAAAAAAGACAATGAATAGTTCATTAGAGGCTGTTAGCAAAAGATTTGAAGAAATAGTCAGATTCTCTTTTTTGCATCGCTACCTCATAAAATCCCAGTACAAGGGATGAGGACGATAAAGAGCCTTAGCGGGAAACTGTGCCACCATTGCAGGAGACGGGGCTGCTTCTCACATCCTGGATAAGAGAAAAGGCAAAGAATCCACGGTGCTTGAAGTCTAGTGTGAAGTTTTCAGTCAGTGATGGTTTGGGGTGCTGCTGTTGGTCCACTGTGCTTCATCAAGAGACTTTAGAGCACTTCTGCTGAGAGGCTTTATGGAGATTCTGACTTTCCTTTTCAAGTAGGACCTGGCACCTGCCTACAGTGAAGCCAAAACTACCAGACACTGGTTTGCTGTCCGTAGCATTACTGTGTTTGATTGGCCAGCCAACTGGCCTGACCTGTACCCCCTAGAGAATCTCTGGGGAAATGTCAAGAGGAAGATGAGAGACTTCAGACTCAACAATACAGAGGAGCTGAAGGCTGCTATCAAAGCAACCTGGGCTTCACAACACCCTAACAGTGCCACGGACTGATTGGCTCTATGCCATGTTGCACTGATGCAGTGATTTATGCAAAAGGAACTCCAACCAAGTAATGAGTGCGAAGCATAATTTTTCAGAAGGTCAATATTTCTGTACTAATAATCCTTTTTTTTTGGACTGATGTTTTGTGATATTCCGATAGTTTGAAAGAGTGGATTTTTGTGAGCTGTAATCATCAAGATGAAATTTTTAAGAAATCTAGAAATGTTTGAGTTTGTAATAAATATAGGATATATGGAAGATTCCCTTCATAAATGAAATTACAGGACAAAAAAACTTTTCATAATGTTCTATTTTTTTAGCTGCACCTTTATACACAAGTATTTTTTGATGGAAGAGCAGACTAGTCAAATTAATAATCCAAATTATATAATGAAAAGCCAAAAAGGGGTTATAAGTATCTCTCAATCAGCCACTTCTCCCACATGCTTCATCATCGTCTTGATTTTGAGTCATTTCATGCTTTTCTTTAGCCGTTAATGAAGCTTAGCCTTAGTTCATGCAACACAGCCCTGATCAGCTGACACCAATTATCGCCTCCAAGCTCCCACGGCCAATCGCAGTTTTTTCTGTCAACACAGCGGATATGACATACCTCTCACTAATCCCTGCTTGCATTAAGGCTAATGCACCACGCTGCTGCTACTAGCAAAGCTTAACCTCCTCCACCCCAGCCTCCTCCTTTAAAGCATAAAGCTTGTTGCATCCTCATTCAGATTCATGCTACTATGGATTATTTGCTTTTGAACAAATTTTATTGTATTTAACAGGCATTGCCAGAAATGTATTATCTGTACATGGGTTTTTCTAGCCATGTGCTCCCTGCAAAGTTAACACATGTCGCTTGACTAACCCAAGGAGCATCTTTTGAGCAGAGCCTTCTCTGCCAAGTCAAACACATCCATTTTGCAATAAAATGGTAAAATGAATGACAAGAGTTTTCTTGAATGAAGACTCCTCTTGTGTTGGCTACCCCATAGAGGAATCATGTCTGAATGTACATAATTCAAGCAGACTCAGACACAGTACGGCAGTATGGCAGATTAAAATGAGCTGTACTTTGGGGTCAAGTGTACTCAGATCCGGCCCCAGGTCCCTTAAATAATACCACCCTCATATTCAAGCCAGTACAGTAAATGACTCAGACAACACCAGCGATGAAAATAAAAGATAAAGTTCTCAGAAGTCAAAGACATCCAGCCAGAGAAGCCTTTGTGTGTTTGTGTGTCAATCTAAGGACAGTCCTCTCTTCAGCTTACCTCATCAGGATGCGCGTACGTCTAACCACTGGAAGGGAATGAGAAGGGCAGTCTTGTGTAACCACGCTCGCCCCGGGCTTCAGGAAACTCGTCACAGACGTGTCTGCCTCCACACTTTCTGCTTTCAGAGCCTGAGTAGGTACCTGACCGCTCTCCGTCATGCAGAAAATATAGAACCTGACTGATATGACATAAATCCTCCTCTTCCTCTTCTTTAAACAATCTCACCCACTCACTCACTCCCTCACCCACTCATTAAGTCACTCGCTCACTCACATACCGACGCCTGATAAATATTCAGTGGATGTGTGATGCCATAGAAACTGCAGAGAGATCATAAGGCTTCTTATACCTTAACTTCCCTGTTTCCTCCCCTGCTGCTGCAGCATTGTCGGGGTTTCATGTTCTCCACAGCAGCTGCTTTTGTTGGTACAGTAGAGTACAGTATCCGCACAGTAGCAGCTTCATTTAAAAGCTTCCAATTATTTCATAAAGAGACCAGCTTTCTTGAAACGGCAATATCAGGAATTAGAATCATGTCCCACTTTCCCGCACAGACAGAAATAGACTTTGCATTAGAATGCAATCAGATAAAGAAACAATTAATTTCTTTGGTTTCAAATTGAAAATTAGAGCGAGAGAAAGGAACTTTCAGTGGGACACAGAGCAGATGTAGCCACAGTACATGAAAAATAGAAAAACAGATACTAACATTAAAGTCCTTGACCTATTTCTCTCCTCTTAAATATTATTTAAAGAATTTGACATCACACTGAGAGTGATTTAGTACATTTAAATCCACCACTGAGTGCTACTGAAGAGGAGCTGAACTATTAAAAACTATTAACCTTTATGCAGGCATTTAGTGTGAAACATTTTTCAGTGATGTGCAAGTTCACACTTGAAATGAGCTTGCTAAAAGTTCAGTTCACTCAGATTATAATTCCAAAAAAGTTGGGCCTCTGCAAAAGGTTATAAAAAGAATGCAGTGATTTGCAGTGATTTTCAAACTGATTGACTTGATTGTTTTTATGGAGATATGCATACATTCAGGGTTTAAAGCCTGTAACATTGTCAAAAAAAAGTTGATGACTGCTCAAAACACACAAGTAAGATTGTTATTTGGTTGTAGGTGATAGTAACATGACTGGGTATAAAAGGCTCAGTCATTCACGCTTGGTGCAAAGTATTTAGAAATTTTGCTATCTACAGTCCACAATATTATCGTAAGATCCAGAGAATCTGGAGAAATCTCTGCATGTAAGGGGAGAAGCTGAAAACCAACATTGAATGGCCATGACCTTCAATCACGGTGGCACTGCATGAAATACCAACATCAGGGTGCAGGTGGCCTAGCGGTTTCAGGGTGTCTGATGGCCCAACGGAAACATTTTGGTCTCATCAGACCAAAGAACTTTCTGAAACTCAAACATGGAGTCTCCCACATGCCTTTTAGCAATCTCTAGTCCAGATTTAATGAGTTTTCTTTAACAGTGGTTTTCTCTACCACTCTCCCATAAAGCTTTGACTGGTGAAGAACCCAGGCAACAGTTGCTATATGCAAGCTCTTCCATCTCAGCTATTGGAGCTTTTAACTCCTTCAGAGTAGCAGATGTCTTGGTGGCCTCTCTCACTAGTCTCCTTCTTGCACTGTCACTCAGTGGGGGTTGGCCAAATCTAGGCAGATTTACACATGCGCCATATTCCTGCCATTTCCCAGTGATGGATTTAACTGAACTCTGGGGGATGTTCAGTGCCTTGGAAATGTTTCTGTATCTATCCCCTGACTTATACTTTACAGAAGCCTTTTCTCTGAGTTGCTTGGTGTGTGCTTTTGTCCTCATGGTGTAATGGTAGCCAGGAATACTGATCGACCTGTAACCCAACCTTCCAGACAGGTGTCTTTATAATGCGACTTGAGACACATTCATTGGACTCAGGTGATTCCCATTTCATTAATTGTGAGACTACTAGCACCAACTGGTTAGAGCTCTGTTGAATTAGGTCAGTCACTCTAGAGGGTGTAAATATTTATGCAATCACAATCCATCCAAAGGGTGACTACTTTTTAAGGGCACTGTAAATGCCAGCATCTGTGATGACGGGATTGCATGGGTAACTTGCACATCTGTGAAGGCATCATTAATACTGAGAGGTACATTCAGGCTGTGGAGAAACATATGCTTCCATCCTGACAATGTCTCTTTCAAGGACGTCCCTGCGTATTTCCACAAGTCAAAGCCAAGTCACTTTTTGCACAAGTTACAACAGAACGGCTTTGCAGTGAAAGAGAGGGGGTACTAGACTAGCCTGCATGCAGTCCAACGTGGTGTATGGAAAGTTTTTTAATTGTTTTGAATAAATTAAGTGCAATTATATTGCAATTAATTAAATTTCCCTCTTAGTTGACATGGCAGCTATTTGCAAGGATCATCCCTGCTTTTAAGTCTTCTGTTATGATAAAGATGGTTTAAAAGGTGACGGTGTCAGCAGGGATCTTTAAAAGAGGGATTTTACTCTTTGTATAGATGTTAATATTCAGGAATCACTTGGTAAAATACTTAAATAAATACAAAAACGTCTGATTTTGCCACAGTGAAACTTCTACAGTAATGTCAGCACATACTTCAGTTTGGGCAAATATATTTCTTAAAAGAACACGGCTGGTAATTTGACATCTCGGCATTTACAAATAGATTCTCTACCATTAATGTGATTCCTGTCCGTCATTTGTACTGTACCTTCCTCTCTCTCTCTCTCTCTCTCTCTCTCTCTCATCACACACAAACAGAAGCAGATGTTTTCACAGAGTGTGCTGACTGATACATGCCCAGCACCTAATTGCAGGTTTATGAAATCTGCAGGCTAAGGGTGCCAAGCAGTTTCCAAACGGGTGCCAAGTGGTTGCCGTGACAGCAGGTCATGACCTTCCTGTAATTGTAGAGATGATGCCATTTCCCCCCTCTCATCTGGTCCACACATCTGTGCCAGCACAAAACCTTCGGCCAACTGCTCACCATGGAAACAAAACAACAAGTAGACAATCAGGACTACCTTCCAGAATGCTACTATGTAGCCCTAAGCTTTACCTTTCAGCCGAATTTGCCTATAGAACATGTAACACCACATTACTTAATACCTCAGGTTTTTCTTCTTCTTACTTTATGTGCCATCTTCAGATTTCAGACAATCTGAGGACCTTTTAACCTCTTGTCTCGACTCCTTTTGTCATCTCTTTCTTCTTTTAAAACACCAGATAAACTGGGCTGCTTTCTGCAGTGAATCCTCAAGAGTCTGTGATTAGTGCTACAAATGTAGCAATCTCAGAACCTTTGTCTATCAGCGTTAGATAAATGCGTCATACCACCGGAAACTGAGGTGAATGTTTCAGTGAAGCCAGAGGTTAACGGTAAACCACTTCCAGGAAGGAAACACTCTATGGACAAAAGTATTCAACCGCCTGACATATTTAATGGGAATTTGAGCCCACTCTTCAGCTCCCCCGTATCCTCAGCTCCTGGGCTGTCTGGTGTGAACGATTCTTTTGGGGTCATTCCACAGAATCTCTACTGGAATTCAGGTCAAACCTGGATTCTGAATTTAGGTCTAACCTGAGAGCCTAACAGGGTAAACATTTAACCATACACTGTCATTTGCACCAGCACAAAACAAAAACAAAAAAATGGGGAAGACTAACTGAGCACTGATGATAAATGGTTTTCAGATTTTAAAGTCAAAATTACAAGTTTAACTGCTCAAAATCTGAGGTGAAAGTAAAATGTATTAGTTCAAAAGGTCAAACACAGAATTAAAAATAAAAAAATGGTTTTGATGGGCAAATATATGAGATAGAATGTCAAAGCTGTGAGTTTTAAGAATAGAAATATTGTATATAATTCAAAATCATGAGTTTGAAAGGTAAAAACATGAGTTAAAATTTCCAATTGTGAGTGTAAAAGGTTAAAATCTGGGATTAAAAGTCAAAGTTAGGAGTTGAAAAGGTCGGAAGGTGTGATCCAATTTGAAATGGTGAGTTAAAAAGGTCCAAATACGACTTTAAACTGTGAATTTAAGAGGTTGAATTTTGATGTAGAAAGTCAAAATTGTGAATTTAAAAGGTCAAAATATGAAATAAAAGGTCAAACAATAAATTTGAATCTGAGATGCAAAATTGAAAATATAAAATGAAACAAATTGATTTCTTTTCCACATTCCACATTTTTATCTAAACATTTTTATTCTTTACTTTTTCCCCTTTCAGAGTTTAAGGTTACATTTTAATACTGTAGGAAATCTGCAGACCTCATACCAGCGGGCCAATTACAATGGCCCACTGGTATGAAACATGATATGACCTTACAGGCTGGTACAACAGCACCGGATTTTGCCCCCAGGCCTTGAGTTTGTCACCCCTGCCTTAGAGTCAACCTGACTGGGCGCCCAATTCTAGGGAGAGTGGCCCTGCCACTGTGTCCTCTCTGTTCGTGGACTGGTGAATACCTGAAGTCTTTGAGATGACTTTGTAACCCTTTCAGTCTTAATTCAACAGTTCTTGAGTGAAGGCCTTCTGAGATCTCTTGTTTTGTAAGGCATGGTTCACATACTTCTTGTACAGAGCAAACTCAAAAAGTTTGAGTGTTTTTGAATCACAGTAGCTCTACACCTGGCTCAAATCTTGTCTTATTGGTTGGACTTTGGGTGTGCTGACTCCAATTAGCCCTTTGAGTTGTAGGCCTATGAGGGTATACGGTGCCTAAATGGTGTCTGTGTTGATACTTTTGAGGGGGAAATGTGTGCTGAAAGTCGTAGAAAAATAAAAGCTGTCTGGGTATCATATCTGCGTTGTATTTCGGTCCAGTAGGTATCAGATGTGTTAGTACCGGTACCATGTCGGTACCGGTTTCTGATACTCGTGCCTACTTATAAGCAGTGTGTTAAGTATGCAAGACCTTATTATAAGCATCACCAAAAACATGAACTAAATATCTAATCAACCGCCAAAACCCCACAAACAGAAGGTTCCTCAGGAGCTTTAGGCAATTAACAGGCTTAAACTTTAGGCTTGGCTGCCGTGTGATTTAGAAATTCATAAACATATCAGCTGATCTCACAGAAAAACACAAAATGGAGCCTCATCTTTTAAAAGAGAGAGTTGAGTGAGAGGGAAAGTTGAATGTTGTGTTGTTAAGACTCAGAGCAGCATGCCTATCTGGGCTTTTACAACAATGTACCACCCACTGCTGGATGTTCACATCCTAAAAACACTCCACAATATGAGAGCTAATGCGGCGCTGTGATGAGACCAAGTCATGACACAGACATCCCAGAACACAGCCAACCTGTTTAATATTTCACTGTAATATTTTTTTAATGTTTGGACAAAAAATAAAGATAGCGTCATCCTCTACTTAGGTGGTCCAGTGTCCCTAAAAAGAAAAAAAAAACATTTTCATGTTTGACATGAAATCAGCCACTCCCTGTTTCTTCACGGGAACAAAGTGGTTTGTTTTGTAGCATGTCCGCACAGGAAAGATAAGAGTCCAGGCTTTTTCACTGCCTTGTTATTCGACTTTGTGCTGAAAGTTTGTGAGAGGCTGCAGTAACATTCATAGCATCTTACAGCTTAGCTTCTTTCAGCATGCTGAGTACTGCTAAATTTTTCAACAGGGAACTAGATTTTCTCTCTCTGCAGCACACCAACAAGCCATCTCCATCAGAAAAAAGAGAAACATGAAAAATAGTGGAAGCTGTATCTTTTGAAAACAGTGAGGAAGAAAAGAGGAAAGAGCTCAGTGAGTAGCACTTTGAAACTCCACTTTGAAGATGCATTTGTGAGCGCCTGTGTTGGGAATGCTGAGACACCAAGAAGAGTAAATTACAAAAACATGTAAATATGCAGCTAACGGACAGCAGCATTAAATTATAAAGTCTGTGTTCTACAAGTTAAATTTGACAATAAAAAATGTTGTTTTAAAATGTTGATAAGCAGCAACAATTTAGCAGCACATCTCAAATCAAGCTGAAGTAAAAATGATAAACAAGAAAAAATATTAATGAATGTACAACATAAAAAAACATAAGAGTACATCATATTTCAGTCATATTTATCTTAATAAATTAGTCAAAACTAATCAGTGAATTTTGATACCTAATTGCAATTAATCATTTTTTTCACATTTAAAATCTCATTATGTGCAAACGTGTTTAAGTTGCAGCAAGTCTAAGCAGTTTCTTAAATTTTTGAGTAAAATAAAGGCAGAGAAATAATCTTTTTGATCTGGACTTTAAGGTGGCTTTCACACTAGGGGCCTAGTGCCAGATCTGAGTGCACCTGAGCCCAAAGTCTAGTTCATTTTGCCCACTTGGTGAGGTGGTTTCTATGGAAGCCCATTTCCACCAAATAAAAAAGAAAAAATGTGAAAGTAAGGCAGTTCGTGAAAAAAATGAAATAAAATCCACATCATAATTATGAGATAAAAAGTCAAAATTAAAAGATAAAAAGTCAACTTATGAGATAAAAATTATGAGATAAAAAGTCATAATTATGTGTTAAAAAGTCATAATTATGAGTAACAAGGTTATGATTATGAGATAAAAAGTCATAATTATGCGATAAAAAGACTTATGAGATAAACATTTCATGATAAAAAGTCAAAATTATGAGACAAAAAGTCAAAATTATGAGATAAAAAGTCAAAATTATGAGTTAAAAAGTCAAAATTATGAGTTAAAAAGTCATAATTATGAGCTAAAAAGTCAAAATTATGAGTTAAAAAGTCAACTAATGAGAAAAAAAGTCATAGTTATGACTTTTTATCATAATGTTTGACTGTTGGTATGATAGGACAACTTTTTTCCCAGTGTCTTTCTTATTGCCGAATTGTGAACACTGACCTTAAATGAGTCAAGTGAGGCCTGCAGGTCTTTAGATGTTCTAGGTTCTTTTGTGATTTCTTTGATTAGTCGTTGCACTCTTGGAGTAATTTTGGTTGGCAATCGACTCCTGAGTAGGTTCACCCCATTTGTGGATGATGGCTCTCACCATGGTTCGCTGGAGTCCCAAAGCCTTGGAAATAGCTTTATAACCCTTTCCAGAATCATAGATGCCAATTACTTTTTTCTCATCTGTTCTTGAATTTCTGATCTTTTGACTTTAGAACCATTTAAATATCAGGGCCTTGATTTGCTTGGTGGTAGTGGGAGATCAGATGCAAAATTGCCTCAATTATCTAATCTATTAATCTATTAGTGTATACCTAGCTCAAGCAGAGTGGAGCCGATGTAAGTAACTTACAATTGACCAGCTTTATGTGTTTTTTAATATTGTAACTGTAAGCAATTAAAAATTACTTTGAAATACATGCATGTAAAACATGTAGTGAGGAATATGGGAAACTATCAAACTCTACCAGGTTTTTATGTGTTTGAAAAGTCTGACTGTCCATGGTGACAATTCTGAAGTATTCTGACCTTGACAAAGACTGTGATTGAAACCTTGTCTATCTAAATGAATATGAGGTGAGGCATCATCAATGCTGAGGCACTCGTCAACAACATTACAGAGTCTCATTGAGGTCCTCCATCTAACCTGAATTATACATCAAGCAGCCAATAAAGGGGCCTCCATCCAGAGCTGTCATGGGAGCATTCCTGATGATTCCCAGCTGAAGCTTCTCCTTTTAATCAGAAGACTGGAGTAGGATCAGCGTTTTCCATCCGAAGGATTACAGCAGAGGGTAATAAGAAAAGGAGGTGAAGGTATCCCAGAGGTGCAGCTACAAAAAGCTTCACACGTATTCTATCTACAGATTTTTCTGCAGCACATGTCAAGATGGGGTTAAGGTTAAGGTTAATTTAAATCATGGCTACGCACGAGGAAGTACGCTCAGCTCACAAGATAAGATGAGACAGGATACCAGGTTTACGAGACAAGATTTTACAAGATCTTTAAGACTGAGAATAGTCTTTTTTTCAACTGAAAACCAAAGGAATTAAATACAATGTAGGTTCATTAGAGATATTTCAATTACAGATAATCTCATGTCACTGCTTCACTAGTCATGACTCAATGTATTTTAACAACACTTTACATTAAAATGCATCTATGGTGGGCACAGGACATTTAAGGGGCAGGGGCGTAAAGAACACACAGGGCACCTGCTGATGTGGCTGGCCCCCGAAAGCTTTCCCCCCTTATGTATTTCTTTTGCAGAAACATTAAAATATTAACCTATGAGGGTAGATTGGGTTATTTTGTGTCTGGGTTTTATGCTTTACTTTTATGTAGGTTCTGCATGTAACGTTGAATCACTTTGTAAAACCATCCATCTATCCATCCATCTTCCTCCACTTATCTGAGGTCGGGTCGCGGGGGCAGTAGCCTAAGCAGGGAAGCCCAGACTTCCCTCTCCTGAGCCACTCCATCCGGCTCTTCCCAGGGGATCCCAAGGTGTTCCCAGGCCAGCCGAGCAACATAGTCTCCCCAGCGTGTCCTGGGTCTTCCCCAGGGCCTCCTCTTAGTGGGATCTGCCCGGAACACCTCACCAGGGAGGCGTCCAGGAGGCATCCGGACACGATGCCTGAGCCACCTCATCTGGCTCCTCTCAACACGGAGGAGCAGCAGCTCTACTCCAAGTCTCTCCCGGATGGCCAAGCTTCTCACCCTATCTCTAAGGGAGAGCCCAGACACCCTGTGGAGGAAACTCATTTCAGCTGCCTATATGCTTGATCTCATTCTTTTGGTCACAACCCACAGCTCGTGACCATAGGTGAGGGTGGGAACGTAGATCGACCGGTAAATCGAGAGCTTCGCCTTTCAACCCAAGTTTTAATGATCATTATTAATATTTGAACAGTATTACTAACTGTGGTGGAGTTGTACCATGGTTATCAGTCATCATTTAAATGTTTTTACACTCTGATCTGTTGGTCCATTTTCATGCTACTCCTTCTAAACCAAAAATTTGAAACAGTACAAAAACAAATGTCTGGGACATTGCTAACCAGCAGCACAACATAAAGCTCATTTATCAATGTCAGCAGGGGAAAAGATAGAAAACAAACATTAATTTAAATGCTCAAAAACCTACCTCTGCTGGTTATGTGTTTTATAAGAGCTGTTTGGCCTTCATAAATATTAAAAGTACTGAGTACCGATAAGTAGAACAAGAAACTATCTTGTGAGCCCAAAAAGTTTTGAGTGCTCATTAGAAAGTATCGTGTCAGTCTATAGTGCTCAAGAGTGCATGAATACAAAAAAAATTTCCAGCAATCATTTGAAAGAAATGCTAGTGCACATGAAACTTTCAGCCTTTCTGTCTCAGGATGAGCTTTATGGATCTCTCTGAGCAGAAGACCTCACAAGAGTTTCACTTTCTCATATGAGAGAAAAACTTTTTCATTAGCACATAAAACTTCTAAAATTGGCGCATGTTTTTTTTTGTTTGTTTGTTTGTTTTTTTATTAATCAGGAACATGTTTCTATTTTGGTGTCCCAGAAAAGAAACATGTTTGTCATTTCCTTCAGGGACTAAAGCCAAGAACTGCATTAAAAAAAGCTCATTTAAAGTGACCGAATTCACCAAATATTAATATTACTCTTTGGATGGCAAAAGTTGCAAAGAGTTGGAACATCTGAGAGAAAAGATAGAAAGTGAAGATGTTAGAAATCCGTCATGTTCAATTTTTGTAGCTCTATATTATTCAAACTCTGTATGTTTGTGACGCTGCCACCAGCACGTCAGTCCACACAGAGCAGATCGGCCCAAACAGGAATGAGAATGTAAAAAGTACCTGGCCCCACTCCCTCTCTTCTCACCAGTAGTGGACTGAGGATGTCTGTGGAGCATAGGTGAAATTAATATGAGGCATTTGCTATGAGTAGTGGGTAACAGCTAAGTTGTAACACATTAATGGTGAAATACTAAGCAACTGTGGCAAAAAATAAATTATTTTCATCATGAAATAAAACCTACCACATCAATGTAAAACAGGGACTTTCATACTTTTTAACCATTTATTTCACAAGGACACACAACACTGGATGGCACAGAAAGTTAACCGAGGAACTTACTACAATTATTGCCGGTTTTCCAGTATTGGAACCTTGGCATTGAGGGCACTTAGTCCACTCACATGTCACCAAAGAAGATACTTTGTCAAATTTAGTCCACATAAATGTCACCAAAGAAGATAATGGCAAAATAAGTCCACGTTAATGTCATCAAAAATACTTTATCAAATTTATTTCCACGTACACGTCAACAAAGAAGATACTTTGTCAAACTGTGTCCATGTACATGTCACCAAAGTAGATACTTTGTCAAATTTAGTTCCATGTACATGTCACCAAAGTAGATACTTTGTCAAATTTTGTCCACATAAATGTCACCAAAGAAGATACTTTGTCAAATTTAGTTCCATGTACATGTCACCAAAGTAGATACTTTGTCAAATTTAGTCCACATAAATGTCACCAAAGAAGATACTTTTACACTGGATGGCACAGAAAGTTAACCCTGGAACTTATTACAATTATTGCAGGTTTTCCAGTATTGGAACCTTGCCATTGAGGGCACTTAGTCCACTCACATGTCACCAAAGAAGATACTTTGTCAAATTTAGTTCCATGTACATGTCACCAAAGAAGATACTTTAGTCCACTGGGTTCCAAAGCAGATATGTTATCAATCTTTGTCCAGTACCACCTACAACACAAGAAAGAAGGCAATATGTCAAATTTTGCCTGCTTACAGCTCACCTAAGGGGTGACTTCATCAAATTGGTCTACTTACGTGGCCAGAGAAATGCAATATGTCACATTTTATCTGCTTGCACGGCACCAAATAAGCAACTTTTTCAAACTGCATCCAGTAAAGAGCAGTGGTCAGATTTTGTCCTCTCCAGGGCACCAAAGAGGGCAAACTGTCAAATATTGTCCACTTGCAGGGCAAACCCTATCATGTTCAGCATTAGAAATCCAGGAGGGCACTGTTGAGGTGTTTTCCAATTGTCAGCTGCAAACCACCCAATTCCTGCTGGAGATCATGAGCTGAAGAAGCCAACAAACACCACGATATCTACAAAAGCAGAGATGAAATTCTGAAATCACCAAACTAACTGAGCCTTGAGATCCTGTCCATGAAAATCACAAACAGTGTCAAGGCGACCCTGGCACAGGTCAGTATGCACCGGGAACACATCTGATCACTGCATACCTCACTGTCATAGCTGGTGCTTTTGCATGAGTCATCCTCAGTCAGCCAGCTATCCGCCTGGTAAAAGCAGAAGACGACATAGAAGATATCTCCTCAGTTTGACCATTTCATTAAGTGACTGATCTGATGGCTTTGGCTTTGCCTCATGCATGCTTGTTAAATTATGGCTTTAATCCTAATCCTAACCCTGTTGTCCTTTCTCAGATTAGAGCAACAACCCCTGGAAAGTCTGCACACACAGCGGATGAAAGAAGAGAGTGGAAAAGAAGTGAGAAAGCAGAGGAAAAGTAAGAGAATGTTTAGATTTGAGATATAGATCTGCATTTGCCTAAAGTCTATATGAGTCAGTATGCTCGTCTCAAGTTGCTGTTTCACTGCCCTCAGAGACATGGTAGGTTTCTGCAATCATTTCACACTAGTTTTGTGGCTTGGGGCTTGCAAAATAAAGTAGAATAAGTAAAGCATTTTAAAAATGTGTTACTTTGTGTTTTGTGTCTCTCAATCTGCACACAAGGTTACTTAACAGTCTTTTAGTCACGTAACTCCTCCCCAGAACATCAACTTTGTCTAAAAACAATCGTCCCCTCCCTGTCCCCCTCCATCGCCTCTAGTGTTCATTAACATAGAAATTGACGAGCTACAATTGATGCTCTAAAGCAAAGTTCAGACAGCAAGGTCAGCCAAGAATCAGTAATTAAGCCAGTCCTTAAAGTGAGGCGGATCTGCTTATTAGTAGTGCAGGCCAGGACTCATCGGCACAGAACTGAAAATGGAAATGAAATCCATCTCATTCCCGCAGAAGCCCGCAGGATGTCAGCACTCAGCGTGTAAAACAATTACAGACAATTACGTAGGGCAAAGAGGGCTGAAAGTGGACTTTGTCTCCTTGCCTCTAACGGCCTCACACCCTGTCTTTGAAGAGACACAAAGGCTGTTTTAAACTGCGACCGTTGGTGTCTGATGTGCTGGAGTCTGCTTTAGCTTTTCTATTGATGACAGCTCTGTTATGCGAAATAAAAATGGTCTAGAAATGAAGCAAAGAGAATATGACAGTGTGAAAGGGGTAGATGTAGCCTCTGTAATTCCATTTATGGTTAGTAACCTGTAAGAGCATTAAACATGGGCAATGGTAGAGACTGTCATCTCTCAACTGTAGGTTTGATGGTTCAATCCCTAGCATCCGGTTAATCAGTATTCCTGGCTACCATTACACCACAAAAACAAAAGAACAACCCAAGAAACTCAGAGAAAAGGTTATTGAAAAGTATAAGTCAGGGGATGGATACAAAAACATTTCCAAGGCACTGAGAATACCCCGGAGTTCAGTTAAATCCATCAAACAGAGTGGCACATGTGTAAATCTGCCTAGATCAGGCCGTCCTCACAAATTGGGTGGCCGAGAAAGAAGGAGACTAGTGAGAGAGACCACTAAGACTCCTATGACTACTCTGAAGGAGTTACAAGCTCCACCAGCTGAGATGAGGGAGACTCTGGTTCTTCACCAGTCAAAGCTTTATGGGAGAGTGGCAGGTTGAAGAAAACTCGTATCAAATCTTGACAAGAGTTCCCTAAAGACATGTAAGAGACTGTTTTTTGGCCATCAGACAAGCGGTTATATTTGATGGACACAAAAGACTGCACATCACCGAAAACACACCATCTCCACTGTGAAGCACGGTGTTGGAAGTATCATGCTGTGGGGATGCTTCTCAGTTGCTGGCCCTGGAGGACTTGTAAAGGTAGAGGGTGAAATGAATGTTGATACTTCAGAAAAATCCAGGAGGACAATCGTATTCAGTCTGCAAGAGAACTACAGCAGAGGATTTATTTTTCAGCAAGACAATGACCTGAAGCATACGGCGAAAGCTACACAGAAACGGTTTGAAGACAACAAGGTGAATGTTCAGGAATCCAATAGAGAATTTGCAGTTGGACTTGAAAATGGGCCACATATAACCTGACAGATCTTGAGCAGTTTTGTAAAGAGGAATAGAGAATTGCTAAAGGGGCATCAACTTAATACTGACCTAAAGGGGTGAATATTTATGCAGTCACTTATTTTACATGACATATTTTTATTTAATCTATGTTACCTTTTATCAACCTATTTTCACTTTGATATTGAAGGGTGTTTTTGTGTCAAAAGGCCAAATTATACTGACCAAGATTGGTTTATAAAATCAATAAAAAAGGAAGATATCCAAAGGGGTGAATACTTTTTACAAACATAGCAGACAAAGGGCAGGAACCACTGGCGATGATGATGAGTTTTGTCCGACAGGGAGTATTAGGCCCAAAATCACCATTATTAGCTTGTAGTTTGTATCCTGCTTAAGTCTGGCCTCTGATTTGCTACTTGGAAACATCTAATTACCCGTCATTTTCAATGTGATTGGAAACAAATGGGGTATGGTAACCGCAGCTTCATCGCTGATTTGTTCGTACAACTTTCCCCCCTCGACTGTGACTCTCTCTCCCTGCTGCTCTTGCATTAAACAGCTATAAAAGCAAGTGTTTCAATGCTATGAAGGACAAAAGGGGATGCTTTTAAGTACAGCAGAGATGATTTATTCATTGTTTTAAGCTCCATTGTATCAGAGGCTGTACCACAGGTGGTAGACACGGGTTAGATGTGCACTTAAATTGTCAGACAGCGATGTTAGCGGGAGTGCTGCAGTGACTCCCCTGCTCTCTGTGTATCTTTCCTTTTATTCTCTGTCATGGCAGCTGTTTTTCATCGCTGCAGTGTGAGCTGTTAATGTTGAAAGAACAAGAGCATATAACTAGATGTTTTTTAATACTATATGTCTTCATTAATTTAGCTTTCAGGCCCAGGGGTGCTCACTTGCCTGTCCAACTTTGAGGCTGTTATTACTGCTATAATCCACCCTGACCCTTTGCATACTGAAGAAGAGGATAAACATGAAGACTGTGAATTATTTAGCTAGAATATGGAAATCATACAGGGAGCAAGCCCACTTTTTTACATAACATTTCAAAGTGCTATCATTCCTACTCTTGCTATACATAGTGGGTATAGTATAAGGTTCAAGGACGCTTTTACTGAATAATAAAATGTTTACAAGTTCATAAGTGGTTCTCAATCCAGCAGGTAAAGTCTGCACTTTATGTCCCTCTTTGTTGTCTCACAAGGGCTTTTCAAAGTTGTCACATGTACTCGTATTGAAGGGAAGGGTTGCTGTTGCAGCAGAGAACAGCAGAAACACATTAAGAGCTCAGCAACCCCATAGAAGGACTAAAGGCTGGGTGGTCACATACAGTTACTCTCCACCATAACAGCCAGACACTTAAGACATGATGCTCCTATGTAGTAACATGCAGTATTTAGCCTTCAATGCCTATGGGAATATTTGACCCATTTAACCTCCGTTCCAGGAGACTGAGGGTCTGATCCAGGCTCATATATTGAATGTAATCATTGGAATTGACATTATTTATGAAACATTTAATGTCCTTTTAGTGCAGCTCTTGACTGTTCTGCCCCTACCTCAAAATTTAAGCCCTGCTCTAAAAAACAAATCAACAATTTTTCTTCAAAATCATGGCAATGTTCAAAGCACGAAAATCAATGTGATCATCTTTTATTTCTTTCAATGTAATTACTAAGGATATTTTGGAGGATGCTCAAGCATACATTCATAGTTCAGTTATAACAGAATGCAATAATTAGCAAATCTGATCAACCCAGATTTTATTTGCATTAGAACATAATCAACATACCAGATGTTGAAACTTAGAAGTTTTACCATTTCATGAAAAACATTACCTTATTTTGAATTTGTGGCAGCAACACACCTAAAAAAAAGTAAGGACAGGGCCAGAGGAGCATTTTACAACTAAACTAGCAACAGTTCAGTATAGTGACTGGGTATTAGTCTGTCAACACAGTTTGCCTTGCCATTCACAAATGCAAGTTAAAGCTGTGTCATGTAAAGAAGAAGCCAGATGTGAACACAATCCAGAAATGTCACTGTCTCCTCTGGTCCAAAGTGAGGATGCTCCTAAGCATCTATTTCCCTATTCGGCTAAACGCTCTTTTAAATTTCATTAAACCAGCTAGTCTAAAGAAGGGAAAACCCTAGAAACAGTCAAATTCCTAATAGGATCATTGTGTCAGTGGGCCTGATATACTCTCTACAGCATGGATAACATTAGCAGCTAGCGCCGCCAGCCTTCGTTCCTCTTTGCAGATCAATACTGTGCTTTGATATGTGGCATCTTTTCACTTCGGGTGAGTAGTTACATGTGAGTTAAACCCTTGACAGCCTACATACCACTTTATTTCCATTAACTACCTTAAAAAACTGTCATACTGCACTGTTATGTGCTAACCAATAAGTCACCACTAAGCTTCTCATGTTTACATCCACTTAAGTGCCAGATAGGAAGGCAGCAGCCATTCACTGAAACTATAGCAGCCTCTAGTGGCGGAAGGATCATTACAGTTTAAAAGAGCATTGTAGATCGGGATTTCAAGCCTGTGTTTATAAAAATTGATAGGTTATTAGTTTAACTGACTCGGAAATCCCGCACCGGCTAATTTGATTAACAAATTTAACCATTGTACTGATCAACTACTTGCATCCCTAGTCCAAAGCTCATTTAAAATTGACTGAGGCAATGTGGAAAACTGTTCTGCGGTCAGATGAATACTTAAACACATTTTTTGGAAACCACAGATGCCAAGGGGAGGAACCATCAAGCTTTTTGTCAGCGCACATTTCAAAACCCCACATCTCTGACAGTATGAGCTTGCATCATTGCCTATCGCACAGGCAGCTTGCACCTCTGGAAAGGCACTATCAATGCTGGAAAGTATGTAGAGTCTTTAGAGCATCATATGAGCCCATCCACACAACGTCTCTTTCAGGGAAGGCCTTGCATATTTCAGCAAGACAATGCTAAAACTCATACCACATCCATCATAACAGCATGGCTTCACAGTAAAAGAGTGTAGGTGCTGAAATGGCCTGCATGCCTGCAAGGTCAGACCTTTCAACAAAAGAAAACATTTGGTGCATAATAAAATGAAAAAGGAATGCATCAGAATCATGGTTCTTCATATGTAATATGATCTCCAGGATATTTAAGGCTCATTTAATACCAAAACTCTTCACTAACTTCATTTTGGCTTCACTGTTAAGCAAATTTGAATGGTTTTGCTGCTGTGAGACTGCAAAATAAGTGATAGGAATTCACTGATTTAGGGGTTGCTGAAAGAAGTTATCAACTACACTGCATGTATTTGACCATGATTAAGGTCACTCACATGAAAAGATGAACTCAGTTCTCAACCATTTGTTTCCTTTTGCTGGAGGCTCCATGTTTCCACCCCCTCTGTCATGTAGTGGATCCAGCAGGAGGAAAAAATAGCTGCTGCTTTTTTTTTTTTTTTTTTTTTTTACAATATCATTATGACCTTCTTAGCTTGATCAAGTTCAATGAAACAAAATATTACAACTACTCTAAAATCCTAAAAAAATATACTAAGGAAAAAAATGATCATCTTCAGTGTTTATCTGTGTAACTCTAACAGTTCTGTGAAGATGTGCGCATGCGGTTTCTCCATGCATTGTGGGAAAGCATCTTGAGACAGCTGTTGGAACAACAGCTGACACTGTGTTACTCATGCATTAAAGGTTTCCGGTTCATTGTGGATAAATGGGTGTGAGTGACAGGCCAAGATGCATCGTCACAGTCACAGTAATAACAGTGGAATGCAGTCAAAGTCGCTGCTCTTTGTCTCTGTTCAGCGGCTACATCATGATGACACATTTCACATGCTGTAGTCACTGGCCTGTTTGTCTGGAGTGAAAAAGATTGTGGATGAGATGACAAACAGTCAGGTCTTAGTCAGTGAATGTTATCTAGTGTCACTTACACAAGGAAAAACACAGAATGGGTTGTTTGATTGGCAATAACTCCAATACACAAATGAGAAACAGCAAGTAAAATAAATGACATATAATGACATGCTTGTTCCAGTCAAAGAATGACTGGACGAGGACTGGCCCAAGCTTATACAGGGTCATAAGCAATGTTTGACTGGGGCCCGTCAACCACCAACCACTGTAACGTATGTAATCAATGCTAGATGATCTGCACAACTACTTCTCATCTAAATACCAGTGGAGAACATTAGATAACAGCACAGTTTTTATTTTATTTCTGCATTATAAAATATGACACTGGGAGAAATTCTGCATACACTGCCTACAAAAAAAGATTCACTCACTTCCATTTTTTAGCCTTTTATTGATTTTATAAATCAATCATGATTAATATAATTTGTATTTTCTGACAAAGAAACTCTTTAATGAAAAAGTGAAAACAGATTTCTACAAAGTAGTATCAATCAAATAAAAATGTTATGTAAAATAGTGACTGCATAAATATTCAACCCCCTCAAGTCAGTATTTAGTAGAGGCACCTTTGGCTGCCATCTCAGCACTGAGTCTGTGGATAGGTCTCAATCAGGCTTGCACATCTGGACACTGGAATTTCCCTCCATTCTTCTTTACAAAACTGCTCAGGATTGCACATCTGGACACTGGAATTTCCCTCCATTATTCTTTACAAAACTGCTCAGGCTTGCACATCTGGACACTGGAATTTCCCTCCATTCTTCTTTACAAAACTGCTCAGGCTTGCACATCTGGACACTGGAATTTCCCTCCATTATTCTTTACAAAACTGCTCAGGCTCTATCAGGTTCCACAGGGATCAGACATGAACAGCCCTTTAAAGTCCAGCCACAAATTCTCTATTCGATTGAGGTCTGGGCTTTGACTCTGCCACTCCAGAACTTTCACCTTGTTGTCTTTTCTGTGTAGCTCTCGCTGTATACTTCAGGTCATTATCTTGTGGGAAAATAAATCATGTCCCAAACCATAGTTCTTGTAGTTAAATTTCCTCCAGGATTTTCCTATACTTTGCTGCATTCCTTTTACCTTCCTTTACAAGCTTTCCAGGGTTGGCTGCCAAGAAGCACCCCCATAGCATGGTGCTGCCACCACTGTGCTTCACAGTGGGGATGGTGTGTTTGTAGTGATGTGCAGTATCCACCAAACATTATGTTTTGTCTGATGGCCAAATAGCATAATTTTGGTCATATCAGACCAAAGCACTTTCTTCCACTTGCCCATGGAGTCTCCCACATGCCTTTGGTGAACTCTTGTCAAGATTTAATGAGTTTTCTTCAACAGTGGCTTTCTGTTTACAAAACTCTCTCATTAGGCTGTGACTGGTGAGAACAGTTGTTGTATGCAGAGTCTCTCCCATCTCAGTTGGTGACGCTTGTAACTCCTTCACAGTAGTCAAAGGTGTCTTGTTGGCCTCTCTCAGTCTGGTTCTTGCACCGTCGCTCGGTTTGTGAGGACGGCCTGATCTAGATAGATTTGTGCATGTGCAATTCCATCTCTTGATGATGCAATCAATTATTTTGCATTACATATTTTTGTTCAATTTACACTACTTTGTAGAAATATGTTTTTACTTTGACATTAAAGAGGTATTTTGTTTAATTTTTGTGTCAAAAAAGCCAAATTATATTGATCATGATTGACTTATAAAACCAATAAAAGGGTTAAAAATCCAAGGAAGTGAATACATCTAGAGACACTGTATAAAAATCCCAGCATTGCTTTGGTTGAACCTGAAGTGACTTGTTGCAGTTGATTCTTTACATGAGTTGTACTAATTTTTTTGCTGTGTCTGGGAACTGTCTTTTTAACCTGCTGATGCAAATCTCCATACATAATGACTATCAAGTTCACACTCTGGGCCTACTGGAATGCATGCATTGGCTGTGAGCTGGACAGTTGTGGTGATCTGAAAGCCTTCCATTCATCCGTGTCTGCTAGGAAGTTATAGGTTGTACATTTTTGCACACAGATAGGAGAAAGATTCCTCTCTTCTTTCTCTTTTTTGGACTGTCCGACTGTAGATGGCTGTGTCGGAGGCCATGAAGATCCTGAAGTCTGTGGAGGAGTGGACATTTTCAAAGGAGATTGACTTTTTCCTGTATTTTTTATCTTTTGACCAAAAATGTAGGCTCAGAAAACATTTTCAACATGGCGACTACCATCGTTAGGCTTCAAAACGTCACTTCAGAGACCAAAGGATGAAGCAACTGTGACTGTGTCCATGTTTTATATAGTCAATATTTTCCAGTGGGCCAATGCTTGTCAGTTTTTATCTGATACATCAAAGCATCCCTAGAGATGAGTTGTCCTCAGTCTTTCTTCAGTAACAGCAAGAAAAAAACAAAGAAAAACAAGGAGACTTTGTTGTGGAAACTTAACAGGTACATTCGTTTTGGGAGGAGGAATCTCACATATGGCCACAAAACAATGAACAAAGATGACTAATACGCACACCAAAACCTGGAGTAGTAGTGAAAGGAAGCAAGTTATCTAAGGTCAAAAGACAGACTAAGACTGAGAAGGACAGAAGGAGAGCATTATTAGCCTCCAGTGACAAAAGGAGGAGTGTTGATGCTTGCCACTTCATCATTTTGCTGTGAATGATTTTGCATGAATTTGTGTGATGACTCATGATACGCTGTGATTGATTTGCTCTGCAGCTAAATGCTTGTAATTAGTTAGTGAAAATGAAAAAAATAGTAGTGAAAAAATAGAAATCAGCCATGTGAATGACTTCTTGTAAAGTTGTGTCACCCTATCTGCCTTTCTGAAGTATGTCTTTTACTCTGCCAGAACAGGAAGTTCTTCTTCCACAGTCATAACAAATGTGTCCTTTACAGGCCAGCAATTTGATATTAGCTGCCCACTCAATACATGTCTGGCCAGTCATGCTCTTATTGTTGTGTTCATTAAGGTGGGATGGAAGCAGGTGTGGGTGTGTCATTAGTAGTAAGCTAATCTGGAGTGAGGGCGCAGGAGTGTCCCGTGGATCGCTCATGTCTGACAGCTGGAAGATTAGTATGAAGGATGTTCTTCATTTGTTAAGTGCTGATACTAATCCCATCTATCGACTTTATGAAGTGACACTCTGTCTTCATATGGCCTGGACAGCATCTCTGAGATCAACATTGACGGAAATTAAAACCAGAACCTGCTGCTCTCAATCAGCCATCAGTTATTTATGTCTGTCCGCTGTTTGTTAAGACAACACAGCGTTTCATTAGAAGCAGCATGCAGATATATTCACGTTACACCAGGAGATTATTTTAGTTAATAAAGGAGGCCCGTGTTTCTCACAGCACGGAAATATGAAACATCAATACATCTTCAAGATTTTTAGAGACTTGATTGGTCAGATGCTACCAATGATTTATGGTTGCTATTAGCAGTAACCTTTACATGTATATTGTGGCCAGTGTAATGTATTAATCCAAATAGTCTGGAGGGGTCAATTTAATTTTGTTTCTTTAATTTAATGAAAATGCAAGTAAAAGAGAAAACTGGCCCAAGATACATTTAACCATTTTATTGCAAAATGGATATAGAGTTTTACTTTGTGGAGAAGGCTCTACTCCAAAGATACTTCCTGGGTCAGTCAAGCAGCATGAGTTGAATTTCCAGGGAGCACATAGCTATAATATAAATCTATAGAAGCTATAGGATATATAATCAAATTAGTTCTAAAGCAATCAATCCATAGCATGAATCTGAATATGAGAGTGCAACAAGCTTTATGCTATATAGGAGGAGGCTGGGGTGGAGGAGGTTAAGCTTTGCCAGCTGCAGCAGTGTGGTGTATCAGCATTAATAGAAACAGGGATTAGTGAGAAGTACGTTGTATTTAAATGGACCGCTGTGTTGAGAGAAAGAGCTGTGATTGACTGTGGAAGCTGGGAGGTAATAATTGGGATCAGCTGGCTGTCAGCTGAACACAGCTGGGCATTTGACTGCCATGTCCTGCATGAACTATGACTGAGCTTCATTAGTACAGTTGATCAGTTAGGGTCCAAATTTTGACATTTAGGCACAAAGAATTGATTTCTTCATTTTGTGTGATCAAATTATGCATAGTGACTGCCCTCTACAGGTGAAACCATCTGCTGCAATTGATTTTTTTTTTTTTTTAAATTCTATTAGCTGATCTAGACACTACATAGACAAAAATGTATTTGGGTGCCTGACCATTACACCAAAAAGGGACTGTAATGACATTGTATTCCAATACATGCACTTTAATAAAGAGTTGGCCCCCTTTTGCAGCTATAGCAGCTTCTATTCTTCTTGGAAGGCTTTCCACAAGATTGTGGTGTGTTTTGCTGGAATTTGTGCCTATCATTCTGAAGAGCATCTATGACTTCAGGCACTGATGTTGGATGAGAAAGCCTGGCTCTCTATCTCTATTCCAGTTCATCCCAAAGGTGCTTGATGGGGTTGAGATTAGGGTTTTGTGTGGGTCAGTCAAGTTCTCCCACACTCCCACACTCATCAAACCATGTCTTTATAGTCCTTGCCTTGTGCACTGGGGCACAGTCATGTTGGAATAGAAAAGATCCTCCCACAAACATTTGCCTTAAAGTTGGAAGTATAACATTGTCCACAATGTCCTGGTATGCTGAACATTAAGATTGACCTTCACTGATAAGAGGCCTCGACCGTACCCTGAAAAACAGCCCCACACCATTATCCTTCCTGCTCCAAACTTCACGGTTGGTGTAATGTTCCCTCAACATCTGCCAAACCCAGACTAGCCCATCTAATTCACTATTCAGCAATTTAATCTCCAGAGAGTTGGCAACTTTTACACACCACGCACCTTAATATTCGTTGACCCTGCTCTGTGATTTGACATCGTCTTATGCTTCGTGGCTGCTGTTCCTAAATGCTTCCACTTTCTAATAATATTACTCTCAGTAGACTGTAGGATATCCAGCAGGGATGAAATTTCACAAACTGTCTTATTGCTAGGGTAGCAACCATCACAGTACCACACTTGAAGCTCTTCAGAAGCCAATGTTCTATCAGTTACATTCATTTGAAGTTTGAAAAAAAAAGTACAAATGAAAGCCAACCAGGCTTTTATATGTTTTGCACTGAGGAGAAGCTTCTGTCTAGCCACTCTGCTGTAAGCCAATATCAGTGAAGGGCTACAGTGATAGTTGTCCTTCTGAACTTTTGTTTTATCTCCACACAGGAGCTCACTCAGTCAGAGTGACCATCTGGTTCTTGGTCACCTCTCTTACTGAGGCCTCTTTCCTCAATTGCTCAGTTTCACCAGGCAACCAGCTATTAGAAGAGCTGTGGTTGTGCTGAATTTCTTCCATTTTCATGTTGGAATCATAGAAGCCATTAAGAAAAATGAAGGGGTCTAAACACGTTCTGAATGCACTGTATTTACTGCTTTCCAATACAACTAAACCCTGTCTCTAGCAACCGCCTTATTCTCCTAAATGATGTTGGCATGTGCCCTGCAATATTGTTCATTTAATAAAGAGTGGTGGAAGTCAATAGTTTTTCTTTAAATCCAGGTTCAACTAACTAACTGGTCAGAGGAGAATCCCTGAGATAATGCCAGCTTTCCCAAACTCTTCCTTTGAGTGAGTGACAGCTACATGGGAAGAGAAAAGGGGACCAGAGAAGTCAGGCATCAAAACTGGACAGAATATAAAAAGATGTGGTGAAGTCACCGTTAAATCAGGAGCAGGAGAAGGAAAAAGCAGAAGTGATAGATGTCTGTGCGACTGTGATTGACAGCAAAATGAGAGGAGAGAGGGGAGGCTCTTAGTGTGAATCTGTTTTTTTCACATGCACTTTAAAAAGCACTTTCACAGCTTCTGACCCAGCTCTGTTTGCTGAACATAGGTTGTCAAAAACAAAGATATGTAATACTTTTAGATACTGTTTGTTATAAAGCCACACAGTTTCTTGAAATTAAGTGGTGTAGCAGTGAAATGAGATGTTGATTGTTTCACAGTGGTTTAATTCTGAATTAGAACCACGATAGAAACCACCTTTGTTTTAGTGAGATATTAGAGCCAAACATGTCATTGAATAGGTACTGATGCAAAGACAGCTATTGTCTTTAGCCTTGTCAATGGGACAGTTGAGTCACCTCATGGCAGAGGTGGTGCAAGAAGAGAAGAATCGGTTTTACAGCTGTGCTGAGTGCACCCTAGAGACGTAAGCCCACAGATGGGCCAGTCAGAGGGTTTCAGAGGCTGCTGATCAACTAGGATTTATATGCAAAACCACCTTCAGGGTTTATAGGGAATATTGTAGAAAAGAGAAAAAATCCAGTGAAAGTCAATTCTCAGGGCCAAAATGCCTAATTGATGGCAAAGGTCAGAAGAGAATGACTGTACTGGTTCAAACTGAGAGAAGTGGAACAGTGGCTAAAAAATGCAATGTCCATAATATTGACTATTGTACTCAAGCAAAAGTAGAGTTACTCTGGTGAAAATTTACAATGAGAATAAGTACTAGTACAAGAAGAAGAAGAAGAAAAAGTCTATTATTGTACTCGAAAGGAAAAAGTTCTGCATTTAAAGTTTACTTAAAGAACGGAGTATCTATTGAGGAGTTGTACGGTGAAATATGATCTTTCTTTACTGGCAAGAACAGCAAGAGAACAGATCTCCAACCAGGCTGTTGAAGTAAAGTTACAACTCTATAGCCAAATAAAATACACAAAACAACTGACAGAGTTAAATTAAGCACTTTAAAAGTGTCTATATCATTCCACACTGCATATAGTTAAACTTTTGAAATTCTTTTTACAGTAAAACACAGATGGAGTGACTGTTGAAAATCTGTGGCTAGGTGGGTCTCCTCTGGCAAGAACAAACTAGGGAATCAACCTCAAAACAAGACAATGCATACTGATAAAGAATATGCACTATGCGTCCTTTAGGAACACCCTAAATCCCAGGCAGGACTCTAACGCAGTAGATAACTTCACTCATGGTGCAAATGTGTCTAACAACAACAACTGCCAAAAACACGACCAAAACCCCCAGCAGAGATCACTGTGTAACAGACAACATCCAAACACAACTAAACACATCTAAACACTCTGCCCAAGGGCATGATGATTGGCAGTCATTTGCTCTGCCTTCTTTGTCTTTGGTTTGCTTCTGCACACATCAAAGCACTTTGTAAACCCATGTTTTAAAAAAATGCTTTCAAATAAAGTTATTATTTTTATTAATTTGAGTTAATGTAATAAGTTACTTTCCACTCGTTGGTGCCACTTCTGTCCACTGAGAACAGGAAACCGTGGCTACTTGCACAAAGGCTCACCAAAATGTAACAAAGAAGATTGGATAAATCTTGCCTGTTCTGACAAATTTTGATTTTTGATGAAACATTCACACAGTGGGGTCAGAATTTGGCATAAACAACATGAGGTCTACAGCCAAACCGCTATGGCACATTGTAAGTCACATGTATTCCCATTCTGATGCTCGGTTTGAGCTCCAGCAGATCATATTGACCATGTCTGCATGCCTAAATGCATTGGTTGCAGCCATGTGATTGGATTTGTATTTATATCAATGAGCCATTGAACAAGTATACCTAATAAAGTAGTCAGGGACTGTATATATTTGGCTAAAATTGGCTAAATATCCTTTTAAATGTGGCTACAGAAGCAATTGTCCAGCAAAAGTGACCATTTTCAAATCTACTTTTCTTAGTTTTACTATTATTGCACAATGAATAGTAAACGCGGTATAATATATTTCACATTTCAAACAATAAATCATTAGTAAATTACTTTTAAAGTCTCAAATGTTTGTGATATTGTAGGGAATTAAACACATTTAACAGTTCATGGGGAATTGGTGTATTTTATAGGCCAAACAATGACAGGATTAACTGATGATAAAAGTGGGGAAACCAATGTCACAAAAAGACAAAGACGTGGAAATGCAGACACTAAATGATGCCCCCATAACAAACGAGGAAAACAGCCGAGCATTCATTTCTTCAAACTGTGCACATTATAGTTCCAGAGGGACTATAACGTTTAAGCAACAGAGGGTGTTGTGAAGTTAATGTGCTGAGCGATGGAGGCGGGTTCATAAATAGTCTTGTACTCTGACACACACTCTGGCTGAGGAGGTTTGCAGGACTGCTGAACTTGGAAGATCCTTAGTGAATGAAAGTTCAGAAAAGTGGTGAGGCCCTCCTCCACTCGGCGGCCCACACAGCGAGGCCTTCACACCGTTTTATGTAACCACGGATGGAGAGGAAGAGAGGAAACGAGAGAGGCAGAGAGATGGAGAGGTGGTAAAAGAGAGGTAGCTATAGAAAATATTGAGTCACATAGGGACAAAGGGAAAAGTAAATATAGAAACAATGAATAAGATGCACTAGCGTTTTTGTTAACTCTGAAAAGTAGGGTGAAGTCTTATTGTAAGGATGAACTAGTTTGAAAAATCCCTTCACAAGATAAGGCTGTGCACAGTATTTCTTAATAAAGCAGTGAACCATCAATAAAGCTCACAGATGTATAGTTTAATTTCTTTTTAAAAAATGGAATATTTTTCTAGAACAGCTGGGCATCACTTTTTAAAGCAAGTGCTACTCAAAGAGGGGTAAATGGTACATCTGTTAGACACTGTTTCAGTTTTAGACTCATGGGTGGCTGGTGTATTCAGTTTAAACACAGGAACGTGTATGTATGATGGACTTAACTGAACTACAGAGACATCAACCTCCTCAGACACTGCATATACATATGAGGACGTTACATTTTAGCTTTCCCACAACATAGTTGTAAACTCTGCTGTTAGAATTTTCAGGATAAGTTTCTGGAATTTCAGTTCATGTTTAAATAACTGGCTCAGAATGTTTGGGGAACTTACTTTAAAATTGTCAGGAATTTTCATGGCATTTTTGAGGATACGTTTGTGTATTTTGGACCAGCTTTACTTTCATGTACTTTAGGGAAATTATTTGTATTTTCTGTTTTGAAATTAGACTGGAAATTTTAGGGGCACATTCCTTTGAAAATTTTCCTGGTTGTCCATGAAATTTTAGGGAGTTTTTCTAGATGTTTGGGGGGTATTTGTGTGGTAAATTTTCAAAGTTTGCCATGGATTTTGAGTAAATGTATTTTGTAAATTTACAGGATTTTTAAATTTTGGGGAACTTGTTTGAACAGATTTTCAGGAATTTTAATGGAATTTTTAGGATTTTTTTTTTTATTATTATTATTTAAATCAGGCTTTTCAGAAAGTTTCACTGAAACATTTGGGGAATGTTTGAGGAAGTATTGTTTTTGATGGGATTTTTAAAAAGATGTTTAAGAATTTGTACAGAAATTTGTGATATTTTCTTGGAAGTTTTAAGGAACATGAGGGGTACAGTTTGCGTTTTTATAACTAATCATTTTAAAGGATATTTTCCAAGACTTCAAAAAGTTTTTGTGGAGAAACACATTCTTTGTCAAAATGACTTCCTACAAGTAAATTTTTGTTTTGTTTTATTTTTGTAATGTGCAGTAGGTAGGGCTTAGGTGTTATACGTATCCCATTTATCCCAAATAAGCTGGAGGAACTAAAAATGCATTCCATAAAAATGACACTTTAAAAAAATAAAAAAGTGGATCTGACTCTGGAGCTGACTGTGGGTGCTTCAACAGGATACCTAGGCGGTTCAGGCCAATTTATGTTGTGATTAGAGGAATGGGTGTTGCCTCAAATTAGAGAAGATGCTAACTACCAAGACGACACCACAGCTTGGGAAATGCTGATATTAAAACTGTGCTAACTGGTGCCATAACCATAGCCATAACCATTTAAAGCCTGTGTATGAGATTTCCCATTCTTAAAACTAAAACAGGCATGACCAGCTGACTTTTTCTCTGATTGGCCATTGAAACATATGAGATACCTTTTGTTCTCAAATAAAAGTAGACTGCAGTTAATACGATCAGCCAGCAATGTTCCATAACAGTCTCACTGCATCACAAGTCTCTGGTCTGAGCCGGGCTAAAGGTGACACACTCAGCTGGCATGAGTCAAGCTGACTCAGTTTCAAATGCTGCAACATTTTTAAGTGTTTTCATCCTGTAACATATTCATATAGACCGGCCATAAGAGAGTGTGGTACTAGAAGAATGGCAGGTGTTTACAAGTATCAGACACAGCATGTATACCTCAGAGACTCCAACATAATAGCCATGTCATTCACAGGAGGTTGTATGAGCAGGCAGGATGACCGCACATACAGGATTGATTCTCATAGCAGCTCTCTGACTATCAGCAGGAGCGGTGACTTGTCAGTTCTCCACAGCTCAACCTTCTAATGCACCATAAGCTTTGTAAAGTGGTTATGAAGAGCAGGAGTCATGGTTTTCAGTGCATGGAACAGAAACATTGTCTCCACGGAGCCCTAAAAATAGGTCACGCTCTGCTCTCTGATCTACTCCGCGCTGTTACATAAAATATACTCTGCTTTGTACCGAATCCCTGCTTCTGTTCTTCACTTTCAGATATACAGTAGACAAACAGAACAACAGGAAGCAATTACAACACATAGTAGGCTGTACTCCTGACTAAAAGCTCTGAAAATAAGCATTTGAAGGAGATTATATGTTAACCTTTAAATCTTTAGCAGCTTGTTGGCATTCATTGGTTAGGACAGGCATGGAGTGACAAGAATGAAACAGACTATATCATTTTATATACTATACTTTATCATGTTTTGCTGTTTATGTTTGATGCTTTGTAACTGTGATTCTGCTTGTTGTCAAAGAGCTTTGTAAACCTCTGTTTTTAAAGGTGCTATACAAATAAAGTTATTATTATTATTATTATTATTTATGGCAAGTGGTCCAGGTCCTGAAGCAGCAAAGCAGCCCCAGACCATCTCACTACAATCATCATGTTTGACTGTTGGTATGATGTTTAATAATGAAATACTGTGTTAGTTTAATACCTGAAAGTTCAACTTTTGTCTCATCAGTCCACGGAAAATTGGGATTATTTCTCCAAAAGACTTGCCAATCATCAAGGTGTTTTTGGCAACGTGAGACGAGCCATTGTGCTTTTTTTGTCAGCAGTGGTTTTGGCCTTGTAATTCTCCCATGGATGCCATTTTTGCCCAGTCTCTTTCTTATTGTTGAGTCATGAACTCTGACCTTAACCGAGTTCAGTGAGGCCTGCAGGTCTTTAGATGTTGTTCTGGGATCTTTTGTGACCTCCCAGATGAGTTGTGGATGAGCTCTTCGAATAATTTTGGTAGGCCAACCACTCCTGGGAAGGTTCATCACTGTTCCTAGTTTTCTCCATTTGGAGATAATGGCTCTCACCATGATTCACTGGAGTTCCAAAGCCTTAGAAATAGCTCTGTAACCCTTTCCACACTGATAGATGTCACTGACTTTGTTTTTCATCCGTTCTTTAATTTCTGTAAATTTGAAGCATGATTTGTTGCCTTTGTCAAATCTATAAACGATCAATTCTAAATCAATGATAAAAAGCTAGATGAAATGTGACAAAGCACCATGAATAGGTGATCAATTTTCAGCTGGTACAAAATGATATTAGCAAGGTAATACAGCAGCTCATATTCTTACAGAGTTGATTTACACACTCATTGAATCACCTACAATGTTGTGAGTTGATACAGTAAAACTATCTGACAGCAGGGCAAATTCATGCAGAACACAACTGATTCAAAAGCATTTCAAAGTTCTTTATGGGGTTAAAAATGGAGCATTTATAACATTATGAATGTGGAAAGATATGACTGAAGAAAAATAAGACATCAAAATATGAAGCACACTGAAATATGGGATAAACATATTGAAAACTGCTAGTGTTAATGTTCCAAAGTCCCTACCTACAGTCTTACCTGACCTACTGCCTTATCCACAGGGGTCTAACCAGATTTAAAAAAATTACAATTTATCTTAGTGATCCTAATTACCTAGTAATTTGATAGTTATATATATAGTAATACTATATCATAGTAACATATTGGCATTTTACCAAGTTATAACTAGGTGATATTGAGGAAGTATTTACCTAATAACAGTGTATTAATTTATATTTAATGTATATATTAGGAGTTCATTTTTCAGGAAGGGTAGATACATATGTATGTAATATCACAATTATATATATACATATATATATATATATATATATATATATATATATAAATAATTTATTTTTGGACCTTTTCATGCTTCCATTAGATAGAGAACAGTGGATAGACTCAGAAACCGGGAAGAGAGTGGGGAGTGACATGCGCGATATGGTGCCACAGGCCGGACTTGAACCCCGGCTGCCTTAACCACTCGACTACTGGCGCACCCCAACATTAATATATTTTATTGTGTAAATATGTCATTGACATGATAATGTAGAAAAATACACAGTTTTCTAGTTATATTTAGAGGGATCTTGGATAACTAATGGTTAGTGAAATAAGGAGAAGGGGGATTAAATAAGTGTGCACTTCTTCCTAATCCTTTTCAGACATGCAAGAAAATTATTGCATCTGACACTCTTGTATTGTTTCTTTTTTGTACAACAATTTTTTAAATGTTTTTTTACATATTTGAAATAAATTTCAAATTTCAAGTAATTCATTGTCATACTGTGCAATTCTCTGGTAGTTAGGTGGTATTTCACCCTAACCTTTACTCTTACTGTTGCCCTCATAATATTTTGGCAATTATCTGATAATTAGGTGTTATTTAACCAAGAAATTCCTTGCCATATTGTATCAATCCTCTGGGAGTTAAGTGGTATTTTACCCTAACCCTAACACTAACCCCCTAGCCCTAACTCTAAACCCTTACCCTAACCATTTCCCTTGTAATATTTAGGCAATTCTTTGGTAATAAGGTGGTATTTTATCAAGTAATTCCTCATCATATTGTGTCAATTCACTGGTAATGAGGTGGCATTTTACCTTACCTTAACCTTTACCCTCATAACATTGAGGCAATTCTCCTGTAATTAGGTGATATATATGATCACATATTTTCTCATCATATAGTGTCAGTTCTCTGGTTATTAGGTGGTATATATATGTAAACCTCAACCTAACCCTTAATCTAACTATTTCCCCTGTAATATTTAGGCACTGTTCTGGTAATGAGGTGTTTTTCTCCTAACCCCACCCCCAGTTCATATCCTCTAAACTTAACCGTTATCCTATCTGTTCCCCTCATAACATTGAGGCAATTCTCCTGTAATTAGGTGCTGTATAAGATCAGGTATTTTTTCATTATATAGTGTAAATTCTGTGGTAATTAGTTGGTATTTTTTTCTAGCGCTAACCCCCTAGCCCTAACCATTACCCTCATAATATTTAGGCAGTTTTCTGGTGGCATGTAAGACTAGGTTATATCAAGGAAGTATTGAACTAGTAATAATGAATTAAATTGTCAAGTAATTCCTTGTAATAGTTTGTCAATTCTCTGATAATTTTGAGGCATTTCACCAAGTTATTTCTTAGAAGTAAGATCATTATGTTCTATATGCTGTTTAATAATTCTCAGGTAATTTATTTATGTTTACCTATTAAATTTAAGTGACACCTGCCAGAATAACTTTCAAGTGATGTTGGGTTAGCTTTAGGGTGAAATACCACCTAATTTCCAGAGAATTGGCACAATATTACAGGGAAACAATAATTACATTTCTACTGGGTAATATTTTCTTCATACCATATTTCTAAGTTAAACATTTCAAAATTACAACTTATTACAAGGTACTTACCACCTTATTCTTCAGAAATGAATCAATAATTGCACTTTTTACTATAAAATTACTCAAATAAAGTTCTCCCAAAAATTCTTACCAATATTTAAAAGCTTTTTTATGTAACATAAAGTAATGACAAATATTTTTCAAGTTGGATTTATGTCCTTTCTAATACCATATTATACCTCAAGCATGAGTTCCTTCCCTCTTACTGTAGGTGGTTTGATCCAAAGAATCTCCCAGGAGCTCAGCACTCAGCAGGGGGTTATCACAGATTCATATAATGAGCAGTAGCAGCTTTGCTTTTTATACATGTAGATATCAAATACATTGAATTATATGTCATTAAAGCACCTGCTAAAGACATGTTATCACTTCTTCGACTTCTAACTCTCTGCTTTGCCACCTAAACATAGATAAGAAAACATCACCCTGTTCAGTGATGATAAAGTGAGTTCAGAGCTGAGGGAATCTAAAAGACAGTCAGAGAATGAGCAGGTAACTTTATCAACACTAAATCAGAGGGAAAAGACGGCTACAGAAAACAGAAATTTTATGTGATAGTTTCAGGTCAGGATCAGAAAAATATCTTCCTCAAAACATGTCAAAAAGCACCAGGTTGAAAATGCAGTAGGGAGGTTATTTCAGTGAAATAAATAAATACGGTATCACTAAAGTAATATTCTTGCCAGAGGTGAAATTTTCCATCATGCATAATAACTCAACAAAATAAAATGTTTACATTCATCTTTTGTTGTTATATTTTCTAATATTAATGTGAATCTGATAAGTCACTTCCCTGTCTACATGAGTCACCGTCTAGAACTGCTATTTACTACCATTCAAGTGCGTTGTTTTCATTGCACTGGGCCTTTTATAAAGCTTTGTTCCCTTTGTTTTTTTACTATTTCAGACCAATAAGAGGAGGATGTGGTGGTGATGTCATCAGGCAGGTAAAGGTGCTGATATGTGGAAGGCAGGTAAACATGAAAACCTCAAGACATCAATATGATTGAAAACAATACGCTTTTAACAGATAAAAGTGGTTGTTTCAACTTGAAATTGTGAGGGTGCTGTGTCACATTTGGTCAGTTTGACATTTGGTGAAAATAACAAAATAATCTAAGCTTGCAAAGCAGATGGATACGCTCATATCCATGTTTGTCACTCGCGTTTCCATCTTGCAAAGCTCCTGCCTGAACCATTTGGGCCCGGTTAGAAAGTGACAGGACCAATCAGCAACGAGGGAGTCGTGACATAAGCAAGCAGCAACAAGAGGCCAGTGCAATTATGGAGGAAGACATTAGCGTGGATGCTGCTAAAGCGCTAGTTTGATCACAACTCGACGACATTTCTTTGTTAAAAGAAGAACAAAGAACAGCAGTGAGTTGTTTTCTTTTCAAAAATGATGACAAAAGTCGTGTACTGACATGTCAACAGTCGCCATGGTTCGAGTAATGCAGTTCTGTATTGTGTTTACTCCTTTGGTTGAGGCGCACGCGCACCTCAGTAGCGGCTACGACGTCTCATGTTTTGTTGCTCTGATTGGCCTGTAAAGATGTGACAGACAGAACATTTGTTTCTTTGTTCAAAGGCTCTGCCCTTTCCTGAACAATCTCTATTAGAGGTTTTCCAGATGGATGTGTGAAACACATCCATCTGACATGTCAGGTTAAAAATAAAGATTTTGCAGTTATGCAATTAAAAATTTGCTGTCACACCATAGCTTTCACGTGTTCCCTATTGTTGACAGGGACAGACGTGCTGACGCATTGTCCATGCTAATGCACATCCTCCAAAATAAAGGCAACTCAGACATGATATACTGTATGGACAAAGCTGGTATAGGAGGAGAGTAGAGGAAATGTGATAGTCAACACATTTAAGTAGAGTCTTGTGTTAATATTAGTGAGTAAATGGCAATCTAACTTTGACAACCACAGAACACAAAGCCTTGCTCCCCACCTGAAATCTTTGTGAGGGTACCATCCAGACAGTTATTAGGGTTGTCAGGAGCCCCTGGTTGTGTCGTTGATGTCCCAAAGGCCTGAAAACCACCAGCAGTCACCAAGCAGATTACCAAGGTTGAAATGGCCTGGAAAAAAGAGATGCCGTGAAGCTTGAACTTTGCCGCTCAAAAATTATGCAAAGAACTGTTAGCGTCCTGTATCAACAAGTAAACTAACAAGAAAGCTCATGACGCAGGATGCATCCTTTGCAAATGTGACATAAAACAGCAAGTCTATGTCCAGGCTTAGACTCACAGTTTGCCCCATCTGAGTCAGGCATAGCCCTATGCTGCCCCAGAAACCCCCCTGCAGAGGTTCTGTGGTGGTCAAGTATTTCTAATTCACTAGTAAAAATGGTTAGAGGTTGTTAAATTAATCCCTTTAAATTCACAGAGGTAAGTCATTAGAATCCATTAAGACAGGGGTGCCCAAACTATGGCCTGGGTGCCAGTTGTGGCCTGCAGTCCATTTTTGATTGGCCTGCAGCAAACTCTAAAAAAAACTAAAAGAAGTATGGTCCACATGAGATGATGAAGCTTCTGCTCAGCTGTACTGTACTTTTTAGTTTCAGCACTAGGCAGTTCTACCATGTTTATTCTGCAAACAAACATTTTGACAAGAAGATATCTTGATTAATAATGTCCTGATGGATTGTTGCGGCTAATAGCAGCACCAATTGCATTTCAGGGGCAGAGTCAGTGGTAGTCAGGGCCAAACAGGGTTCCCTGAAATCTGATTGCGCCCCCCCCCAAATACTGAAAATGACCGTCTACTTGCCTTGCCAGCCTTTAAAAGCCATTTAGGCGCATTCGATCACTAAGCATGTATTAACTTCCATTAGATTAGTCTTACTTAATTTAATATCCTCATCTGGGAATATGAAACTGGCCCCACCATTCTTATATATTTAAGTATGTGGCCCCTTAGTGGAAAAAGTTTGGACCCCTCTGCATTAAGACAACAGGGACGTGCAAGTAGCTAATTAGATTCAAAGTAAGATCAGTAATAAAAACATGGAAATGAGATACATTTAAATGATTGAATAAATAATAATAATTTATCTAATAACCAGTAAGATTTAAGTTGTAACTTCTACCTTTGTTTGAGCTACCTATTTACTCCGGCACTTACTGAAATGCACTGAGAGTTTGTCCATGGCTGTTCTGAGTTTTTCATTAAAGGTAATGGGATGTTATCAAATATGTCCAGGTAGACATGATGAATGATGGAGGAAGCTGCCAGAGCCATGTTGTGAGGCCTTTCTACGGACTTTTTAGTGTCAACAACAAAGGCAGTGTTGCCATCAATAACACAGCTGATGTTTATAATCCTCGTCCTCTTGCTCTACCATTTGTTTCCTGAGCTTCGTCTTTTATTCCTGTTCCCCTTCACTTAAATAAGGCTTACACACTAATCACAGCCATAATTGGTGATAATGCCATTGTTTGTCTCCAGATGAAAGCGGCTGAGATGAGAGAGCGGCTTAATGCCACTGAGAAAAGATCATCTGAACCCGTCAACCTTTTCTATTGATCCCTGAACAACATGACGCCCATTGACTCTAAACACTCCGATAAACAAACACAGATTGGCACCCTGGGACCAAAATACAGAGGGATTTCTTTTTCAATCCACAGTTTGTTTGAACATAATTTTATTGCTTGAGCTTGGTTACATTGTGTTAAATGTTCTTGCAACAAATCTTCCAATATTTACATGTTATAAAGATCGCATAAATCTGCATAAGCCAGTTATAAAGATAAAGGAATTCAACAGAGTGTTTTAAGGCCTTGTTTCATTGTGTTTCACATCACAAAACTGGGACGTTCATAATCCTTACTACCTCATTCAGGGTGTTTATTCTTTCTTTTTTTTTCTTTTTCTTTTTTTTTTTTTAGCCCATTGGAACTTTTCAACAGGTACGTAAAATGACCTTATAACAGGTAAGTCAAACTTTATTCATTTAGAAAAGGTCTGACAGTTACACTCGTGAAAAAAACACATATATTAAACGCAAATATTAAGGACAAAGAAAATATTCAAAAATAAAACAGAGAAGAAGTTCAGAGGTCTAACCCAGTGGTGAATTATGTATAGACCTGTTGAAGAAGTAAATGTGCAAAAGGTGGCTTGCATTAGCTTCGTTAGCTTAGCCAATGTAGCTAAGGTAGCTTTAGCAATGTGACCTTTATTTATTTATTTAATGTTTATTTGTATAGGGACAAGTATGAAGCAAGTAAACTGTTAGGTGAGTCTGAACAAATTTAGCTAAAGGTAGCATAGCTATGTAAGTTATGTAGCCAACATAGCTATGTAGCTAATGTTAGCTCTGAAATGCCATTAGCTACATTAGCTATGTTATGTACATAGCTTATGCAGCCAACAGAACTGTTTGCTCAGAATGATTTCATTGAGGACCGGCTGCTGTAAGCAGGCTGTTGACTCGGCTTTATTCATAAACATTTGTAATAAGGTCTTGCAGTTTTTGTTACAGCTGACACTGTTTTGCCTTTCCTTTTTTTCCAGAGTTATTGACAAGCCGTTCAACAGCCCTACATGGGGTTTAATCATCAGCATAACAGAATCGATAACGTCTCTATGATGTTTACATACAGTTGTAAAGGGGAGAACTTTCTGGGGCCCAGCCACATAGGGGGCTCATGCAGGTCAGCAAAATCATGATCCAATGCAAAGTTAAGCTTTGATAAAGACATTTTATTTTTAACCTGAATAAAAATCACTCTTAATACAGCAACAAAAACGATTTTTATTGATTCTTGCTGTAGTACAAAGAAAGCATTTTTCAATATGTAAAACCCTTTCCTTGAAACAGAATTACTTTTTTTATTGATAATGTTAACAATGTCGATGGGCACACTGAACTAAATGTTTAGAAAAGTAACGTCAGACTCCATCATTAAGCCGTAATGTGCATAAATGCCAGGATGCCATGAAATGATGAAGAAAACTGGGACAACTTAATGGAAAATAATTACATACTTGAGAAAAGAGGCAAAAAAAAGCAAAAAGGCACATTAAAGGGTGTAACTGGCAAAAGCAAGTGGCAAACATGAGTGACAATTGGCAAAAAGGGTTAATAGTGGCATTAAAGGTCGTAAAAAAGCAAAACGGTAGCAAAAATGGGTAAATTGGGTAAAATCAGGTTACAGGTGACAAAAAAAGAGAGAAAAAGGTTATAAGTGACAAAATGGGTTAAAGTGTTACGTGTTAAGATCACTCCCAAAATCTAATCAGTTCTTCCTTATGCCATTTCTGACATTTCCTGAAAATTTCATGAAAATCCGTCCATGACTTTTTGAGTTATGTTGCAAACAAACTAACAAACCCACCCGATCACATAACCTCCTTGGCGGAGGTAAAGTGGCAAGAGGAAGTGGCAAATATGGGTGAAAAGTGGCAAAAAATAGGTTAAATGTGGCACTAAAGGTTGTAAAGCAACAATCCAGTGGTAAAAAAATGGTTTAAAGTGGCAAAAATGTGAGGAAAACTTGTTTAAAAGGGGTCAGAAAGTATTATGAATACATAAATCAGTTTCAACATGAGTAACTGTAAGACAGGCTGCTAGCACCAATGCTGCTGTTCCAACAAACATTTATTGGTATCATCAGTAGATCACATTAGGGGAGGGTTCATTCTTTGCGCTTCTGAGGGGCCCAGCTAATTATGTGGGCAAGTTTGCTGATGTATCTATAATAGTGGAGAATCTTTCTGAAAACACAGACGTCAGGATGAAAGTCTACAATGTCACACAGTGGTGTGACACTGGGAAACGAAGTGATAAACAACACCTTGAATGACCATGCACATGCTGCTGCTTTCAGGGCAAATGTCACGTAACCAGATGAACTGTCCCTTTAAAATATCATCAGACTTAAACAAAGTTGCCCTGGTGTTATTAGATTACTCAAGTATAATTTGACGTTTGGAAGGTATTTCAGACCAGAATTTGTTTCAACAATGAGCCCTAAACCCTGTCCCCCTACTGTGACCTCAACTTATGAGATCCAAATAACCATTCATCAAAGAATGTTTAAATGAGATGCTTGTGAATATTTTACAGCATGGCTGCTGAGTATTCATGGAGAGACTGGCCTATCCTGACAAGAAGATTTGATTAAGGCCTGTTAAGAATCCAAAGTCAACATCCAAACTGAATGAGTGATTGCATTTTATATTATCTCCCATGTTACTGCTAGACATAAAAGCAAATAAACTAAACTGAAGACAGTCATACATCTGCCCAGTGTCAAGCTTAAAAGAATGATGCTTTAAAAAGCTATATTTGTTAAGACATACACCTGGCAGGGACTAGAAATCCAACATTTATTGTCAGTGACAGTTAGATAATCATGTTTTTCATGGCTTTGCTCCAGTAGGCCATGTAATCAGACACATTTTCACCTGTTTGGAAGAATTCTGAAACCATCATAACTTGTCAGAGGTAATTCTGGGAGGCTTGATTTCCTGATGACACATGACAGGAAGATATTTAGTTCTATAACATGAATAAATTACAGCATGCACAAAAATGATGAGATTTACACACTCAAATAATGTTTCCAGTGTTTTATATTATTAGACAAGATATTTTATGCCATTGTTTTTTATCCTGATATTGCTCTCTCCAGGGGTTGACCAGGGTGGCATGGGCCCAGAGTCCTACAAAAGTGGGTCATGCTGATGAAGTCAGTGACTTTAAGCGTGGTATTGTGATGGACGCTACCTTTGCAATAAGACAATTTATGAAATTTCACCTATGCTGGATATTCCATCGTCAGTTGTGAGTGATATTACTAGAAAATGGAAGCGTTTAGGAGCAACAGCAACTCAACCACAAAGCAGAAGACCATGTAAAATCACAGAGCGGGGCCAACTAATGCTAAGGTGTATGGTGTGTAAAAGGTCACCAACTTTCTGCTGAGTCCATAGTTGAAGAGATCTTTACTTCCACTGGCATTAATAGAAGTACAAAAACTGTGTGGCTGGGAGCTTCATGGATCCATGCCGAGCAGCTGCATGCAAGCCTCACATCACCAAGTCCAATGCCAGGTTTTGGTTTGGCTAATGCCAGGAGAATTTTATCTGTCTGGCTGCATTGTACCAAATGTGAAGTTAAGTGGAGGAGGGATAAGGGTAAAGGGCTGTTTTTAAGAGTTTTGGCCAGACCCCTTATCTTCAGTGAAGGCCAGTCCTAATGCGTCGGCATACCAAAACATTTTGGACAATGCTATGCTTCCAACTTTGTGGCAACAATTTCTGGAAGGTGCTTTTCTATTCCAACATGACAGTGCCACAGTACAGAGACTATAAAGACATGGTTGGAAGAGCTCAAAGTGGAAGAACTTTACCTCAACCCCATCAAGCACCTTTGGGATGAACTGGAAACAGAGATTGCGAGCCAGGCTTTCTGGTCCAGCATCAGTGCCTGACGTCATAAATGCTACAGAATAAATGGGCACAAATTTCTCAGAAACACTCCAAAATCGTATTAAAAGCCTTCCAAGAAGAGTGGAGGCTGTTCTTGCTACTACAAGGGAATGAACTCCATATTAAAGTAGATTTAATTGAATACAAAGTCATTAGAGTCTTTGTTAGTGTAATGGTCAGGCTGCCATGCTTACGTCCATATAGTGTATGAAATAAATGGCAGCGACAGCAATTATAATAATGATAATAACAACAAAAAATTTATTTGAACTGAATTAAATATAGATTCCAAGCTAAGATAGAAAGGGTAAATAAATGGAATTCATTTGCACATAAATGCCATCCATGCATGAGTCAATGCACCAATTGGGTCAACTCAGTTACAAAGTCTGCACAGCCCTTTCATCCTGCAATCTAGAATTTACGTCACTGACCTCAGTCTTTATAATCCCACATTTGCGCTTACAGGACCTTTTGACATCAGATTTTGTGATGTTTACTTCAAAAACATTAATAACAGGAAATGCTATAAAAATCTAAAAGGTTTTCATGCATTATAAGTGACGATGTGACGTGATTTACATTTCTTCAGCAAAGCATGTTCGAAACATATTTCAGGATTTGTATTTCAAAACATTTCTTTGTTGTCCTTAAAGAATTTCCTGCATGGATGTTTGCATATAATGCCGTTTGCACAGCTGTTAGTGTGGGCGTTTCTCTCTCAAGTCTTCTGTGTTTGTTGTTTTTGCTTTGTTCCTAGAGTGGTTTTATCTCTCCAACAATGTGTTGGAAAAGATGTCCAACCTAAAATGTGCATTCAAATTGCACTGTGTGATGTACTTGTTTTTCCAATTACCTCATGTATACCAAGCTGGATATGATTCTCTCTTTATTTTGAATGGTTTTTTGAGTCATTTAAACCTACAAACTCTTTTCATTCAAACACATGTACACAAATGGAATAAATTGAAACATACACTGTACATATACAGAAGCTGAAAATGATTTTTTTTCAAGCAATGTGTGACAGCTCTTCCATACAGCACAATTAAAAAGGAGAGACCGTTATGCAAATATCTTGATTCGTAGCCATCAACAGTTCCCTGAATTCAAAAGTTGTGTCAATGGACATCAATTTTTCTAAGGCTCGACAGTTTGAAGAAGGGGTCTCATCTAATAAGCACCTCCAAGTCTGACGCCATGGTCCTCTGCCAGAAAATGGTGGAGTACTCCCTCCAGGAGGAGAGTGAGTCTTTACCAGAAGTGAGGGAGTTCAAGTATCTCGGGTGGTCCGTGAGGAAGAATGGTAACATGTCAAATGGTGCAGCATAAGCCTTTTGCAGGTGCTGTACCTTACCATCACAGTGAAGAGGAAAGCTTTTGTTTTACTGGTCGATCTAAGTCCCAACCCTTACCTAAGGTCATGAACTCTGGGTAATGACCAAAAGAATGAGACTGCAGGTTCAAGCGGTCCTAATGAGGTTTCTCAGGGGGGTGTCTGGGCTCAGCCTTGGAGATAGGATGAGAAGCTCAGACATCTGGATGGATCTTGAAGTAGAGCTGCTAGTCTTTCACGTCTCAGCAGCTGCTCCATCCTATTTAGCTGACATTTTAACAGTTCGGGAACACGGCAGGGCTTTGAGGTCATCCAACCAACTTTTGTTGGAAGTACCCAGGTCAAAATATAAACACTGGGGTGACAGAGCCTTTTCAGTTGCTGCACCCAGGCTCTGGAATAATCTCCCTTCTGATATGCGTGTTATCTCTGACTTGGGCCTCTTCACATCAAAACTTAAGATTTATTTATTCAGGATTGCTTTTAATTCCTGGTAGTGCAGTGAGTGTTTTATCCCTTTAGTCAGTATTTATAAATGCTGTTATTTGGATTTGTCTTGTGCTGTGTTTTAATGCTATTTGATTTCATGTAAAGCACTTTGTTCACCTGTGGGATGTTGTAAAGGCATATATAGATAAAGTACATTTACATTTACATTGAAAGGAGACAGTTGAGGTAATTCAGGCATCTGATCAGGATGCCTCCTGGGCGCCTTCCTCTGGAGGTCGTCTGTGCAGGAAGTAGGGTTGCCACATGCCCCTGGCTGTGCTGTGGAAGTACCAAGGGTCCTAAAACCCCTAGCAGTCTCGGGGCATATCACAAGAGGAGGTAACAGGTCCAGACAAAAGTAATGCTGTTGATGGTGCGCCAGTAGTCGAGTGGTTAAGGCGCATGCCATATACTCAGGCGACCCGGGTTCGAATCCGGCCCGTGGCATTATTTCCTGCATGTCTTTCCCCGCTCTCTCCCCTGTTTCCAACTCTATCCACTGTCCTATCAAATAAAGGCCAAAAATAAATCTTTAAAAAAAAAAAAAAGTAATGCTGTTGAGTTTGACCTCGACTGCTGAGTGGCATCTGTGTCCACTTGTCGAGCTTGACTCTGGCCACCACTCTCCTCTCCATCCCCTGGAGAATCCTTTTCACCCTACATGCCAAACGTATTCACATATTAACCAAATACCTGTCAGATTTTACAAATTCGGTTGAGTCATGCCCTTGTAATTTTAACAAGATAGAACCAGGACAGGGGAGGGTTAGTACGTCTTTACATGATTAGAAGGCAGCCAGTGTTCCCTTTGCTATTGTTAAACCTCATTCCTACATCAGATAAATAACATTTCTGCTTTGTTTCACATTGTTGTCCTGTTGACCCAGAAGCTGCAGTAAATCTTAGCCCTCCAAACCCCTCCCTCCCTCCCTCCCTCTTCACTTCTCGCCACGGGTTCGATTAACCGCGTCCGCTTTGTTCTGGCCCCCTGAGGCTAGTCCAATTGCAGGGTACCTGTGCATGCGTGAGCACGTATGTGAAAGTGTCAGGAGTGGGATGCAGGAGTGGAGTCTTTGAAGAGCAGGCGAGGAAAGGAGGGAACACAAAAATACCAAGGGACAAAATAAACCTGTGCTGTTTCACTGAAAAAGATGGAGGTGATGAAAGATTATGGGGGAACTGGAGAATTTCTACAGGGATGAGGGTGTTAAGAAGAAAAGCAATGAGTGTCTCAGGTATTAACTGTACATATATGTCTTTCTCTTAAAGGTCAAACCTTAAAAAAACACAAAATCCTGTTTAGCATGTTTGCACGTGTAGTACTTTTGTTCAGATCTGAAGAATCTGTACTGAATGTTCAAAGTGAAAAATCTGACATGATATCTGTACAAGTACGTGTGAGAGGCTGATGTAATACCTTGTAAGACTAAGCGTTGTTTATACACACTATCTACATAGGGTCTCTCACAGGCAGGATGTGCTTCTGCAGCACTGCTGTACTGTATCAATGCCTACTGATTCCCATTCTGACATACAGTAAGCAAAACAGATTCAGAGTAGTAAATAGCCGAATGCATGAGTGAAAAATATGTAAATCTGCGTGTGCATGCACATGTTTGTGTAATGTAGTACAGTTGAGTCATCACACTAACTCACGCTGTGTTTGACCACCTGCAGAGACCAAGCTATTTGTTCTGCAGAGGCCTCGAAGGACTTCTGCTTACTAGCACAGCGGGAGAAAATACGGGGAATCAACAAAAGTGGAGAGAAGACTAGAGTGCAAGTGTTATCTTGAATGCAGCTGCAGGTGGAGTTAAGAATGTTGCAACAGTGTAATACCCTCCATTAGGTCTTTCATGTTCTTACAAAGAAAAATAAGACGTCAGATTTATTTCAATTAAATAACTAAAAAAACTACCAACTACCAACTTCAGCCTTTGAATGTTGAATTGATTGGCACAGCTTCAAAAGGGTGAAAATCACCATAAAAGCATGAAGAGGAAGTGAATTTTTGCAGTTTGAAAGCTGGCATTAATTGGGGCTTTCGATGTTGCAAAAAGACTCAAGAGGAATAAAGGGTGTGTAGTAGAGGAGAAAGTTTGTGTTTATTCACAAAAACAAGTGCCTAAAAGTACATGTCTTCAAACTTAAGGGCGTGGAATGCCATGGACAGGACTCTAACAGCATATCATTTGGGCTGTGAAACAATCAGTGTTTTAAAGCATGATTAATTGCTGAATTTTGATAGTCAAGGCACAATTAATCACATTTCAACTGCATATTTACAATGCAGTTATTAATTTTGCATGTCAAAACAAACTTTTAAGTCCATTGTGAAGCACTTCTTGACTTGTGAATACGAATAGAAAGAATAAAAAGTTAATTATAATATTGACTTAGATTTTTATTTAAATGATACTTGTGGTATAAAATCTTGACTTGGATGCTGGAGCCAGCTTCAAAGTGTAAATCATGTTAACTATAATGTTTAAAGGGGCACCGGTAGCCTTGTGAAGGCACCTATAAAAGTATTCACCCCTCTGGATGTTTTACCCTTTTATTGATTTTTTTAATCAATAATTATCAAAATAATTTAGCTCTTTTTGACAAAAAAAAAAAGCTTTAATGTCAAAGTAAAATATATATATTTCTACAAAGTCATTTCCATTAAATAAAAATATGTAAGGTACGATAAATAATTGCATAAATATTCAAATATGTAAAGTTACTGACCTTATTCAAAGGAAGTCCAGCCAATTGGTGCTAGTAGACTCACAATCAGTGAAATGGTGATTATAGTGCAGTGAATGTGTCTTGAGTGATGGCAGTATTAAGACACACAGGTCTGATTAATCAATATTCCTGGCTGCCATTGCACTATAGAGACAAAAGAACATTCCAAACAACTCAAAGAAAAGGTCATTGAAAAGTTTAAGGTAGGAAATGGATACAAAATAAAATTCAAGGTGCTAAACAATCTCAGATCTGGACTAGAGTTCAGCAAAAGGCATGTGGGAGAAAATTCTTTGGTCTGATGAGACCAAAATGGTGCTTCTTGGCAATGACAAGATATTACACCAAACACTGCACAGGCTGCACATACACATCCCCACTGTGAGGCACGGTGGTGGCAGCATCATGCTGTGGGGATTCTTCTCGGCAGCCAACCCTAGAAAACTTATAATGGTTGAGGATGAAACAAATGTGGCAAAACATAGGAAAACCCTGGAGGACAATCTTATTCAAGACAAGATTTATGTTCTAGAGTGGACGAGTCCAAGCCCAAATCTCAATCTAATGAATTTGCAGCTGGACTTGAAAAGGGTTGTTCACGGCCAATCTCTTTGCAACCTGACAGAGCTTGAGCAGTTTTGCATAGAAGAATGGAGGAAAATTGCAGTGTCCGGATGTGCAAGCCTGATTGAAACCGATCCACACAGACTCAGTGCTGTGATTGCAGCCGAAGGTGCATCATACACATATTTGTATTTACTGACATTACCATGTTGAAATCAGTTTGCACTTTGATGTTAAAGAGGGTGTTTTTTTGTCCAAAGGCAAACTTTTATTGACTATGATTCATTTATTATTCCAATAGAAGGGAAAACAACCTTGTGAAAATCTTAAACAAATTCTTAGCGCATTTCAAAAAGAGATCAAGGTACTTAGGCTTAATTGCACAAGTTAGGATTGATTTAACAGCAATAAAACTGCTGTTACCTCCTGCTTGTTTTTAAATGTCACAATAACACAGCAAAGCTCTCAGTATTCATAGTATGTCAAAAGTAAAATTGTAATTGGATTAAATACTTTTAGTTTTTGACAAAATACAGTATGTTGGAATAAATTCACTAAAAACAGCCATGTTAATTGGGCATGGGCAGATTATATACAGCTGTATAGAAAACAATCCATTGTCCTTCACACCTTTAATTTTTTTTTTCTTTTACTCTGTGGTTACTCTGCTTAAGTTTAAGTTCTTTTACTTTCCTTTAAAGTAAAAACAAAGGGAGGACTTGGAGTGGGGTTCAGCTCATATTCATCACTAACTGAATGCTCATCCGCTCTGTCAAACTGTATGTGGTAGCTCTTTAAGTTTTATTAATTAGCTGTATTATATTTTCATCTGCCAAAGACGGGGGGTGCCGGCAGAAAAGTTTGGAAATCACTGCACTATGGCATCAGCAGAGCATATGTGACTTTTACAAACCATAGCAGTTGGCAGACCCCGCCCTGTGATTAAACGTGGTCTTCCACTTCGTGGCTGTGTTGCTGTTGTTCCTAAATGCTTCCATTTTCTAATAATATCATTTTCTATGGATAATCCAGCAGGGAGGAAAGTTCATGAACCATCTTATTGCAAAGGCGGCATACATCAGAGTACCACGCTTGAAGTCCCACAGATGTTTGCTAATGGATCATGTATGGCTAGGTGCTGGATTTTATACACCTGTGGCAACAGGTCTGATTGAAGCACCTGAATGTAATAATTAACAGGTGTGGCCAAATACTTCTGTCCATATAGTGTATTTTTGATGGGTTAATGGAGCCACTGTGAGGAATCTTTGCCAGAGGAGTGGAAAAAAGACTGTTTTGGCGGCATGCAACTCAACAACTTGTCTGACACTTCAGTCATTAGAACAACAGCATAGAAATAATCAGAGACATCAGTCATTATTATTTCAGTGTGTTTCCTAACCAGTTAGAAAGTCCTTGTAGTAGCTAGAAAAGTCCACTGGGAGATATTGTATAAATGAGATTATAAGTAGAAGTGGGTTCAGTACTTTATTCAGTGTGAAAATTAAGTAAACTATAAATAACAGCAGTGATGTTCAATGAAAAATCAAACAGAGCAACTGATCTATCCAGATACAAATTGTTGCTATAATTATTCTTCTGAAGTGAATCATTTGTAAGCTCAGGCATTTATTTCCTCTCTTTAACTGGATCCATACATTCATTTGTTAGTAATGCAGTAGCAGCTCTCGATCTATTTATAGACTGAAGTCATTTATGAATCCCTTTGCTTTTCATTCAAATGTCACGATCATTAAGGTCATGATCATTTGACTTTTTTGAAGTTTCAATCAGTGCATTTGAAAACTCATTTATGTGCTTTGTGTTTATTGTATAATTGAATACAAATTAATGAGCTGCTTTTTTTGCACCAAATAGGACCTTCACAGCCATCTATACAGTTTTTTCTTTTGCTGCATGTGATCCAGTCATTAGGATTAAAGCTCTACATAATATAACATAATGAATATAATGAATGTGTATTTTCTTTCCAGTCCTTTTATTTTCAGCTGAAGGCCTTGTTTTCTCATTTTACAATGGCAGATATAACCCAATATATGAGGAATAATGAGTAAATATGTGTTCAGGTATACGCTGGTGTGCGCCACGTCTGTATTCTCTCAAATCATTTCTCAGTTATTGTTTTCATCTCTTCCTGTCATGAGATTCAGAGGAAAGCAGAGCCCTGGCTGTGTGTCACAGAGGGATAATGAGCCACTGGTAATAGAAATATGCTTTGAGGTACACACACACAACATACAAATGTCCATCTCTACGCCGATGACAATATAGTGTGATTACCAGAGACATGTGATTAATAACCTGTGTTCATCGTAACCTCTTCATGCTAGTCAATATGTCCTGTATTAGAATGAATGGATGTCAGGGCACATGTCAAGACCATTCCTCAGGCCAGATCTCATTAACGTGCATCCCCCACTCATAACACAGAACACAGGACCCACTGATGCACAAAGCAAACGCATGCAGAAAAACCTGCACACGCAATAGGCGTGTTCAGACAGACTCAGAGGCAGACATATACTGTAAAAAAAAACAGTCAAGCATCGTTATTCAAGAGAAATCAGGTTACTTTGTCGTGTGCCCTCTGAGAGTGCTGTGTTTTATCTAAAGAAAAGCAGGTTTAACATTTGTGTGGCGTCTATATGTTGACTGACCCTGCAGCAAAACCTCCCTACAAGAAACACCATATGCTTAAGAAAGCATTATTTTAGCAGAAATATTTCCTACAAGAAGCATTACAGTACATTTTATCAAAGTATTAAAAAAGGTTGCACCTGCTTCATGCAGTTTTAATCATACCCTTAGCAGCAAGTTATTTAAAAAGGTGAGATTTTAAAGATTAATACTTTTCTTCTGATTAATGTTGGGGATTAAACTTGTGGAGAACCCTCATTCCTTTTTTGTTGTGATCAACATGATGTATTATTGTGCAATTCCATTTATCTGTTATTTGGTTGCTTTGTCATGAATCTAATATCTGACTTGTATGAAACACATTTTCCTTTTTCCTTTTGTCTTCACAAAAAAGAAAGGAGAGACCACAACCATGTCCTCTGTCAGGATGGAAGTCACAGTTTGCAGGTACAGCATATTTTCCATTTTAGATTTTTTTTTTCAACTTAATTTATAAAAACAATCATCCGTTACAGTCACAAAATAAAAGCTGGGATTAAATTATGTATAGAAAAGTTTTAGAAGTAGTTAAGCAAACTGTGGCTTGCTTAAGTTTTGTAAGTTTAAGCTAAGACTAACATAGCTATGCTATCTATGTAGTTAAGGTTACTATGTAAGCCAATGTAGCTACATTAGCTTTAGCAACATGAGCTTCTGCAAACATAGCTATTTTATTTTCTAAGGAAATTTAGTTATGTGAAGTTTAGTAAATGTAGCATAAGCTAACATAGCTGTGTCAGCTTTAGCTCCGTAGCTGGGTCACCTTGGTAGCTTACATAGCTTTGTTAGCTTTATCCTTAGCTATGCTACCTATGTTCGAGTTTTCATGGAGGGCAAGCTTATTTATCGGCGGTATTAAACGTTTATTCATTAGGGTTTTTAGGTCAGGTTTGGACTTTTCCTCGATCCTAACCCTGACTTAAACCTTACCCCAACCCATATTTTGGAAGTTTTAAGCTTGTTTGTACAAATTTTAAAAATACAGTCAAAACATTTGCTTTCATATTGTAACAGTGGCAATGAATACTTACAGGTATAATAGCTAAGTCAGCATTTAGTTGCTTAGATACTTGAATTGCTAATCTAAGCTAGTTCATTCCTACAGCTTATTTTTAACCCAAATGGCGTCGGGGTCACCTGCACAAGCAGGAATGACATTCGGTTGCTCTGATCTATTCAAAAGACGACAGTGAGCAATGAGCTGTTGACATCAGAAAGCAATACTTGCCAACATAGGATCACACACATTAGCTGTTTCTTTGTCAGGCAGACTACTCACTATAGTTTTCAAAATTAACCTAAATTTAAAAATGAGAGACCACAGACATAAGACCAGTCAACTGATTTATAATATTATAATCTGCACACATAAGAACTCACATGTGTGATCAAATGTTATTTTAGAAAAAAAAACAAACACAGAGGAAGATGAGCGTGGTCTGGATGCAGACCACAAATCTCTGACGCTCCCTCTTGCAGACCACAACTATGAGACACTGCCTCTGTCAGATCAGAGGGGTCATAATTTGCTGGAATGTTTCAGAATTTTAAACTTTTAAAGCAGCTTGACTGCAGACCGTACATCCCTGATGGCCACTCTAACAGACTATTCATGTGAGACACAGTATATTTTAGAAAGGAAGAGCCGTGAGTATCCAGTTTTGAACCTAAACCTAAAGGTTATCTCACCCCTCACCCTGTGGAAGCTTAAGTTTTATTCTCATTTTTATTTTTGTGTGCATGTTTTAGAACTGAAATAGACAACATCTCAGATTAAAGGTCAGGGAGAGAGAGTGGCTGTCATAAACGTACAGTCTGTGCCAAACCTCTTTCCTAGCTTCAGCAAACATAGCATGGGTTAATGTAGCTAACAAAGCTTTTTAAGCTTAACCTTTAGCTACATTAGCTACATTTACTACATAGCTCCTGTAGCTGATGTGGCTTTTTTGTCTTTAGCGATGTTAGCTTTGGCTACATTAGCTGTGTAAAGAGTCTTAAATGAGGATGAGTTTTTTCACATTAGCAGACTGTTCACTCTGCGTTATCAAACATTTTGTAATTAGGTTTTGCAGGTCAGGTTTTTGACTTTTAACTCTTGGTATCCTGTCCCTTTCCTTAACCCTTACAGGAAGTGTAATCCAATTTTATTTTTAATGTGTTATTGTGTATTTTCGCTCTGACAGGGGCGGCATCTCACATTAGTAGTCAGCAAAAGGGGGCATCTACAGCAAGACTGCCTTGGAGAGGACTGACGTCCCCAGCTTGCTGTCCTGGCATGGTCTCAGCGTTGTTGGCAGAAGAAAACATTAAAAGAACATGACTGAAATCCTGATTGGTCTGCTTTTCCTCACTGGCAGCCTGACCTGTTATTTACCATTTATGGACTCTGATATTTATGATAAAAGACCAGGTAGGCTCCTCAGCAATCAGGAGCAGGAAAGTTATAATATTAGCAAAGCATACTTTATTTGAGAAAATAATCGATTTCAGACAGCCAAAGCTCACGTGACATCCCTTCTTTTTGGGGAGGAAAATCAGGCTGAAAATGAAGGTCTAAAAAGTGTTCAGTTCTTATAACTTCACCCTTCTCTAAGGACAGTGAAAGTATGTCATAAATGAAGGAAAATCCCCCTTAAAAATTCTTGATGTCCATCTAAATGTGGTGGGTGGGTTCCTTTAAATTATGTTTCATTTTAGGATTAGTGTAATTAGATTTACAGACATACAGGCAAATGAACCATGACTGTATTATAAAAACTGGCATAGAAGATATCCAGCTTAATGACTGAATCCATGCAGTCCTCACATTTAGCTTTTACAATCTGTCTGAGAGCATTGTATGCAGATCAAGTATGAGTCATTTAAAACACAATCAACTTCATATTTTAGTCTTTGTCTGCGTTTAAAAAATCATTATCAGTCATTTAGTTAGCCCCTGGCACAATACAATGAGCTCTCTCCGCCACCTCTAAAGCACAGAGATCCACTCTCATAGTGTATTCTCTTTTTGCTGGAGCGCGGCCTTTATGTAACTTAATGCACAGCCTACATTTGGTTCGGCTGATTCATTCGACTCATTTACATTTTCCCAGTGACCTTCCCTGCTCTCTGCAATCCCACGCATTCCTAAATACAGAGTGCCGTGTCCACACGTACGTAGGACAATAGCAGAGGAGAGAAGGGGAGGTGCTGAAGGCTCTCCAATGCTCACAGGCGAACAGACTGATGTGTAAAGGGAAACATAAAGATGCACACAAACGTGGGCATTTTCTGCTCATTTGTCAAAGCAGCACTAATCATTTTTATGGAGCTTAAAGTGTCTCATCTTAAAGCATACATTATAGGATGTACATGCATCTTTATGAGAAGAGACGGCCAGATGTGTTCCATATGTATGTTATCACTGCAGGGCCAGCCTGCTAGAGTCTGGCCCTACTGCGCTGACAGTGTCTGCAGATAGACAGAAGTAATCCCTGACTGTGTAGGTGCATTAAAGTTCTGAAAAGCATTTTTTTCTATTTCTCAGGGTGCCTTTCGTGTATTTTCCGTCTTTCTGCTTCCATGTTCCGTCTCACCTTGGCTCGTCCCTATCATACCTGTATGATCTTTTGACACTCAGTCTGTATCTCCATTCCTCTATTGTGTCCTTGCTCTCTGATCATACCACCTTCCCTCTCCATGCTCTCTCTTTTCGCCTTTTTTTTTTTTTTCTTTTTGGCGAAGCTACTCAGCTGAATCCTTTCCATTAGAGACTGTGAGAGGGAGATTAGTGTTGTATCAGTTTGTGTATGTGTGCGTTTGTGTGTCTTTGGGGGCGGAGGGCCGGGAGAAAGGATTTCCGAGGCTTTCTTGGGAACAGTAAGATGACAACCAGGAATACCATCATTGTCTGGAGGGGGTTTGAGGGGGATGCTTTATTCGTATCTAAAGTGGCTGCAACCCATTTCACATGAGCTCCTTCTATCGTACAGAGTAATGTCTCTCATATAAGCTACATCGTCACGTTCTGACTGCTCTACTTCTGCTCAGTCAAGTAAAGCTCTGTGCTATAGGAAAAAAGACACTGAATCACATGCACTCTGGTAAAAGACTCCATGTTAATTCTCCAGGAACTGCAGCCTTCTACACACACAAAAGGACACACATGCTTCTGCATCTGCAGGGAACCTCAGCCATGAGACAAGCGTGTTGCTTAGAGACCAAGAGGTCACCCAGACTACAGAGATCACACAAACCAGGTGTGACATCTGTTCCAGTGTGGTGGCCACAGCCAGCACTGGAGCTTTGCCTGCTTAGAGCATGCAAATGGGAAGCATCCAATAGCAGTTCAGTGGAAGATGGTTGATGGTGAATACATTTGGAGACACTGCAGGGGTTTTTAATCCTGCTTTGCAGGTACTATTACAAATCACAGGAAAAGCACTGAGTGAAAAGAAACCACTCTAACTCTGTTCTTGAATTATTCCTAAAACTTAGAATCACACTTGTAGAATTTGTATTTTTAGAATTACACAACAAATTCTCTATTGGATTGAGGTCTGGGCTTTGACTGGGCCACTACAGAACATTCACCTTGTTGTCTTTAGACTATTTCTGTGTAGCTCTCCCTGTTGGCTTCGGGTCATTGTCTAGCTGGAAAATAAATCTTCTCCCAAGCGTTAGTTCTCTTGCACACTGACTGATTTTCCTATATTTTGCAGCATTAATTTTACCCTCCAAAAGCCTTCTAGGGCCAGCTACAAAGAAGCATCCCCACAACACAATACTGCCATCACTGTGCTTTACAGAGGGGATGGTGTGTTTGTGATGTACAGTGTTTGGTGTCCAACAAATCTAGTGATAGCCAAAAAGCACCAAGAACTTTCTTCCAATTGACTGTGTAGTGTCCCTCATGCCTTTTAGAGAACTCTAATTGAGCTCTAATATGAGTTTTCTTCAACAGTGGCTTTCTCTTTGCCACTCTCCCATAAAGCTTTAACTGGTGAGGAATCAGTGCAACAGTAGTTGTATGCAGAGTCTCCCGTTTCAGCTGCTGAAGCTTGTAACTCCTTCAGAGTAGTCATAGGTGACTTGGTGGCCTCTCTCACTAGTCTCCTTCTTGCACGCTCACTCAGTTTGTGAGGATGGCCAGATCTAAGCAGATTTACACATGTGCCATGTCTCTTCTATTTCTTGGTGATACGTTTAACTGAACTCAGAGGAAAGTTCAGTGCCTTGGAGTTTTTTTGTACAGACCCCCTGACTTGTACTTTTCAATAAAGTTTCTAAGTTTCTTGGAGTGTTTATTTGTCCTCGTGGTGTAATGGTAGCCAGGAATACTGATTAACCAGTGACTGGACATTCCAAACACAGCTATCTTTAAACTACAACCACTTAAGACACGTTCACTGCACTCAGGTGATCCCCATTTCACTAATTATGAGACTACTAGCATCATTTGGTTGGACCTCTGTTAAATTAGGTCAGTCACTTTAAAGGGGGTGAATATTTATGCACTGCACATCAATTTGGCACAGAGAAGATTCAGGAAATGGGGAAGTTTTACTGAAATCAAATGAAAACGTCTAGACAAATGCCAGATTGTATTTCATTTTACATCAACATTATATCATAATTGGGTGAAGTCGAGCCTGGCATTAATAGGTAAGAGGGGCAGGAAGAACAGGTAAAGTTTATCTAAAATCATACTTCACAAACAAATTATAGTAAACTGATTAAGCACATTTATGTCTAAATAGGTTACTTATCCATAGTAGAGCACAAAAATCCAAATAAAATGGCAAAAAAAGAGACAAATCCAAGCATGGAAACCTCTTTCCAACTCCTACAGTTCAGAACAACAGCTTCATGTGTGTTGGTTATGTTTGTATATCACTTCAGCAGTATCTGAAGTATCAAAAAAAGCAGTATCAACAGTCGGTATGATTCTGTAATAACTGTGAAACTCCTTGGTCTTTTGTGTTGAGCAGTCCAGCAGAGCTGCTACGCAGTCAGTGGGTCATTTGTGCCAGTTTTTCAAAATCTCAAGTATTAAGTATACACTGGAATTTTAGTCCTGAAATGATGAATTCAAAAACTTCTTGTATACTGTTAACTTTTATTCCAGGTAAAATCCAAGAAACCAGCTAAAGACGCATTAATTATTAGTGGCTACTTAACTCGTATATCACTACATTTAATTGGTGCTATTGATTTTTTACTCAAGAGTAATTTGTTTTGTCCTCTAATTCTTGTTTGCCCTTTGGCTATCAGCTGATTCTGAGGGACACGACCATGGAGAAAAGTGCCAGATTCCCTCTCCAGACATGTAGCTGTGGCTGCTATAGTAAAGCTTTATGTTGGAGTGAAGATTTGTGAGAGTGAGAGGCAGCACGAAACACAGTCTGTCCACTGCAGGACAAGCTTTTATTGCTATGTCAAGGTGTTTCCAGCAGCCTTTAATGCATGAGCTTTTTATAATGTTTGGTTTTTTATGTCAGTCAACTAGAATAGCTAAAGGTTAAATTTTAATGTTTATTTTCACGCAAATATTGCAAATGTGCAAAAACAAGGGTGAATATTAGGATTGTAGGTAGTCATGCTAAGATTAAAGTTGTATAACTCTTTATATGCTTAATTAAACCAGGTTCAGCTGGTCAATACATAGATTTTTTTGACAATAAAAAAATGCTTTTTAATGTCATTGTGAAAACAGATTTCTTAAACTAATGTCAAATAAAAATATATAATATATAATTCAACAGAGGTCCAGCCAATTGATATTTGCAGTCTCACAGTTAGTGAACTGTAGATGAGTGCAGTGAATGCTTCTCAAGTGATTGTTGTGTAAAGACACCTGTGTCTGGAAGTTCCAGTCACGGCTTAATCAGTATTCCTGGCTACCATTATACCATGAAGACAAAGGAACACTCCAAGAAACTAAGTGATTATTCAAAAGTATAAGGCAGAGGATGGATACAAACATAACCTAAGGCACTGAACATCCCCCCCAAGTTCAGTTAAATCCATTATCAAGAAATATCATACATGATATAGCTGTCTCCTTAGCCCTGCTTATGTGTGCTTTAATGGGGAACACGCAGTCTCTTTTTCTTGTAAGAACGTTTCCTGTGAGAGCACTTGAGGAAGAGGATCCTCGATTACCAAAGTTTGGCAAATAGCAGTTACAGCGTATATCTGCGTTTAGCATCTGTTGGAGCTGGTGAATTGGCATTCTCGCTGAAGCATCAGGGACACATCCATCTGCAGTGCCACTCAAGAGCAGTGGAGTGCAGCCACAGTGACAAGCGTGCTGTCATCCAATTTCCCACACGCAAACAAACACAAGACGCTCACATACAGATGTGCCCTGGTAGAAAACATTTGCTCAGATGCTCTCCTTCAAATCATTCCTACTTCTCCTGTTTAATCATTCTCTCACTTTTAATTTGGACTTAATTCTGTCGAGCAGATTGAACATTAAGATTGACATTCATTAAGATGTTGTCAAAAAGCCAAAACAATATTTTGACATAGTAGGAATGCTAAAGACAAGTCCAGTCGATCCATTCAAAAAATGATCATGATTAATTAGTCTTTATGGCTGATTAAATGCATACATCAGTAACTTCAGTAGGACTGCACTGCAGATAGATTCACTGCATTATCTTATGTCTAGTTGGGTATTCCTAAACTCTACACTTTAATTTGACTCTGCTCCTCATGTCAAAAGGAGTTAATTCACAAACTCCTTAAATCTAATCATACTGTCTCTCCACTCCCACATACCCCTCTCTACCTCTGTTCTCAGCTCAAGGCTGCGAGCCTCAACCCCTCTCACTCTTCATCACCAGAGTATCTCTCCAGCATCCAGCACAGAGCAGCTGGATCCAAGTTCACCAGGGACTGGCTACTTTGTCCATCTGAGGTTGATTTGTTGTTAATTTGCTTCCTGTTTCTGTACCTGCTGTTTTGTTTTCAAATGTACCAACTGCACTGGGCATTCCCATGTCTGACTTCATGTTTGGATCAATCTGCTCTGCTCAGATTGACAAATACTGGCACCCACTGACAATAGACTCAGTGTGTAACTTGAGAGGAGCAGAATGGAGTGGCTCCTTTGGCAAGTATAGGAAATGTACCACAGCACTTTGTGTGGGAATACAAACATCTACTAGAAAGGCTGCGACTCCAGAGTGTGTGGCACTTGCCACCGATGGGTATGGGTATCGACTATTCAAGCCATGTCACACAGTAGGGAGTTATGCTTTCCAACAGCCAAATGATGTGTTTGAGGAAAGTCCATGTTCTGTAATTATGTTCGATCCTGGAGAATGGCTGATCCCACTAACCAAAAAAAAGTCAAGAGAGCGCTAAAAAGATGAAGATGGATAATAAAAGGAGCAAAGGGGGTGCTGAAAAGGCAAAATTAAAATATTCAGCAGCTGGTGTGGCCAAATGCCCCAAAGAGACTAAGTTTTTATGATTTGTATTATTATTTATTACTTATTAAAATGAAATAAGTTCACAGCATGACTTACACGACGTACATGAGTGGAGATTGCACAGGAAAGGAACGTGCCAACCAACATCCAAGTAAGTTGCTGGCTGCAATGAAAAGTGTGTTTTTATTTCTTTTTGAAGTAATAAGTGTCATACAGACTAAAATAAAATACTGGGGTGGCCCTGCTCCTCCCTTAAAATGTCCAAATGGTGTAGTGCAGCGCTGCTAAATAATGCAAGTTTATTTAATTTAACCATATTAAAATATTGCTCATAAATGTGGAAATTATAGTTCAAAAACGCACTTAAATGCATAGATATAAAAAAAAAATTAACAAAATTTGTTGCTTGGCTAGCCAGGTAAAGGTGCAGTGTGTAATATTTAGCCTAGTAGCATTTAGCTGAACAAACTTGGTAAAATAAAGAAAAACATTTCTAAGACGGTCTATCTAAATAAGTGTTTAGTCATCTAAACTCAAAAATAGCTATTTTGAAAAAAAAAAAATACAATTCAGAGTAAACCTTTAATTCATAAATAGGGAGGGTCCCCTCCATGGATGCTGCCATCTTTGATTTTTAGATGTTTCCATGGTAACATAGAGGAAAAGAGGATAAATAAAGTTATTGTATTGTATTGTATTGTATTTATATTACAGATACACATTAAATTCAACTGGTTACCACAGCTTCCAGCAGAGAAATGCAATCTAGAACCCACTTCAAGATGTTGATATTCAGTTTTACACACTGCACCTTTAAGGGGGCCCTGTGTATTGTTCTTTCTGGGGGTCCAAAATCCCTAGCTGTGCCCCTGAGAACATATAACCTTCAAATAAGTTCTTTGCAGATAGTATGTCCTTGGCAGTAAACTTGATTCTGCTTCTGTTTCTTGTTATAATTTCTTAACCCTTACTTTTTCTTCTTTTTATAACTATGACATACCACAGGATTTTGAAAATCAGCAGTAGGTTTCATATTTGTCTAATGAACTGGAAGTGGGCTTTCATAGACTTGAAAATTTTATAGAAAAAAAATCCAACTTTTTTATTTTTTATTTTTTTTTCATGCAAGAAGAAGTGCCAGGACCCAGTAGCATGCCAACTGGAGACATTAATGCACATTTGCTCTTAAAAAAAGGCTGATCATGCAGAAAAATGTGTCAGAAATTGTTAAAATACATGAAGTTGTGGACCTGTACTTTGCCGTTGCATCAAATTGTAAGCTTGATTCTTTTATTTAAAAAAACATGATGTAAAACAAGCTTTTAGAGCAGTGGTTCTCAAATGGTGTAGAAAGGCATACTGATGTGCCTTATGGCAAGTCTTAGTTTGCTCTGATAATTTGTGCAACTATATGTTATTAATGTAACTATAAAACGATTGAAAATACTTCAACTCCTGTTATAGAGACTATTTGGCATGGAAATGAACATGGTGTGCCTTGCACCAAGGTTTTAATATCTTTGGATTTTTCATCTGTTTTTTTATTTCGTTTTCACTTTCTGTTTTCAATTTCAGTTTAGTTTTAATTAGTTTTTACTGCTGGTTTGTTACTTCAGATAAGTTTCTATTTTGCCAAAAGGCTTCGTTTCAGTTTAGTTTTTATTAGTTTTATTGTTAGTTTTAGTTTTTTTCTTAATATATGTCGGGGCTGAGTGAACATAATACATTTTTTAAAACATTTGGGAAGTCTTAACCAATCAGTTCAGGCCATTTTAAACTCCCCAGACTTGGGTGTAGGTGCCAGTCAATATGGTTGTGTCAAAGACTAAAACTAAGGATATTGTGTCTCTATTTTTATTTTATTTTATTTTAGTTAGTTTTGTAAGCGTACAATACAGTTTTTGTTTTTGTTTTGTTTTGTTTTGGGTTTTTTTGGTAAAACGTAGTTTTTATTTAGTTTCAGTTAACTAAAATGATTTTTGAATTTTAGTTTAAGTTAGTTTTAGTGAACTATAATAACCTCCCTTGCACAAATAAAATATGAAAACAAGGTTTTAGAGAATAGAGCACTATTTTAAACTTAAATACAAGTAATGTTAAAATACTATATATTTCCATTTAAAGGGTTTAAATAGGGATGCATGATACTATCCACATGATATTGATGTTGACAGATGAAGTCACACCTTCATAGTAAGCTGAAAAATAACAGCTGTTTTGGGATGTGAATCATTATCTGACTGTGTGCTACTGTATAGTCAACAGAGGTGGAAAAAGTACAAGACTATAGTACTCAAGTGAAAGTACAGTTATTCTGGTTAAAACTTACTTTAGTAAAACTACTGATTTTGAAATGCACTCAAGCACAAGTGCCCAAATAAACTACTTCAATGACAGTAATTTGAGTACATTACGAATTTTCCAAAACTCATAGTATTTTTTCCTTGATTTTTAAGGAAACTCAGGGTAATTTTCCCAGAAAGGTTAAGTAGTTTTCCTAAATTTTAGAGGGAGTTTTCTTTGGGTATTTCTCCTGAACTTCTCTACTCTGGGACATTTCACAAGGAATAAGAGACTTTCAGGACTTTTCCCTGAAACTTTCAGCCATCTTCTCTGATAGTATTTCAGAAATTTTCAAAGGAAGATTTAGGGAGTTTTTCAGATACAGTGTTGTGGATTCAATCTGAGATTTTTCCCCCAGGAGCTTTCAGGAATCTCCTATAAAACTTTCAGGGATTCTTTTTTTTTTTTTGTCTTTTTTTTCCTCAGTGTCTTTTTTTCTGTTACATTTCTAAATAGGGTTCAATCTTTTAGTAAAAAAAAATCAGAGTGATCAGGGCTCCAGACTGCCCCTAAATGGTCGCATTTTCCCCCTAAAATTTGAGACAGTGCGAGTAAATTTTTAATCTACTCGTTGATGTGCGACCAGTAAATTTGCCTTTTTTTTTAATCATTATTAAATATTTTTTGTTGCTGACAACCTTCTGCCCAGTTGTTGGGGGGGGGGTTTGACCACTGTGATTGGCTAATGTGTGAAAAGAGATGAGTCTTGGGGTTATCGCGCTAATCAACAGGTTTCACAAAACTCTTGAAAACAATGAACAATGGCGAGGAGGACTGTCGGTGCTTACTTTCTCCCCACTAAAACTAGTGTGCCAGAGGAGACAAATCCTGAGTCTGACTCGTTTTGTGAGAAAAACGGTCATGGCAAAAAAAGGCAGGAAATTCTGTTTTGGGGATGAGTGGCTGCGTGAGCTGAGGTATTTCAGGGAGACGAATTCAATGAACTGCAAATTCTGCTGTCAATACCCACAACATGCGGGGAACACGAACTTTGCTGATAATACTGGCACTACACAATTAAAACACGACACTTTGAGCAAACACAATGCCAGTCTGAAACATAAAATGTGCCGTGACCTGTGTAATGACAGTGCAACTCCACTCCCAGTATATACAGTATATATCAGTAATACAGTGAAAATGAGAGGAAATGTGAATATTTACTTTGCAAGTTGATTTACAGTGTGTGCCCCTGAATTTTCTGCTTGCACCCTTAAAATTTTAAGTTAGGGGCCACTGTGCTCCTAGTAAAAAAAGTTAGTCTGGAGCCTTGGTGATTGACAAATCCATCAGATATTTGGGTCTCCATTTGTAACATGGAACATGTGGTGGGTCCCAGGTTAGACCAGTTAAGAACCACTAATCTAGAGGTTGTGTGAGGTGTGGTTAGATCTGCATGAATTATTTTATTTTATTTAAAATAGTTACCATTTATGTTTTATGTGAAGTAAACCACAAGGCCAGGGAAGTCAAGCCAAAACAGAAGCACAACAGCAGAAAACTCAATAATTATTCTCCTTCAGCTGTGATTTAACAACCCATGTTTATGCCGTCTTTCAAACTCCATCCATGTTTTTTTTTAATTCTTTTTAATTCTCAGTAAATGTAGTCCCAAAACTATCACACATTCCTCCTGCCTTCTGTCTGCCATGTTTGTTTGCTTGAATTTTTCTTTACGTGGGAAATTTTGTGAGACTTTTCAGAGAGTCAACACTGGTATTCTGTCAATGTGTGCTGTTTTGGTTATACCATTGCTCTGTATGCACTATAAGAATAAAACAGTTTCATCTATCATAATTTGATATCATGTGTGGGGTCTTTTCTTATCTTTCCATCTGTTAGGAGTCCTAAATGCAGCTCATGGCAGATCTAAGCTGATTAGTGCTCCTCCCTGCATTTATTCTCTACAAACTTCTCTTGTACTTGTATTTGCACTTTCCTCCTCTCTGATATTAACTGCACTTTGAAGTTGAGCCCCTTTATGTAACCAAACACACCAGGGTTGAGTGTTTTGACCTCTCCTTTCTCTTTTACACTTCTTTTTTCCTCTCCCTCCTCTTGCGTGTTCGTCGGCCTCTCGCCGTGACATCAGACCGGGGCCACCAGGTGACCCCACAGATGGCACTTTGACATTCAGATGTGAAATCAGGTGTTGTCCTGTACAGATCTGCATATTTAGTGTCACATTATACGCTATATTAACACACAATGTTAGCAACTCAAGGTAACGTCTAAGTCAACAGAAGCAGGGAGGGGGAAGCAGAACTTTGTGAATAAATTGCTTTATTCCACCTGTTCACTTTTCAAGGGTACGGCTGGCTCTGTTGTCAGGAGGAAGAAAAAAAAAGACAGGAAGTCTCGCAGCTTCTTGAAGGATTGTTTATAGATTTCTTACCTAAGCCGGCGAGTTGTAATTCTCTTTGTCGTACTCCTGCTGTGCATTTTCTCATTAGCTGCATCAATGCTATGCTCTGTAAGCCTCAGCAGGAATACAAGAGACAAGGAGACAATTTATTCTTTCAATATTAAAGCTTTAGTGGTCTAGACACTAAGGTCGTAGAAGCTGACACATGAAGAGACAGCAGGCAGTCTGTCTGTGTCACTCCGATCTAAACAAATGGCCTTCAAATAAAGATGAAGCAGAGTGACAGACACACGAGGCAGAGATGGAGCTAAGGATGTGATTTAAACAACTAGCTGTTACTCTGAGACTCATGCTGTTCTGTTCATGCAGCAGCAATCAATCCCATCATGGTTAGACGTGAACTCATAACTACACTTATGATTATGTTATCAGAGATGTGTGAAGCTAGGATGCTGTCAGACCCCTTTTCCACCTTTTAACACAGTCTGCCATAGTCGAAATGAAACACCTGTGCCATGCTTTGGTCAAGTTCCAGGAGTGTTTTTTTTGACCCTGTATGAATCTGAATGCTCTGTTCAGGGCTGTCTCTTTAACTGCAAACAAACTCCTACCCTTCCATTATGGAGTGCTTCTGTGAGAATCTTTGCCCATTCATTCTGTTGAGCATTTATGAGATTAGGCACTGACAATGGACAAGAAGGGGTGGCTCGCAATCTCTGTTCCAGTTCATCCCAAAGGTGCTTGTTGGGGTTGAGGTCAGGGCTCTGTGCAGGCCAGTCAGGTCCCCACGGCCCCCAGAGGATAATTAGGGTGCTTTCACACTAGGCCCAGTTCTTTTGAACCCCGCCACGGTGCGATTCCTTCCCCTTCCCCTCTGCCTTACTGGCTTGCATTACCTAAAAGTCATTACCTAAAAGTGGTGATTTTGGAGATACAAGTCTTTGGCCCAACACCAGCATTATGTGAGTTCCACCTGGCCTAAAGATTTTTTAAAGATATTAGAATGTGCTGAGTTTGAGCTCTGAGATGCTTTTCAAAGAGCTTATGAATTATGGTTGGCTATTTGGGTATTTATATCTCACATTGGCCCATTTACTATAGTTCTGTGGTTTTATTAACATAAAAGAGATGCTTTCTAATTTTTTTCTACTTATTATTAATTCTTTGGCTGGGGGGGGGCTCATATTGGTCATTGCCCTGGGTCCCCAGATGACTTAACCTGACACGCCAGATGGATTTGTTTCACACGACCATCTGGAAAACCTTCAATACTAAGTGTTTGGTAAAGGGCAGCCTTTGAAAAAACTCAGAATGTGATTGGATGAACGTTCTGTCTGTCACATCTTTAAAGGCCAATCAGAGCAACAAAACATGTGACGTAGCCGCAACCGAGGTGCACGTGCGCAGCTACCGAGGAATAACGCGAACCATGGTGAACTACAGACATGTCAGTACACGACTTTTGTCGTTTTTGAGAAGAAAACAACTCGCTGCTGTTCTTTGTTCTTCTGTTAATGAAGAAATGTCATCAAGTTCTGATAAAACTGGCGCTTAAGCAGCATCCACACTAAGCTCTTCCTCCATGACTGCACCGGCCTCTTGTTGCTGCTTGCTTACATCACGACTCCGCCACGCCTGAACGTACTGCCCCTCGTCGCTGATTGGTCATGCCACTTTCTAACCGGGCCCAAATGGTTCAGACGGGAGCTTTGCAAGATGGATTCGCCAGTGAGAAACAAGGAAACAGGCGTATCCATCTGCTTTGCAAGGTTACAAATGACTTAAACCGGCCCTGTCTCACACCTGCAGCTCTCCCAAACATTACATTCCCTCCTGCCTAATTCTGTAGCTTTGTGTGTGTATCAACATAATGGTCATAAAATCCATGTGAGAGAGGATCAGCAGGAAGTGGCTGGAGGAAACTGTTAAAAGGAGGGCATAAGAAGCTTCAGTTTATCACAAGACAGCACACCTCAATAAATGAACTTACTGAAAAGATGCAACACTGGTGGACTTCCTCTGCTCTCTTCTCTTACACACGCTCCTCTGTGTCTGCTCAAAACTAATTACAGGAATAAAGTCTACTGCTAATTTCTGTCTTGAAACCTGTGCATTAATATTCAAACATTCTACAACACAGAAACTTTCAGTTAGAACTTTTTTATCTTCCACTTTTTAAGCCACTTTTGCAAAGTGTGATGAAAAATTCAAGAAGAAATGTGATGACTGCTATCCTTTCTTTGTATTAATAAATTTCCAGCAAATTTCATCCTGTTATGTGCAGTTGGAGCATAATTTGCTTGACCAGTAAGTCAAAGAAATGGCCCATTTTCTTAACATTTATTACTGCTGATTTGTGTGGCTGCAGTCACATTTGAAAGTCTGATTATATTTGAGTCTTTAGAAATGCTCTGTACTTATAGGAACATTCTGCTACACCAAAATAAACTTTGGAATGACATCTTTTAACCGATTACTGTTGAGTTTTTACCACAGATGTGCAACAGTCCATTACAACAAGCATCCCATTGTATTATCCCTCTCCATAGTGAGTAAATTCAGATTTAAATTTTCTCTTCCATACCCTCACAGACCTGAGAATCTTGTTCTTGAAACGGTCTAACATCCATCAATTTTAGATCCATATCAGAGCATTTCCATTTTTTCTATGTCTTAGTGCATGGCGTTCTTCCTATTGAAAGAACCACCTCAGGTAATGTGATGATGAAGTGCATATAGATTAATGTTGCTGTTGATGGAGCACCCAGTGGGAGTGTGATAGTGAGGTGTTTCCAACAGCTTGCCTTCTCATCTAAATCTTCTGAAACCTCCTACAAGCCCACAGGGAGACGGGAATATACACGCTGCCAGGAGAAGACAATAGAGAATGGCCAGAAGAGTTTCATCTCATCAATCTCTGGCTCACTTTGCAGGTTTCTGTCTTGCCGGAGCAGAAACGTATTCTTTTCGGGCCCTAAATCATGAAGTTATTTGGCTCTGCTGGATACCACTGGGCTTTATTTTCAAAGGCTTACATCTGGAGCGGGCTCCTGTTTCAACGTATATCGGATAAAAAACATTTTTTATTTAAACCCACAGTGACATGTATGTATTATTAAAGACAGTTCCTCATCCAGTCCATTAAATGAAATGAAAAAAGTAGATCAAAGTGACGAAATCAAATAGAGCTTCTTTACAAATAAAGCTCTGTAGTTTAACAAGTGCTTTCACCTTCTTTTGCTGAAACTTTTGGTTTTGAAATTTTCAGTTGCAAGAAATGTACAGCAAAAAATTATTGAAAAATACCAGTGTCTGTACAGGAAAAACAGGAGACTGAGAAAGAACATATAATTCTTTATATGTTACTTTATTTCTACATTTCAGCTGAACTTCATGTGTTCCTTCACTATGAATGTCATGATAGGGTTTTCTTGGTTTGAAAGTTCCTGTTCTTTACAGAGTCCTTTATTTATAACCTATTTGCCAACATGGGTTGGAGAGGGGTAGGTTGCAGAGGGATGGGGTCATGCTTTCTTTTCTATTTCAAATTTATTTTTGCATACGAAATCACTTCCTGCTGTATTGTTTAGTATGAAAAGTGCCATACAAGTTAAGTTTGATTGATGGGATATGATATTCTCAATCTTAAATAATCATCACTTCTTATGTAGATTTGTTCAACTTGGAAATGTTGAAAGAAAAAAAAATAATAATAATTTACCTTAAATTTCCCAGTACTCCACCTGTGCCACGATCTGATAGTCCATCTTCACAAGTCAACTCAATGTGCTCCGGTGCGTCCCAGAAGCGCAACACCGCTGGGCTCCACTTGACATACGAGCCAAGTCTATTTTCAGCACCTGACGCTGCCAAACCACATCAATCCATGTAGACGGACCTAAGTAGCCAGAAAAACATGCAAAGCATTCATCATCTTCAAAATGCAATACAATGCACAGACTCTCGGTAGTAATCAACATTACATCTGTTCTGTTCGTACAAGCAACAGGTCACCGGGAGGTCATTTGGTCACAGAGCTACTACAGCAACACTGATGAAGAAATGTTAACTTTTGTGGTGAAAAACCACAGAATTTTACCATACATGCTTAGTAAAAAACACAAACCTTCCATCTTAACCCTTTAAAACCTGAATACACAAATAATAGTTAGAAAATTCTCAGTTTTTGGAACTGAAATGTTTATTTCACTTTCTACTAAGATCCAAAAAAAAATCAAAATTTCCATAAAATTTAACATATATATATTTTTTGTATCTCATTTGATACATCAGGTGTTTTTGGTAACTGATAATCCACTTGAGGGCATTTTTTTATCATTTATCAGATTGTATTCAGAATTATTTTTAGTAATTTATTGATCATATTGATTAGATAGAGGTATTATAAAAGTATGTATTAAATGATACAACAGGCTTTAAAAGGATACTTCAACATTTTGACAAATTCGCCCATTGCCATAATTCCTATAGTCTTAGTAATAGGTTTGTTTCCTTTAGTTGTTGGTGCAACCTGTTTCTAGATCTGGAGGGACCGACAAACCAGCTGCACCGCGAATGCTATGTTAGCAGACAGACCTCATCAAATACACAATCCAACAACCCCAAAACGCTCTTGTGGACAAGTTGTGACCTGCATATTCACCACGCTATGAAATAATAACCTATAAATATGTAACATTAAGACACATGAAGCAAATACTCGGAACTATTTCCTGAGTGAACCACTGGGCGGAGTGACACAGTGCAGCAGCCATGTCTGGAGTGTAGCTCCGGCTTTGTATTTAGCTTTAAAACATCTCTGTCTCATAATGTTCTATGATTATTTCATAGCGTGGTGAATGTGCAGGTCACAGCTTGTCCACGAGAGCGTTGTGGAGTTATTGGATTGTGTATTTGATGAGTTTGATGAGGGAAAGCATAAATTCTGTCTGCTAACATAGGTTAGCGGTGCAGCTGGGTTAACGGTCCCTCCAGATCTAGAAACAGCTTGCACCGACAACTAAAGGAAACTGACCTATTACCAAGACTAAAGGAATTATGGCAATGGGCGAATTTGCCAAAATGTTGAAGTATCCTTTTAAGGGGTTAATAATGTGCTCATGCATGGTGGAAGCAAAAAATCATGGAACAGTGTAAGAAATAAATGGAAAATCAACCTCAAAAAGGTACAATAATCCACTGATTAGATACAAAGAAAATGGTAAAAATGTTTTACAGTGACTTGTTGTAGGCTCCCAAGTGAATCACAGGGTAAAAAACAAACTAAACTTGATAAAACTAGATTAAAAAACTATAACTCGGCCAGAGTGTCTCTTTTGGGTCACTTTTGCCATTCCCAGTCCTGAATAAAGAAGCAGGGTCTGGGAATGGTGACATTAAAAAAACAAGAATCAACAGAAGAAAGTTTATTTGTAGTTCTAAACATACATTCTTTTTTTTAACTCCCTTTTTGTCTCTCCCATGATGTTATTCCTGTCTCCTACAGCGTCCATTACAATTACATGCACGTGGTCAATTATGCAAATTAGGAGACTTCTAGCAACTTTTAAGAAAGCCAATAGCTGCTTCTCTTACTGAGGAGTTGGCAACACTGAAGGGGCCCTCACACTAATCAAACACACTGGACTTTTGGGGGTCAAATGGCTTGGACAGTACAGATTGCCTGGTGAGAAGAGGACAATAAACTCAGGGGGCCTCCTTCAAATAATTAAACTTTGCCAATATAACTCACACCTCATCAAACAGCTGCATTGATTACAAAGTAATGGGGTCAAATGGACCAAACCATGGTTCTTATAATACACCACCAACCAATTAGAAGTGAGTATGTATCACAGTTGTACAATGTAAGAGATGGAAAGAGCATGACGTACGTATAGCTAAGAAATCCTGCAGTGTAAATCCACACGTCCTTTACGACTACATTTTTTAATAAAATCTTTCCAGGTCAGTGCATTCCTAATCCATCTGGAGGTTTTACTGTTGTGTTGCAGCCAGTTTAAGAAAATATAAAACTACTATAGCAGCAAAACAATCATTCAATGACTCGTAACATTTCCTGCTCCATAGATCTTGTTACGCCAGTCACCGTCATGCTGAAGGTTACATATTGGTTTGATTGGAACTCGTCCCCGCCATGCCGAACTCCACAATCCTGTCACCGTCTGATTCATGGGTTTGTGCCTGCTGTCACTTAAGTTTTACGGCCCAGTATTGGCAGGGTGCTTTTTCACACATTCAGAGCCATTTTAAGGCCTTCTGTTTTTTTCCTGTCACCCCTCCTTTTTGCCTGGTCTGCTTCTGCCGGCATGAATCAGCATCCCACTTTCTTTACCGATATACACAGTGATGCACGACAGGCCGAGGGAGCGGGAGATGAAGAGGTAACCTGCTGTCTATGTCTTGCTCTCCGCCATTAACAATCCCCACTCTGCCTCCACAGTTCCAGTGTTTGACCTTTTCTCCTCGCCTGTGAAGCAATGTGCAGGGCTGCGGAAAGCCGAGATGCTAAAGCAGGTACGCTGCTGCGCGTGTCTCCGCTTGTACATTGGCTCTGACCTGCTGTCTGGCTTTAACTGCCGTGTAAATCTGAGCAGTATTTAATGGGGTGCTTACCCCCGATGCTCCCTCGACAGATCACAGAGGTGAGACATCGCTGGTCCGTGGCTCCATTCAAAAACTAAAAATTAAAATCACATTTTTAACATTGAGCTACACTAAATGTACTTGATGGAAGCTTGCACCAACTCTGAACTCCTGTGCATTACAATCACGATGAAATGGCCACAGTGGATGAGGCAGACATAGGAAAATTGGAAGCTATTACTCATACACTATAGAGCTTCAGTAGCAGGATCAGTAAGGTGCTGACAGGCATTTAGCTACCTTTTTTTAAACATTGAAACTAGGATCAGGTGTACACTGTTAGTACAGGATACCTTCAAAGTGAGCATTAAAGACAAGTGACATAAGACCTTTAAGCCACCCACACACAAGAGGATTTTATACATCTGAACTGATTTTTTTTTTTTGCAACAAATAATTACCAATTTTTGTTGGTATAGTTTGTGGGATGGAACAAGAGGATCAACACCAACAGATTCTGTTCACTGACTACCAGCGTTTCAGCCTGGTTTCCATTATCTGTCAACTGTATGTGATGTTATTCAAAAGTGGAAGCGTTTAGGAACAACAGCAAATCCACTCATGAAGCAAAAGACCATGTAAAATTCCAGAGCAGGGTCACTGACTGGTAAGGCACATGGTAGGTGAAAGTCGCCAACGAGCTGCTGATTCCATAGCTAAAGAGTTTTCAAACTTCAACTGGCATTAATGGAAGCACATAAACCGAGCAGTAGGACCATCATGGAATGACATCCGTGGCGAGCACGCTGCATGCAAGCCTCACATCGCCAATCCAGTGCTAAGCATTAGATGGAGTGGTATAAAACATGATGACACTGGACTGTGGAGCAGTGGAAACTTGTTCAGTGGAGTGATGAAATTGGCAGTCAGATGTAGGAGGGTTTGACCATTACCTACCTGACTGCATTGTGTCAACTGTGAAGTTTGGTGGAGGAGGAATGATGGCATGGGGTTGTTGTTCAGGGTTTGGGCTAGACCCGTTATCCCCAGTGAAAGTCAATCTTAATGCTTCAGCATACAAAGACATTTTGGACAATGCTATGTTTTTTTCAACTTTGTGGCAGAAGTTTGAAGAAGGCTCTTTTCTATTCCAACATGTCAGTGCCCCATTGCACAAAGTAAAAAATATAAATACATGGTTTAGTTCAACCCTCAGCCCTATCTAGTACCTTTAGGATGAATTGGAAGGAGATTACAAGCCAGGCCTTTTCATCCAATATCAGTGCCTGACCTCATTGGTGCTCTATGAAATGCATGGGCAAAATTACCACATAAACTCTCCAAAATCTCGTGGAAAGCCTTCCAAGAAGAGTACAGGCTGTTATAACTGCAAAGACAACCAACTCCATGTTCCATAATCAAGAAGTTGATTCTCCATTTGTGACGTCCATTTAACTTTAAGCTTCCTGTCTCTGTATTTGCCTTGACTATGGCCATCCTCTGTGCTCACCAGGGCAATTTCAGCAGTTACTCAAAATCTGTTTATTGATTTTAGATAACTGCTGAAATTGCCATGGCCTTTTCACCAAAGATTTGCAAAGATTGAATTCTGTCTAAGAATTATTTAAACAAAGATTTGCATTCAGACAAAAACATTGTGGTATCAACAACTATTGTGTGTTCACGTATCGACAAAAATGGCAAAAACTCTGTAGTACACATGCCAAGCCACTAGTTTGCAGTGTGACTTTGTGATGGAATAGCCTGCTCATGCATGTACATGCTTTCTTCTACAAATCGCTACAGATGAATGTCTGCATAGATAGACTATGAGGTAGGTTTTCTACTCCAAGTGACCCTAAACTATAAAATAGGTGAATTTGAAGGAAATATCTGTGAGTGATTAACGCTGATGAATCTAGATAGTAGAGATGTAAAGGGATTGTTTATTTCAAGGTATTGCAGTGACTGAAGCATCTCAATAAAGTTGTGGCAGTTTCAACTATATGTTTCCAGGCTAGTTCTTTTAGTGAAGCAGAGCAAAGGGAATCAGACTACAGTTACCATCTGCCCTTGAGTACCCATCATCCTTTGGTCACTCCTGAAATCACATAATCAGTGATATGTAAACATGGCCGAACTCATCCAAGTATGTTAAGGGTCTGTGTCCACAACTGCTGTATTCTGCTCTGGTAGTGCTCATTCTAAATTCAAAGCCAATGCAAATATTTTAAGCCATGCAATATTTTAAGAAAAATGACTGAAATTCACTCAACTAAGGAAATTAGTATTAGTAACATTCACAGTGTTACACTGGTAGAAACAGGAACCCATCAGAGGTGCAGAAAGGGGAGGAGAACCTATCAGACGGCTTCCCTTTCCACCCATAAAGATAAAGTCGTATCTTGTTCTTATAGCAATAACAGTAACATTGAGGTAGGGCTGAGTGGTGTGGACCAAAAATCATATCTGAGCCTTCTTTTTGGTAAGCAGTGGTTTCAGCCTTGGAAGTCTTCCATGGGTGCCATTTTTCAGGGCCTGCAGGGCTTTAGATGTTGTTCTGGATTCTTTTTTGAGCTCCTGGGTGAGTCATCAGTGCGCTCTTGGAGTAATTTTGGTAGGCCAGCCACTCCTGAGAATGTTCACCACTGTTCCAAGTTTTCTCCATTTGTGGGTAATGGCTCTCACCATGGTTCAATGGGACCCAAAGCCTTAGAAATGGCTTTGTAACCCTTTCCAGGCTCATAGGTGTCGGTGACTTCTTGAACTCTAGATTGTGTCATGATGTGTTGCTTTTCGAGTATTTTTAGTCCCATTCACTTTGTCAGGCAGGTTCTATTTAAGTGATTTCATTCAACAGGTCTGGCAGTAATCAGGGCTGGGTTGAAATTGAACCTTACTTTTATAAAAAAAAAAAAAAAAAATGTGGTTGATCACAGTTAATTCATTATTTAACAAGGGGGCAGCAATTTCCTTCTACACAGGTCATCTTTGGCTAATTTAAAATTTAATAATCTGAAACACTTCAGTGTAACAAATGTGCAAAAAATACTAAATCGGGAAATGGGGTAATATTTTTTCACAGCACTGTTTGCGGGCTTGGATTGTGCTGTGGGAGTGGTGCCTAATGATGTCTCTTCATAGGGCTCATAATTCCTAGCAGCACCCCTGGCACCAATATGAATACACTGTGCAACTAAAGGCCCATTGTGACAAATCCTGAAATTTATGGGGTCCATGAGAGTCATCTTTCAGAGTTCTCCCCATAGACAGATTAAGAGTTTTGATTGGCTCAAACTAAATCAGGCCATGTTGAAATCAACATGGAAAGAAGGGCAACCATGGTGCATGTATTACATGATATTCCTTATTCCCAACATACCAGGACACAGTTTTCATATTTGAAAACATTCTTATTTTTTGAAGAATGCAGCAGTCTGAGTAATGACTGATGCAATGGTGATTTCATAACCAGCTTACATCTGTGAGCATTGTACAGCAGTGACAAAGAAGAATATTTGTTGTAATGCAGGAGTAAAAATTCAGGCCGTGTAAAGGCAGTTGTCTTTCTCTCCTGCAAGCCTGCGTAATGTGCTGCAGCCTTTGTTTATAAGGGCAGAAATCATGACTCACAGAGGCAAAGGGGAGAGGTTTGAAATCTACGCAGCATCACAGTGATGTAAAACTGCTTGTGCACGGATCATTCCATGAGCAGACAGAAAGTCAATTTTTACCGTCACTAATCAGAAAAGGAGAGCTGGGAGTGGGGAGGGGAAGCAGAGAGACGCTGTTTGTGTCTGCACACTCTCCTGAAGAGAAGACTGACCACTTGGCTGCCACAGCGGATCAATGAGCTCCCTGTTAAAGCTGTAAGCCTGAGTAGGACCAAATCTTGTCTAAAGATCACATGTCGACTCCACAAACCCTGAGTTCAAAAATTCATTTCCTCTATTTAACAGGAGTGGTAAATGTGTGTAAAGGTACACAAACGCTTTGGAAGCAGATGGCAGCGAGTTTAAATCCTCAAACCACCTGAGAGAAAAACAGCAAGGTCCCCTTCAACCAGCAGTGACCCATCATTGAGCACTTTTTTTTTTAAGCCACAAAACCCCAGCAACTTTTACTGCTGAGAAAAACATGAACAGCACAACATGCACCAGTTGTTCAAAGCACCAGGTCTAAATCTCTCATCCTTAAAGATTCTTTTATCCTGCAGGTTTGTAAAATTCTCCATCAGCTGCACAGTAGTCATTTTTAAACCTATGCAGGCGGCTTCTCTCAAGCCAAAAAAACAACGTGGGGAAGTATTTTCTCTTTTGTCTTGAAAAATTTCCAAATAAAATACCAATGTGTAACCTAGCTGGCACCTTAAAAAGACAGTTTCACATTTCCATGGCATGAAATGAACACTAAATAGACAAAACTATTCTGCTCTCTGACCATTACACAAAGGACTGTACCAGGGACTACAAAGACATTGTATTAAAAAACATGTATGCCCCCTTCACAGCTGTAACTCTAACACTCTTCTTGGGAGGCTTTTCACAAGATTTTGGAGTGAATCTGTGCTCATTCATTCTGTAGAGCATGTATGAGGTCAGAGTAGTTATGCTGGACGAGAAGGCCTGGCTCGCAATCTCCGTTCCAGTTCATCCCAAAGGTGCTTGATGGGGTTGAGGTCAGGGCTCTGTGCAACCCAGTCAAGTTCTTCCACACCAGACTCATCAAACCATGTCTCTATAGTCCTTGTTTTGTGCACTGGGGCAAAGTCATGTTGGAATAGAAATTATCCCTGCAATGCAGTCAGACAGGTGATGCTCTCCCGGCATCGGCCAAACCCAGACTCGCCAATCTGACTGTCAAACAGAGAGGTGTGATTCGTCACTCCACAGATCATGTTTCCACTGCTTCACGGTCCAGTGTCAGTGTGCTTCACACAACTCCAATCATTCTGTTACCAAAAATCTTCAAACTGTTGACACATTTACAAAAAAACAGTCCTTGCGCTTTTTTGTATTGGCTGTATTTGTGCCATTATTCAGAACAGTTCCTGTCCGCAGAGACACAGAGGTCCACATCACAGGCTCTTTGTCTCTCCATGTGAGCTATTCAGGCCGTCTCCATCAGGATCTGCGTAGTATATAGTTGCACAATTTGACAAAGCATTGGATGACTATGGAGCAGCTATTGGTTGCCACAGCCTGTGGCAAAGCATCGTGGGATACAAAATAGTGTTTAGCATTTGCTGCTAGTGGCAGAAATGATTTAAAATGGATAAAAAAATGTTCAATATCAGTATTAGTGGTGTGGATTAAATCATAAGACCCCAGAAAATCACCCAAGTTCCAGGCTCAATAGAAAAGCTTCTGTAAGGGACTGGATAGAGTCACTGGAGTGGCAAAACAGCTAGTTTCAAGCGTAACTAGAAAAGCACTCGGAGAGCGCAGACCTCCGCCATAAGACCTATCTCCCAATAGTACAGAATCCTTTAAAAAATTCCTGGATCCAGACGGTGATCCGGATCAGTCCCAAAATCTAATCAGTTCTTCCTTATGCCATTTCTGACATTTCCTGAGAATTTCATCAAAATCCATCCACAACTTTTTTAATTATGTAGCTAAAAACAAACTGACAAACAAATTAGCAAACCCTGCCGATCACATAACCTCCTTAGCGGAGGTAGTAACAAAGAAGAAGGCTATGATTTCTGGGTCAAAAGTTATTTAACTTTTTATGACCTGTGTCTCTGCTGGAATTAGGGAAAGCTAACTTTCAGAGAAACCTTTAGCTATGCTGTTTGCTCTGACAGGATGATCAGACATCTTTGATTGCTTTAAGTTAAGAGCCTCTGAGTCACCTCAACACATACACAATGATCAAACTGCTGTTTCACTCTGCAGGAAGAACGGACAAATCACCTCTGCACATGTGGGTGTACTAAATCTACATATTCCATAAAAACAGGTATAAATATTTAAACAAATGTAGAAGCTGATGGATTTAATTGTGCCTGATTTTGGGGTTTCTGCAGCACCCTTAGTGCCCTTTCTTCCTCCAGCTAAGGCTTTAGATAAAGTTGTAAACACAGCATCTTTTTCTGAGCTGTTACTTAGAAATGAATGTACAGAACATCTTATGCAATGTGCTCATGCTGTGAATGTTAGAAGAAAGGCATCAAATTGTATCCAGCTATCGACTTTCTATCATGCTTAGCTTGTAGGGCCTTGAAGGCAGAACATAAAGACTGTGAAGAGAGGGACAGAGATGGTCGAATGCATATATGTGATGCATGTGGGAGCAGTTCCTGTCTTATCAAACAATTAGCCGGAGGCTGAAATAAATGTCTTTTGAAAGCTTAACAGATATCATTGTGACTTATCGCTGCATGGCCATCAGAATGACTGCTTTAGGGTAAAGAGGTGGTGACTTTATTTTTATCATATATGGCTGCCTCACAAATGGGGCGAAGCAGAGCTGTGGAGCTGGAGGGGTTAAGAGTGAAGATAAAACACACAATGGCACACAGGTGGCATACATACTGATCTATTGTAGGCATGTTAACATTTAGATCAGCAGCTTAGTCTGGCTTTGTATAATTAATATTCCACTGGGACACTTATTCTAGTAATTAGGAGCTGAAACTCCACAGGACTCCGTTAATGAAAAGTCAGTCCCAAAGCTGATGAAAGATTGATCATCTCTGACTTTTTCCACCATGTTATCCAGAGTTTTTCCTTGGTTTGCCCTTTAAAAATGTTCCCTGCTCCAAAAGTGCGTGTTGGGATCACCTGTTCGTCCTTCCCAGATTTGTTCACAGAGCAGAAAAACAGCGTCTGGACCTTGAACGTCAGGGCAGAGGGGGGAGGAGAGGGAGCAGTGAAAAATGTCCCCTGTCATAAGACACTCAATCCTGGCTCGTTTGTGTTGACATATTAAAGCAGGGAGCAGAGGGGGACCATAAATACTGCGACCATGTCCTGACCCAGCACTGCTAACCTTTGACTTCTACCCAATCTATAAACTGAGGAAAGAGCAGCAGGCGGAGGAAGAGAAGACAGAGAGCCAGCTGGACAAGAAGTTGTGATTGTAAAGTTCTCTTTTAGATGAGCTGATAGATATCAGAAAAATTAACCAGAGTGAAATCATTATTAAATGCCATTTATCAACATAAAGTATGTTTTAAAACAATTTGAGGACTGTGTATGAAGGTTAATGACTGTTTGAAAATTAATGGTGTTGAATGTTACAGTTTTAGTACTCCATATTTTAAAATCTTAGGTGCAATTTTAGTCTTAATGTTTCTTATGTACAGGCCTAACAGAACCAGTTGACCCAGTTTGAATTGAGATGTTTACACAAAACAAAACAAAAAATCTAATTACTGTAGGGGTAGGGCTGCTTGTATAATAGAAGAAATAGTCCCAGTGATCCTACCCTACATTTTTGAGGCAGGCTTTTGACGTCCCATTAAATTGCTGTCTCAAGCAAACTTTTTGTCAACTTCGCAACAGCAATAAAAGTAAAACTTACCCTTAAATTGCACATACTGTCTGTTTATTCACCTCTTGGATGTTTTACCCTTTTATTGATTTTATTTATCAATCATGGTCAGTATCAATGGCTTTTTAAAAAAATACCAGAAGAAAACTCTTTAATGTCAATTGAAACAGATTGTAACAAACTGTCAATTACATGAAAAATATGAATATAATGTGAAATACCAGACTTCATAAATACCCCCCAAAAGTGACTGACCTAATTCAACACAGGTCCAGCCAGTTAGTGCTAGTAGTCTCACAATCAGTGAAATGGCGATCACCTGAGTGCTGCAAATGTGTTGGTTAATCATTATTCCTGGCTACCATTACACAATGAGGGCTACAGAACACTTGAAGCAACTCAAAGACAGGGTTATTGAAAAGTATAAAAGGGCTGTTCAAGCCTAATCAACCTAATAGAGCTTGAGCAGTTTTACATAAAAGAATGGTGTAAAATTGCAGTGTTCCAGCCTGATAGAGGCCTATCCACAGTGCTGTGATTGCAGCTTAAGGTGCAACTACTAAATACTGACTTGAAGGGGTGAACTTTTATGCAGTCACTTATTTTAGCCCATCACTACAAGCAAGACTAGATGGACATTGAAAAAGCCATGCTTATTGCTTACTGGCAACTATCACAGATGAAGTCATTTGCAGAAGCAGTCTTTAATGAGTGCTAGTACTTTTTTGTCCACATATTATCAAACAAATTTGGATGAAGGTATCCCGGGCCATCTCTATATGCAGTCTAGGCGACAGGATATCAAACTGTTTTCGTTTTGCTATGCTTTAAAATGCATCTACATCGAGCATTAAGGATTGGATAAGGACTGGTAATGGCCAAAATGGAGGTTTATCAGTATTAATGCAAAGCATAAGCAGGATTTCAGTCTTGATATAAGAAAAACTGATTTGTTATAATAACCTTTAACCCTTGAATGATGTGTGTCAGTAATGACAAGTATTATTTAGACTAGTATCACCTCTTGTACCAAGCCATACAAGTGTTTATTTCTGCTTAAAAATTGTGTTTTATTTGGGGTTGTGTTTGGGGCTTTTGGAGTCAGCCTCAACAGAAGAAAGAACCCTTTTTTATGCCCTGAATGATTTCTGCTAGCCTCCACGTAAAGTCCGGGTGATCAGATGTGTGCGCAGCCAGAATTATTCAGGAAAATTCTTCTGCCCTACAGGGTTTATTTGCTGTGCACATAATAAAGCTTCATCATACTATTTTCTTTTCACCAGTATTTTCTTTTCCAGTCATTTTTGATACTCTGATCACATCAAATTACATGAAGCATCGCTCCAAAGGCAAAGAGCTGTCTTTATAATATAGGACTCAGTCTTTTCGTTCACCATCTTGGATTTTTGCTGCATCTTTTTTACGTCTTGTCTTGCCTTGCCTGGCAAGAGGGGCCGTAACATCAATGCTACCATTAAAAAATATCAAAGAAAAACAACCATTAATAGGCATTTCTGTATGCCTGTAGACAGAACATCTTAATTTGTACACTGGTTAAATAAATGTATGGCAATTAAAGTCAATTTAAATTATGATGACTTGATTTAAAATCCAATGCAGGGTTTGATATTAAAGTAAGAAAAAGCAAGAAAATTTGATTTGTATCAATTTGAAATGAAGTCTACAGGACGGGCCTGCAGGGCACGAGTTTTTCTGGGTGCGTTTGCTGTCTAAATAATGTGAGGCTGCTATAAATCAATCAGAGCTGATGTGATTTAGAATTATGTTTTGCTTCAGTATAGATTATGCTTCCCATCTGCAAAAACTCAAATACCTAGGAGACGATAGGGAGCAGAAAAACTTTGGCAATGTTCAATATATCTCATCAATGGGCATTTTTTTACCAGTCAAAAACGGACTAAGTGACTTAAGAGCAAGAAAATGAATTGATTTGAATGGGACACTTGTTCTTACTTTGCAAAAACTTTGTTTATGACATGACACTGTGAATTCTAAGCAGAAATGGGAGCTAGGAGTAGTATGAAGACTAATCCGGATTACACCAATAAATTTTATTCTGTCAGGTGGTGTGAAATTGCATGAGCCTAACAATTCCCAGACCACAAGATTAAGGGCCCTGACACACCGAGACAACTTCCAAGAACTATCCCAGACAAAGAAAGAAAGGGATGTGTTGGCTCTCATTGCCCCACATCTTATTTTAAAAGTTGCGCTTGAACACACCACAAAAGCTAGAGCTGATAGGCAGTTGACTTTGAGCAACACTGTGAGCATGTAGATGAGGGGGTGGACACAAAGTTCAACAGTAAGTCTGAAGTTGAATATGTGTTTTATGTCAATGCTCAGATTTCAGCAGAATGAAAAGAACAAAAAAGGCAGGATACATCAAAAACACTACAGGTAGCAGGTATCCAAATCAAACACCATATTTTGGTGCAAGGCTTTGAACATTGCTGAAGTTTCTTAGTTAATTTGGGTATGACTTGCGATTAAATTAGCAAAAAATTGAACAAAAACCTACAAGTTAGCTGCAGTTAATCCACTCCTACATTGATTGGAGCAGCTCAGCATTAAAATCAAATTATATATGAGCTTGAAAACATAAAAAAAATATAGCAATACCTGTGAAATTTCTAATGCTGTTCTGTTTGTTTGACTTTTTGCGTTATTTTTTTTTTTAATCTTTAAGCAAACTCAACCACAACCTATCAGTCTTTAAACCTGGGTAGCAGCTGCCAAAAGGTGTGTAAATACGCTACACAATCTGACATGTAGAGTGTCTATCAAACACATCACAGTATGAGAAATTTTTAAATCACTCATGGTCATTAACTTTTGACTTTTTAGACAAAAAAAACTCTTTAATGTCAAAGTGAAAACAGATTTCTACAAAGTAATGTCAATATCAAAATAAGAAGGTTAAAATAAGTGACTGCAAAAATGTTCATGCCCTAATTCAGCACAGGTCCAGCCAGTTGGTGCTAGTCATGTCAGAATTAGTGAGATGGAGATCCCTGAGCACAGTGAATGTGTCTCATGCGATTGTAATATAAAGACACCTGTGTCTGGAAGGTCCAGTCACTGGTTTATCAGTATTCCTGGCTACCATTACACGATGAAGACAAAAGAACACTCCAAGCAACTCAGTGACATTGTTATTGAAAAGTTTAAGTCAAGGGCTGGATACAAACATTTCCAAGGCACTGAAATTCTCCCAGACTTCAATTAAATCCGTCACCAAGAAATACGAGGAATATGGCACGTGTGTAAATCCGCCTAGATCAGGTCGTCCTCACAAACTGAGTGAATTTGCAAGAGGGAGACAAGGGAGAGAGGCCATCAAGACACCTATGGCTACTCTGAAGGAGTTACAAGCGTCAGCAGCAGAGATGGGAGAGACTGCATACAGCAACTGTTGGTCAGGTTCCTCACCAAAGCTCTATGAGAGAGCTTTACAAAGAGAAAGCCACTGTTGAAGAAAACTTGACTAGAGTAGAAGCAAGTTCTTTGGTCCGATGAGAATAAGATGGTCCTTTTTGGCCTCAGACAAGATGCTATGTTTGGCGGACACCAGACACAGCATTCCCACTGTGAAGCACAGTGGCAGTGGCAGCATCATGCTGTGGGGATGCTTCATAGTAGCCAGCCTTGGGAGACTTCTAAAGGTAGAGGGTAAAATGAATGTGGCAAAACACAGGAAAATCCTGGAGAACAATCTTATTCAGTCTGCAAGAGGACTTCGGCTTGACAGAACATTGATTTTTCAGCAAGACAATGACCCGAAGCATACAGCCAACACTACACAGAAATCGTTTAAAGGTGAAATGGTTAATGCTCTGTGACCTCAATCCAATAGAGACTTTGTGGCTGGACTTGAAAAGGGCTGTTCACGCACTATCCCTGTTCAACCTGACAGAGCTTGAGCAGTTTTGCAGAGAGGAATGGAGTAGAATTGCAGAGTCCTGAAGCGCAAAATTGAGACCTTTCCACACAGACTCAGTGCTGTGATTGCAGCCAAAGATGCACCCACTAAACATTGACTTAAAGGGGTAAAAATGCATGCAGTCACTTATTTCACCTTACATATTTTTGTTCAGTCAGCATTACTTTGTAGAAATCTGTCTTCACTTTGACATTAAAGTTTTTTTTTTGTCAAAAGGCCAAAGTATATTTGCCATGATTGATTAATAAAATCAATAAAAGGGTAAAACATCTAAGGGGGTGAATACTTTTATAGGCACTACAAAGGAAACTGAAACATTCAAGGAGAACTTACTCCTAACCAAGTATTTTGTGTCTCTGGTTTATAAGCAAGGTAACATGAAAATCGTTAAATCCAGAGCTGAGAAAAGGTGTGATCTGACAAAGGGCTGAGAAATCCTCTGAATCATTTGTGTTTGTATCTTTTTCACAGTGTGAGAAATAAGCACAAAGGCTCACACTGATGTCTTACCATGAACTGTAAAAATAAACTGATAGGTTTCTGGATTTCTCTCTTTATTATTATTGACAGTATAAACCAGTGGTTCTCAACTGGTCCAGTCATAGGACCCAACACAGCCTTCATAATGTGAAACTGCAACCCAAATTTTTTTAATTTGTTGGAAAAATGCTGCAGTTTGGACCTTGGATGGAACAAAACATGCTTGAAGAAAGAGACTAAACAAACCTTTAGGAGGACATGCATGCAAACATTTTATTTCACTCAGTTCTGACATTATTATGTACATTTTGATTGTTTATTTCAAATGTCCCAAGAATTTAAGACAGTTCATTGGAAAATGTACTTTCTTGAAGACATTTCCATCAAAGATAACAGGATACTTACCCTCAATTTCCACATAGAACGACTGCGTGGCGCACCTCGCCCACTGGAAGCGAGTCTAGAGCGCTGCACCACAGCGTGCAGCCTTGATCAGCAGGAAGAGATCAAGGGAGAACTGCGAGTTCACACAGGAAGAGTATGTCAATAGCGGACTATTTTAACTTTTGGGGTTAATTTATCATCCTTTCCGGTATAAGTTCATGATATTATTGCTTCCTCCATTGGGTGAGTACATTAAGAAGTTAAAAGGTTAATGTTTGCTTAAAGGATCTGTGGTTTTATGTAGAATTCTTTGGCTAAATATCCCCAAAAGTTAACTTTTCCTTATCAATGGTGCCATGTAGCTCTGTGACCCACTGACCTCTCAGTGACCCTTCGCTCTCGCTGCAGGATGAGACGTAATGTTAATATGATATGATTGTGTTGTATTTTGAAAGAACCGGATATTCTACACTTGTGACTTCCTCTTCTGGAGCTTTCTGATCGACACATATTGATGTGGTTTGGCAGCAGCAGGTGCTGAAAATAGACCTGCAGCATATCTCGAATGAAGTGGAGCGAAGTGTCGGTCCAGGCACGTGTCGCTGCCTATCTCGAGCGCTGGCTGTGGAAATGCTCTGACAGACTAGAGAGGGGGCGATGTGCTCTGCAGTACCATTCACCAGTGGTTTGCGGCGCGTTCGCTGTATGTGGAAATTGGAGGTCAAGTCCAGATCTCAAGAAAACAACCAATATTTACCCCTTGACCACATGTCTCCCTTCTGCACATGCTGGATATTTTGCCATAATTCTCTTCTTCTAGGAACGGTCACCTTCCTGGTTTGGTTGGCCTCTACCAGGGCGCCCCTTGTCACCAATCCTGTTTGTGATATTCAGAGACAGGATCTCAAGGCACTGCCAGAAGGGAGGAGAGTTTCCCGTTTGTGAACCTCTGAACTTCATCTCTGCTTTTTGCAGATGGTGTGGTTCTGTTGGGAATAGCTGGGAACCTCCAGCAGGCTTTGGGGCAGTTTGCATCTGACTGCGGAGTGGCTGGTAGCATCTCAAAGTCTGTTCTCTATGGGAGGTGGGTGAGTCTGTGCCCCAAGTGAAGGAGTTCAAGTCTCTTAGTGTCTCGTTCATGAGTGAGGGTAGAATGGACCGTGAGATTGGCAGGCAGAATGGTGCAGCATTGGCAGTGTTGTAGGCGTTGTACTGGACTGTTGTGGTGAAGAGGGAGCTGAGTTGGAAGGCAAAGCTTTCGATTTACAGGTTGATCGATATTCCAACCCTCACCTATGGCCATGAGCTTCGGGTATTGACTGAAAGAATGAGATTGCGGATGCAAACAGTCGAAATGAGATTCCCCAGGAGGGTGGCTGGGCTCAAGCCTTAGAAATAAGGTGCAGAGCTCGGTCATCTGGAGGGATCAGGAGGTAGAGCCGCTGCTTCTTTACCTCAAAAGGAGCTAGTTAAGGTGGTTCGGGCATCTGATCAGGATGCCTCCTGGCTGGCTTCCTGTGGAGGTCTTCCAGGCATGGAAGGGGACTCCAGGGCAGACCCAGGACTTGTTTGAGGGATTATGTATACCATTTGGCCTGGGAGTGCCTTGGAATCCCTCTTGGAGGGAACTGGAAAATGTCGCTGAGGAGAGGGATGTCTGGGTTGACTTAATTCACTTGGTGCCACCATGACCTGACTTCGAATAAGTAGAAGAATCTGGATGGATGGATGGATGGATGGATGGGGTAAAATGATCATGATTTGTCTGATTCTTTATCTTTTTAAACAACTTAGAAACAACACAGAGCATTAAACACTTGTGCTTTCCACCCTCAACGGTTGTAAACTCAGTGAATATACTGCTCATGTATTCAGTAACTTTTCAAAACTATATGATCAACAGAAAGGAATGGCAGAGAGTCTAAGGGGCCCAGTATTCTCATTGATATGCATATCTGACAAAGAAGCCATGTTTATAAACTAAAGAGAGCTTGAATCTCTGTGAAAACCACTAAAAAGATTGTATTGGACAGTTAGACGGGAAGTATGTATTTGATGCTGGAGGGTATGTCCTCTTTGGTTATTGAACATTTTCCACCCATCACTTTTGCAGTTTGCTCAAATTACTTTTTCCTCCTCTACTTCTTTCACCATTTGCTCTCTACAATACAGAGTTTATTTTCCTGCCCATCTCTGTGCACACTATTTTCTTTCTCATTGCTCACACATTCTCTGCCCGGTACTTTCACTCTCTCTTTCTATCTCTTTCATACTCTTCAGAAATCAATCACTTTCTTTCTGCCGTATGGGTAGGTGTTGTACTTCAGACCAAACACGACAAACGTTTGTTTGTGAGAAGTGGTATCAGCTTGCAACAGTGGGTGGCAGAGAGGGTGGAGATGGTTTATTGGGGATGAAGGTATTCACCACAGTCACTGATAATCCCACAGCAGAGCGTTCATAGAGCTGGTCAGTGCTGAAAGGGAAGGAAGGATATGGGTGGCTGGAGGATAAGAAAAAAAGGATAGGAAGGAGTGAAGCCAATCAAAAAAAAACACCTGGTGTTCCTGACCAAAAATCAATTTGAGGTGACAAGTCTGTCTCCATCTTTCTGACATGCTTATTGCAAGATAGTTGCTTTGAACTGGGCAATGTTGGAGACTCTTAACTAAGAGAACAAATTAGTGTATGAGTGTAAAACTCTGGATGCAGCTTTGTTGTGTTTTTCTGTTTCCAGACTGTTTGATTTGAATGATGTAGCAGAGTAAAACTCATGGATTTTAATGGGAAGATTGCCCTCTTAGGCTGGGTTACAAATTGGATTCTTGTATTTTGTTGCTACCAAGGGGGAAATCATTGAATTTTCCAAGCATGTAGGAGGGGTGAATACATATCTCAGAACATATCTCTTTGTCTAAATGTGCCTTTTCTACATGAAACTGTTATGTGTCTGTGACCAGATGGGAGTCGAGTTAAAGTGGGCTGAGGGGCTGTCCATGGTCATGTGGAGAGTGGAAAGATGGAGAGTGCCATGCTAGTGATGGCTCTGTTATGAAGCTCAGAGGGGGTAGTACAATATGGCTACTCTTGTTGTGTTCCACTGTGACAGAACAGCGCCAAAAGGACAGCAAGATGATTTGCCTTTTTGTGGAAGCTCTCACTGCCCTAGTTACGGTGTTCAGTCAATGTTTTAAAAAAGTGATTAAAGCGAAAGATTAAAGGCTCATTTTAAGATTACTATAAGATTACTAAAAGCAGGCATTAAATATATCCATACTAAATGTAATGCTTTATCATAATGATTTTCTTGGGGTTTGTTGTTCTCAGCTCTGTGTTCACAACAGTGAAATACTGAACAGAAAAACTGCAACATTTTAACATTACTATAGTACAAATAATGTATCATCATGGTTGTCTCTGGGTCTGTTTTTCTCACCCCTGTTAAGGACTGAAAAAAATTTCAAACAGTGGTTCTCAACTGGTGGGTTGGGACCCCAAAAGTGGGTTGCGCAGCAGTTTTCAGCGGGTCGCAACTAGGTGTCTGAAAAAAAAAAAAAAAAGATGGCAAAAGTCCTGAAGTCCTTATTGGACATGCATTGATACCTTTTAATTTACCCTGTTTTACTGTGAAATTGGGTGATTTAAATGTTTGATCAATATTTCAACTAATTAGACTCCTCTTCTTGCAATAAATGTCTTTCTCTCCCATGATAAGTTCTCTGGAAAATTGGTAGCAATTGACATGTAATGATGGGGAAAGAGGGTATGAAATGTCTCAGTTTGTCCTTTTTCTTTTTACATACATATTTAATTAACTAAACATGCATTGTTGACAATTGTTTGGAAATTTGGGTTGCGATCTGTCGTAAGACAGACTGTTGGGTCCTGAGGCCGGAGCAGTTGAGGACCACTGATGCAGGACATTGCAATAGTAGATTGCAAATACAACCTCACTAAATCTAATGTAATATTGTAATGACTCTCTAGGGGTTTGTTGGTCTCAGCTCTGTGTTTACACCAGTGGAAATGAAAGGTATAATATGTAACTTATTAAACAGTACTACATCAGACATAAATTATATCTTCATATAATGTTGTGTCATAGTGATTTCCTTTGGGTTTGTTGTTCTCAGCTCTGTGTTTACACCAATGAAAGATTGAAGGCATTAGATGAAACATTTTAAACATTACTATAGCAAATATTAAATATATCCCACTATTTATACTGTTGTATCCCAATGACTTCCATGGGTTTTGTTGTTCTCAGCTCTGTGTTTACAACAGTGAAAGACTGAAGATAAATTGTGAAAATTTGACATTACTACAGCTGATATTAAATATAGCCATACTGAATTTAATGGAATATTGTAATGACTTCCTTGGGGTTTGTTTTTATTAGCTCTGTGTTCACACCAGTGGAAAGGAAAGGTATATTATATAACTTTTTAAACAGTAATATGCCAGATATAAATCATATCTGAATATAATGATTTTGGATGTTTCCTCTGTGTTCACACCGATGAAAGACTGAAGGCATTATATGAAACATTTTCAACATTACCATGGCAGGCATCAAATATATTCTTAATAAATATTGCTGTATCATAATTACTTTCTTAATAATTACTCACTTGCCATTACATACCACTTGTTTCCTCTTTTTTGCCAAATTTTTTTTCCACTCTTGACTGCTTTTTGCCCATTTAAGTCACTTTCCCCTCAATTTTTAGTCACTTCTCACAAAGTTTTGCTACTTTCTGACCATTTTTCCACTTTTTCTCCCCATTTTCACCCATTTTTTGCTGCTTTTTGACAATTTTTGCCACTTTTAACCTCTTTTTACTGCTACTGCAAGCTGTTTTTGCCTCTTTTTACCTCTTAAATTGTGGCTCTTGCAAAGGTATTTTCAATAATTTGGCTCTTTGGTTGAGTAACAGTGCTCTATAACATAGTCCCTATAGTAACTATAAGTTTATACATTTAGCTCCATGCACAGCAGAGGTTCGCAAAGCAAATCACCTTTTTTCTGGTTTATGGTTCCGCGCCTCCCCTGAAGCTCTGTGGCGCCCCCCAGGGGAGGCCCGCCTCACACTTTGAAAACAGCCGCTCTAATGGATTACTTTGTAACACATTACCCCCAACACTGACCCTGACAGAGATCATTGGATGCCCAAACTAACAGCTAAATATTTTATTTTATTCTCTGTTAAAGACTCTGCTGCACACAGGATGGTATTTGCATATGTTGTGACATTTGAAGGATTTGTCGATTGTATAAGATGGATTTCAATGAAAGGATACAGATCCAGTAAATCTTCTGTCATAAAGTCAAATGAGTGATGTAAGTAAAGAACAAGAATGTTTAATTTCCCTCCATCACAGAAGGCTTTAAAGCATAATCCAGTGCAGACCATATTTTGCATAAAATGAATTTTTGGCTCCAAGAAAAGTATCAGACTTCCAATCTCAGCACTGAAATACTCTGTCATTCAGTTACATTTTAATATGCAGTATTTTCCCTGACCCTTAACCCTAGTATGTATAAATAAATATGAACACAAAAAGTTTAACAAATTTACCAGAACAAATCCACAAACATAAATAATGCGTCAGGAGGTGAGGTTCCTGTTGTATAAAGCTGCACAGCCGGGGGGGTGAAAACAGTCTCTGAGGCTGCTCTGAGCTCTGAGCTCTGCTAACGTTTGTGTGGCTCGTGTTCTCCATCATACTTAAAGCTGTCCTCTGCAGCGGCTGATGTAAATGTCCTAAAGCTAAACCTGTGGTGTTCCTGTGATTTTGAAATCATTTTTGCTATCCTCCAGTACTTTGTGGTCTTGTTACATCAGCCTACCAAACCACACGTGTATATGTCAAGTAAGAACTCTCTGCAGCATCTGTGTGGAAACTAAACTGGATTTTCATAGAAATTCACATTTTTTTAAAAGAATTCTCAGAAAGCCCGGTCCCTGTTGGGCCTTGTTGAGAAACTCAACTGTAGTTAAGAGACCAGGAGGAAAGAATCTGAATTTCTGAATATGAATTCTTCACCTTTTCAACAGACCGATGAATAACACATGACTCTTAGCAGTGTGAAAAAGCCCAAATTTGAATAAGGGTTCAAATGATTCCCTTGGTTAACCAGCAAAGTACTGATGCTGATATAATCATGTGTCTAACGCACGATCTGTCCACTGTTCTCTCCATCCTCTAATTTGTGTTTGTTGTGATTTAATTATAAGCTTCAATAAGTAAAACACTAAGTCAGTCTTAATTCAGTGATTTAGTAAATAAAAAAATCACATCCGCCATCCAACATTCACATCTGTTTAGAAGGTTTTTACCCTCCGAAATCAACAGATTAGCTCATTCAGTTGTTTGCATTTGCAGAGTTGAATTTAAGTGTTTTCAAGTTGTCCACACTACTTTATACCAGAGGTGAATTGTTTGAGGCCAGCAAGGCCTTTTCTGCAGGTCTGGACAGAGAGATTCATAAACTAATGACCTGTAACTACAGTATATAATGATTGAAAGAGTCATAGAAATACTTGGGCATTTTGATGACAAATTTACTTTCACATCTATAATCTTATAGGAAGACTCTGGCCGAATATTACCTATTCCTGCAGAAATAAAATTACATTCCTGTTCTGTTAAAACAGGGTTGTGTAGGCAGTCTTTTGGATTTTGGTGACGCCATTTACACCGCTGCCACTACCCTTGAACATCTTGACCCTCTCTACCATACTGTGGTAAGATTTGTCACTAGTGATGCCTACAACACACAACACAGCCTGGCTGCAGACACTTCATTTCTGATGGCCAGTCTCACAAACCATTCATCTGAGACGCTCTAAGGCAGCAAGCATAGCTTACGTAGCACCTTAGCTTCATAAACTGTTGGTAATGTAGCCTCATAGCTAACGTAGCTAAAGCTATGCTCACAAAGCAAATGCATAAATTACTGATCTATGTTAACTTTGTAGCTAAGTAAGCTTTAAAAATTGCTAAAGCTCATGTCACTAAAGCTAAATGAGCTATAAACAACAGAGCTGCATAGCATATATGACTATGTAGCTATTGTAGTGACATACCTACATAGCTACTGTGGCTATGTAGCTAGCATAGCTAAGGCTAAGCTCACAAAGCAGCATAAGAAACGTATCTCTGTTATCTACATAGCTAAGTTAGCTGGCCTGCCCACAGAACTGGATAGGCCCCTGAAAATCCCAGAGAATGGGCCCCTCCCCTGTTGTGATTTGGCACCAATATTAACTATTTTTTTACATTTTCAATCCCTTTTCATTTTTTGCCATTTCTGCAACATTTTTGCCACTTTTTTGGCACTTTTTGCCACCTTTCTCCTCATTTACTAATTTTTGCCACATTTAAACCTCTTTTCACCACTTTTCCTACAAATTTCTGTCCCTTTGTGCCACTCCAAAACTCATATTGACACTTATCACCCATTTTTGCCACCCTCTAACCCCTTTTCACCAATTCATCTGGCTATTTTTGCAACATTTCTGCCAGTCTTAACTAGGGATAGGCACAGTTAATCGCTAAAAATGGTTAAATTTGTTTATCAAATTAGCCGGCACGGGATTTATGAGTTGGTCAAACTAATTACCTATCATTTTTTATAAACGCAGGCTTGAAACCTCGGTCTATAATGCTGTTTTAACCTGTAATAAACCTCCCACCACTAGAGGCCGCTGTAGCTTCAGTTAATGGCAGCTGCCTTCCTGTCTGGCACTTCAAGGATGTAAACATGAGAAGCTCAGCGATGGCTTAGCGGTTAGCATGTAGTAGGGACAGCGCGGTATGACAGTTTTTTAAAGTAGCCTAATAAATGGAAATAAAGTGGTGTGTAGGCTGTCAAGGGTTGAACTCACATGTAACTCCCACCCAAAGTGAAAAGAGGCCACATATCAAAGCCAGATATTAATCTGTGAAGAGGAACAAAGGCTGGCGGAGCTAGCTTGTAATGTTAGCCATGCTTTAGAGAGTATATCAGGCTAACGTCAAACCTGCTAACACAATGACCCTGTTTTCTAGGAATTTTCTCCTCTTTAGACTAGTCTAAACTAATGTAAATGAATGTTTGGCTGAATAGGGAAAAAGACACTTAGAAATATTCGTAGTCTTAACCCCTATTTTTAAAAAATTACCAATAATGGCCAACAAGTGGAAATCAAATGTTAAGTCATTCTAAAACTGTTTCAATATCAAATGTTTTTGGGGTGAATTTAACAGCTGCAGACATTTAAAGCTAGTTGATGAACAGTGCCTTAGATGTTGAGCTTCAAGATTCCAGCATCTATGAATCTAAGGTTATTATGTGGGATAATAAACTACAGCTGTGACATCAGGGGATGGATTCATAGCACAAAGCACGACGTGCCACTGCCTCACCATTCAGCCCATTTTCAAGCACTTAACTGAACTTTTTTTCACTTATTTAATTGGTTTTAGGTCACTTGCAAATTTGCATATTTTCAACCTTTAAGTAAAATTTCAATCTCATTTTTCTACGTATAATTGTGGATTCAGCCTCGAGGCACTGTAGAAGCTTGTTAATATGAGTCCACTTAGCCCGCCGCATCATCACAGTAATATACACATAAGTGCATCACTAATTATAGTCCTGTAATGGGATATCTATATAAATCTCAGAAGGCCACTTTCTTCAATCTAGCACTTCTAGCTCTTGCACTTTAAGTGTGTTTTGATGCTAATAATTATTTACTTATGCTTAAATTAAATTTTGAATGCATGTCTTTTATGTGCTGCTTGGCTCAGAGCCATAGGTTGCATTAAACTGTGTTTGCTGCTAATGAGCCACTCCTGAGGTTGAAATCATGATGGACCCACACTTGGACTCTGTAACATATCCAAGTTTAAGTAAATATACAGCATTTAAACACAGCCACATTTGTTTATTGCCAAACTTTTGTTTTGGCTGATTATAAAACATACTGTATGTGTAACCCACAAGTCCTTTCACACTTCAACAATTTAAAGTGAACAACACTGTTAGGTAAAAGCGTAAATTCTGTGTTCCAACATGAACTTTAGATCACACATAAGAGAGACTGCATTAAATCTCTGTGGCTACAAACAGGTCCCATAACATATGCTGAAGGGATCTGGAATAATGAATGCCTGTATACACACCATTAATTAAGCCAAGACACTAAACATGTTAGCTGCTTTCTAACAGATCCTTACAGTCACTGGGCAACAGACCAACATCATCTATGGCAGAGACCGGGGGCCCCAACTGTCCCCTGTGGTGGTTCCAGCATGTAGTGCTGCATGTAGCTGTGCACAATCACTAATGGACCTTTCCTATCACTGGCATTAAAACGGACCAGAAAGGGACAGAAAAGCTGAAAACCATCATATATTTCATAAATCACTAAAAGGTTAGCAGTAGTACTTTTTAAACTGAAAGACAAAAGAAACACTGAGACATTTAAAGATTATGACATGAACTTAACCCCAGAAAAAGGAACTTGTGATTGACTGAAAAGGAAACAAGCAGGTGTAGAATGATCCTTCACTGTACTGTATATTGATCGGTTGATTATTTATCTTATCAGCTGACAAAGGGTCAAAACATTGATCTACAGCAGGGGTGTCAAACTCAAGGTTTGGGGGCCAAATCCAGCCTGAGGCACAGCTATACCTGGCCCACAAGATCATATCATATTTAAATTATAACCGGCCCACTGGTATGAGGTCTGAAGATGTCCTCCAGTACAATAATGTAAACTTAAACTCGATGATTTAAAATATCCTTGTTAAATCATATAAAAAACTGAAAAAGTGAAGAGTAACAACGATTAGATAAAATGTCAGGAATGAGGGAAAGAAATGTATTTGTGTCTCAGATTTTCAATTTTGAATCTCACGACTTAGACTTAGGATTTGACTTTTTATTTCACATTTTGAACTTTTCAATTCACAATTTTGACTTCTTGTTTCATATTGTACCCTTGTAGATTCACAAATTTAAATTTTATGTCATATTTTTATGGAGATATTATTGTTGCAAAAGTATTTGCAAATGCGTACAAAGATCTGCACACAAATCCACAAATGCGTGAACACATCCACACAGAAACCGTCTACAGATATGCTACAGATGGTATTTCAAAATAAAAGCATAAAGGTGACAGTTTAAATCAATGTTTTGACTTTCTATTGATCTGATTGGATAACTGGATAGTTACACCCCTAACCAGGAGGTCTGAAGGCCTGAGTAAATTGTGATATTGATTTCCTCAACGCCAGGTAAATCTGTTGTGCTTTGAAAATAAATCAGTTTTGTAAAGTGCAGGGGTCGTATTCAGTGTATGTAGACGAAGATTTGATAGTTAACTAAAACTAACTAAAACTAAAATATAAAAATAATTTTAGTTAACTGAAACTAAACAAAAATGAAGCTTTTAAAACAAACAACAACTAACTAAAACTAAATTCTGTGCTGAGAAATTAACTAAATGAAATAAGATTAAAGACAGATCTCCTTAGTTTAAGTCTTTGACAGCGGCAGACTGACTGACATGTATGCCCAAGCCTGGAGAGAGTTAAATCCTCTGATTTGACTGGAGACTTCACACAATGGTCATTTTTGTCTTAAGTCTAGGACCCTGTCTAGGGTGTCGCCCCTGACAGGTTTCTGATATTGCCAAAAAACTAAAATTAACACAAAAACTAAACTAAAATGAAGCATTTTTGCAAAATAAAAAGGAAACTAAACCAGCAATCCAGCAGGAAAAACTAATTAAAACTATAATGGTAAAAACAAAATAGAAACAAAAACTAATGAAAAAAACCCAAACTATTTTAACCTTGTAGACATTCTCTGATGATAATTGAAGAATACAGCTCCACTTAGAGCTTTAAAGTACTAACTTTCCTACGTTCCATTCATTCCTAAGGCTGTCCGTCACTTCCTGACCCCCAGTGGACATTCAGGGTTGCAAAACAACCTACTGGAACATTTCCACTATTTACTGCATTTTAATTTGAAAATATACATGGCTACTTCCTGTCTGGCGGAATGTTGGGCACATTCTTTTTTTTTTTTGGAATGTTAGGAACATTCCGTGCCCTTTGATCCAATGTGACTGATCCCTTATGGCATCACAGAACATTCCCAGAAACGCTTAAATAGGCTGCCAAACAGCAGACCTCTTTAGTCCTGTTAGTAACACGAGTCTGACAGCACTTGTTTGTATCGAGCTATCACAGCAAGATATTTAACCATTTCAACGGTTTTTGGATCAAACAATCATACAAAAATGCAAAGAAGTGTGCCAACGACTAAGCATTTTGGTAGATTTTCAGCAGAAATGATGCCTGAAACCATGGTGTCGCAGACATCTGAAGAAACCCATGAGGAATCATGGTCAAATGACGAAAATGAGTCATTTGTTTTGAGTGTCAAGAAGCCAGAGCCAGCGAAAAAGAAGAAGAAGAAGAAAAAGAAGACACTCAAATATGAGGAGGAAGAAGAAGATGACCCCATGAAACAGATCCAGTGCAGCTATGGGTTTCCTTCAGGTCTGGAAACTGAACTCGACTGTGAAGACCCCCAGGATCCAGGATTCAGGTTTTCACGAACACGTTCAGTAATGCTGCAGCTCGGGGAGTCTGTCCCCGCTCAGCAGGTTCGTAGAGAAGAGCCCGGAGAGAAAAAACCATCTGGAGAGACTCCTAAAGATATTCAGTCTGCGGCTGCAGACGACAAGTATCAGGAGACCAACCAGGCCCCGGTTCAACTCCCCGACTCCTCAGACCTGCGTCTGCTCCGTGCTGACGTCCCGAAAAAAACGGCCAAAGCATGGGCAGGCGTGGTGAAAACGGGGACAGAGGACCATGACCAAACTTTCTCAGCAGAAAAGACACCTGAAGACATGGTGTCTCAAACATCTGCAGAAACCCAAGAGGAATCATGGTCCAATGACAAAATTGAGTCATTTGTTTTGAGTGTCAGGAAGCCAGAGCCAGCAAGAAAGAAAACGAAAAAGAAAAAGAAGGCACTCAACTATTGGGAGAAAGAAGAAAACCCCTGGAATCAGATCCAATGCAGCTTTGGGTTTCCTTCAGGTCTTGAAGATGAACTCAATTGTGAAGACTATGCAGGATTCACGTTTTCACCGAGACCTAGGGAGATGCTGCAGCTCAGGGAGCCTGTGCCGGCTCAGCACTTTACTGGAGAAGAGCCTCCTGAAAATATTCAGTCTGTGGCTGCAGACAACAAGTTTCAGGAGACCGACCAGGCTCCGGTTCAACTCCCTGAACATGAGCAGAAGCCAGAGGGTCAGGCCAAAGTCTCCTCAGACCTGCGTTTGCTCCATGCTGAGGTCCCGGAAAAAACAACCAAAGGATGGGCAGACGTGGTGAAAATGGGGACGAAGGAGCGTGAGCAGCAGCCAGAGGGGCAGGAAGCCAAAGTCTCCTCAGACCTGCGTCTGCTCCATGCTGAGGTCCTGACAAAGCAGGCCACAGCAGGGGCAGAAGGGGTGAAGGAGGGGACGGAGGACTGCCTTGCCAAAATCAGAAATGAGAACCTTGGACTGAAGGGTTCGCTGTCCCGCGCTAACATGGCCCTGCAGAGCCAAAGGGAGAGGTGGGAGCGAAATAAGACGAGGCTGGTGGGAAAAATAGAAGCACTGACTGCTGCAAACCACCAGGCAAACGTCGAGAACGAGGACCTGAGGAGACAGTGTGCGGAAAATGAGAGGTTGGGCAATGAGAACTGCGCTCTAAAGAGTGAGCTCAAGCAGGCCCATGAAGACCTGGAGAAGATGAGGAGGGAATTAGAGGAGGAGAGGTCCCGTCGGATGGAGAACTGTGCAGAAAACTCCAAACTGAAGGTGGAACTCAGCCAGGCCAAAGAAGACCTGGCACAAAAGGAAAAAATGCACCTCCTGGCAGAGATCGACATGGCTGCTCCAAATCAGGAACACCTGAGGAAGGGCGAGGTCTCCAGAGAAAACACCACCCTTAAGGCGGCCCTCAGCCAGGCCAAAGAAGACCTGGCGAAGAAAAGCCGCCAATGGGAGGAGGAGACCTCCAGGATTAAGGCCTCCATGGAGCAGGCGAAAGCAGACCAGAAAAAGCAACGTCTGGTGTGGAAAGAGGAACGATCTCGCCTCATCACAAGCCACCAGGAAGCGGTCTGCAGGCTAGAGAGGGAACTCGCAGACGCCCAAAATGAGCTCAAAAATGGCAAGAGCTCATGGGAGAAACAAGAATTTGAGTTCCTTATCTCTCAGATGGATGGAAGGGCCAAAGCCAAAGCAGAGATAGACCAGGTCCAAGACAGGTTAGAAAACCTTAGAAGCCAGTATGACGAGGAGCGATCCCGTCTCCTGGCAGAACATGAGGAGGACTCTGTAAGGATGAAGGCTGCTCTGTGTAAGGCCAGAGAGGACCAGGCAAGAGTGGAACGCCAGTGGGAGGAAGAAACCTCAAGGCTCCTTGGTGAACAAAGTCAGAAAACGACAAAGCTGGAGGAGGAACTGGCAAAAGCAACGAAGGATCTGGTCAACCAGAAATCCGAGTGGGAGGAGGAAAGATCAGGACTCCTCAGAGAAAATGCCAGCCTGAAGGACTCTCTGCAGCAGATGGAGACAGAGAAGCTGGACTGGCTGAGAGAAAAAGCCTCTCTTCTGGAGTCTGTGACCGTCCTCACGCAGACTCTGAAGGAGAGTGAGGAAGAGAGAGCCAGGACGTCAGAAAGTCTGCAGCAGAGGATGGACCGACTGGAGCTCCAGCTGGAGGAGCAGAAGAAGAAAAAGGAGAAGAAAAGGGGATGGTTTCTGAGCTGTTTTAGAAGACGTTCAGGAGCCTCAACCTCTGACTCCTGACTCCCCCCTCCCTCCTGTCACCTGTTAACTGTCATGAAACTAGAACAAAAGAAGGGCTGCATGGTGGGACGGTGGTGAACACCTCATAGGAGGAAGGTTTCTGGTTCGACTCCGTGTTGGACAGGAGCCTTTCTCTGAGGAGTTATCATCATCTATCGTGCATGTGTGGGTTCTCTCCGGGTGCTCCGGCTTCCTCCCAAAGACTAAAAACATGACAGCAGCTTAACAGGTGACTATATATGATACAAAAATAAAAAAAATAAAAAAACAAAAATCAGCTTAAAAAGAACGATTCTTTAAACATCATTTTGAGAATAAAAACATTTACATATTAAATGAAAGTTACTGATGCAGTATGTGCACACAGATGTCTGTGCCATGTGTTAAGTTGCTCAATAAAGACTCATCTAAACATAAATCTGAGTTTAAATTTGCATGAAAATATTATGAAGCGTGTGCTGTTTTCAGAAATGTTTGGATAAAGATGTCAGACATGCTTTATTAAGAACGGTCCATTTTAGAATGAAGTACTGTGCAGAACTTTTGGGCATGTTTGTGTCAAAAACTGAGGCTGATATAAGTCGTAGGTGTGGCAGGTAAACCCACCTGAGTGCACCATCAGGTAAGGCCAGCAAATCAGGGGGAATAAAGGGGAAAGCTTCTGGGGCCCTGCTAAACGGGGGTCCATGAAGGTCAGAAAATAATGATTTATTATAAAGTCAAGCTGTGATAACCTTATTTTATTTTAACCTAAATAATAATCACTCAACGCAACAAAATTAGTATTTATTTGTGCTGTAGTACAATGAATCCATTTTCAAAAAGTAAACCTCTTTACTTGATATGGAATTACTTTTTTTTATATATTTAATGATAACAACATGGACAGGCACACTGAGCTCAACCATTTGGAAAGTAATGCCAGACGTCAGGATGCCAAACACAAAGTGGAAGACACTTTGACATCTTTAGTGGAAAAATAATCACATATTTGCAAAATGATGCAAAAGTGAGTGATAAGTGGTGGTAATGAGTTAAAGTGGTAAAAAAAAGAGGAAAACTCAGTTTGAAGTGGCAAAGAAGTAGTGAAATGTGTTTAAAGGGTCACAAAGTGGCGTTAGTGCGTTAAAAGTTGCTTAAAATGTAGCACAAATACGTTGAAAGAGACCAAAAAAGAGGTGAAAATGGGTTTAAAGTTTGTAAAAAGTAGAAAAAGGTGTTGTAAGAAGCAAAAAATGCCAAAAGTGGAAGAAAAAGTGGCTAAAATTGGTTAAAGGTGACATAAAAAGAGTTTGAAAGAGCAAAAATGTTGTAAAAAAGTGACAAAAATGGGCTGATTATCGGAATTATGGGGCCAAAAAATAGTTCGAAAATGCAAAATTTGGTCTGTTGATAGAAAGTAGCAATAAGGTGTTAAAGAGGAAAAGGGGAGAAAATGGGCCAATAGTGGTAAGAAAAAAGTGGCAGAAAGTGGTGAACATGGATTTAAAGTTACAGAAATGGATCAAAATTTGCTGAAAATAGTGACAGAGAACTGCAAAGTGGGAAAAACTGGCAAAAATGAGAATAAGTGGCAGAACCGGGTGAAAAAGGATGAAAAGATGCTAAAATGTGGCATGATTTCAATATCAGAACTAATAAATGCTCAAAAGCTTTTAAGCTCTAAAATGGGGAAATTGTTAGCCAGGATGCTAACAGCAATGCTACTAGTCTAACACACACATGCATGGATATTGTAAATACAAAACAACCTGGGAGAGCCCATTCTCTGGGTTTTTCAGGGGCCCAGCCAGCTCCATGGGCAGGCCTATCATCGGGTGGTGATTATTTATATAAATAATTAATCCATAAACAATCATTATAAAAACATCTTTGCATTGAAGACTCTGGTTAGAGTCTAGTTATATTTTTAAGCTTTAAATATTGATAAAAGTAGAAGAAGCATCATCCTTTGACATCAACTTTCACATCCCGCTGTAGTTTTCAAGGTGTAAAAATGCTCTCTGATGTTTTCTTGAAGCTTTCAGCAGCACGCAGCATCATGACCACATGTGATAGCACACTGAACTACACAAACCACATAGTATTAACAAATTAGGACTCTTTTTATTTGGAATTGTTCATCTTTTACAAACTGACAGAAAATATATGCAAGCCTTTGTGGTCCCTCTGGCCCCAGACATGAATGTGTGCTGGATATCAACTAGAATGGCTTACGGCGGGTTTTAATCTCTCTCACAATCAGCCACGCTCTCGTACAAACGTGGACGAGCACACTCACACATGCATTAGCACGTACCTGCACACACACACATAGATATGCCAGGACGAATACAAAAACACACATTACGACATGTACGCTAACAATCTAACACAGTCTAGCCATCTAATGTAGATATCAACAGAGGCGGGGCTTAAATTGCAAACAGGAAACGGAGGAGGGCCTTTTCTCGCTCGCTCATAGGATCAGTACAATCCTTTAAATCAGGAACGATAGTAATCCTCCACTAAAGCAATGATGTTAGCATATCCAGACTGTACTGTAGCTCAGACCGTGCCTTGCATCATGACGTTATGACACTGCATAGTTCTCAGGGTTAGTCTTTATATTATTGCGGTATGATGTGGGTCCAGGTCCAGGTGTGGAGACCGAGTGTGAGCTGCAAAATGGATGCTTCAGCCCAAGTTTTCAGAGGAAATGGAGAAAGAAATCCAGCTAGCTATTTGCTAGCTCTGCAAGAATCGAACCCCAGCCTACGTGACTGAAAGTCCACTCAGCCACTTGATCAACACATCCACTGTTAGCAGAGTAATATGATTTAAATGTCAACAGTGGTCGGTGCCATTTAGCTCTGTGCAAAACCGACAATCTTTCTCTTCCCCTGTTATTTATATAAATATAAATGTTACAGACCACTCTATCGATCTTACTGCTAACATCACCCGGCTTATACAACGTCATAATGGAGATTTCTGTTAAATACAACACAATGAACCCCTGTCGTGTAGAGATGGCAATTCAACCACCGCTGTGATACGATTTGTAAATAAGGAAGACATTATTTTATTCAGTCTTTCAATGAAAATATGAATGATAACAATAGCAGTATAATACAATAGCATTTCTCCTTTCACACTGACGTTATATAGAGCTGTTACTAAGTGTTAACTGCTGCCTACTGTGTGATGAGAAAGGCAGCCTTGCCTGTGAGCCTGCGCTGAGGGCAACAGACCCAGCCTCACAGATCTAAGTACACGCTTACGGATCTGACTACAAATCATGCGCGGTACAAGTGTTGTAAAAGTCACGTTTCTATGACAGCAAACTGAGAGGCAGATTCTGAACCAAAATGAACTAAGTCCACAATTACAAATTGGTCTACATATTTGCAGATTAGTGCACGCATTTGTGGATCTTTGTACAAATTTGCAAAACTTTGCACACATTTGCAGATCTTTACATGGATTTGCAGATCTGTACACACATTTGTGGATTTGTGCGCAGATCTTTGTACGCATTTGCAAATACTTTTGCAACAATAATAGCCCCATATATTTTGATCTTTAAAAGTCTTGATTTTTATACTTTGACCTTTTAAAGTCATGATTTTGAATTTTATCTCATATTTTTACCTTTAAACTCAGAATTGTACTGTCTATCTCATATATTTGCCTTTTGAAGACATAATTTTGCTGTTCGACCTTCGAACTAGTATGACTTTTTATCTCAGATTTTGAGCCTTTAAACTTTTATGTTTCTTTTTTGTAATCTCAGGATTTTTTTCACCTCTAATTCATTTCTTGTGGAAATTAGATTTACTGTTTGTGGTTAAATGTTGACCCTGTTCCTGTCCGGTCAGACCTAAATTCAGATTACTAAATCATGCTGTGGTTGAGTTTGATACCCCTGATCTGCAGCAATACCTTTAAGCAGTGCTTTTATTTTGAAAATCCTCTTGCACACCTGTTGACAGTTTCCTCGTAGCTACAATCCTTGCTAACTGCTAACAGATGAGATGAAGAAGATATCCACTTCTCTTTTGGCTGTGTGGACAGAATAGTCCTTTTTGCTTAGGAAGGTTCCTAACTGAGTGAAACAACCTGGAAGTATTTTTGTGTTTGAATACTAAAGAGTTTCCTTTATTATCTCCTTTAACCTAGCAAACATCAATCCCTTTAGCAAAGTATCTATACCAAATGAGTACTATAAAATATGTCACACCACCGCTTCTCCGCTGAGTGCCTCCCTGCCTCTCTCTCTTCCAGACTGTTTTGGCTTTACTGCCAGTCCATGTCACGTGAATTTGGAGACCAATCAAGCATGCCTTACCTGCTCGTCCATGTCACATGGCTTTAAGGGCCAATCGGACATGTCGATCCTGCTGTACCATGTAACTTTGAGGACCAAACATTAATGAGAAACAGATTTCAGCAACTCCACTCGCTCGCATATGGATTCATTTTATTTTATAGTCTGTGATGTGAACCCGGCTGTCCTTCTCACTCAGTGTGGTCCCTAAGTAAATTTAAAATTGTAAGAAAACATAAAAAAATACTGAGACCACATGCCAATACCAAAAAATGTATAAAGACCAAATTGTAGAAACATACCAAGATAAATATTTCCATGAAAATCTTTGATGACTTGTATTTCGTACATTTTTGTTTCAAATTAGTGGGTATGGATGGCCAATATAGCCCTTGTATCTGAATTTTACAAAAAGAAAAGAAATTGGTTATGTTGTGGATATTTTAATTCTATATACAAGTTTGTGCTATGATTATAGTTTATTTATTTCATTTTTTTACCTGTCTAAACATTTTAATTTAATTGAATTTCCCCCTACATGAATTTCTGAATGACCTGCATACGCTTTTTAAACTGCCTGAAATGTGTAACTTTTGAAAGTTTGCAAGCCCAATATTTTATTGTTTCTTCAAAAGTATCAGTATCGGTATCAGTATCAATGAAATTACATCAAAAAGTATCGTTATCGTATTGAAATAAAAAACATTGGTATCGCCCATCTCTAGTTTTATTCTAGTTTTAGTCCATAAAAAGTCCTCACATTTTAGGGTTTACTTTTAGTTCAAGCATTTGTTTTTTTTGCCTAAATATGGCACCAAATCATGGTAGTGTGTTCGATGCCCTCTACCAAAACTGGGGTCCCTGCTTTCTACAGCTGAGAGGCAGAATAGATACAGATGCATTGTGTTTTGACAGATTTACCAACTGTGGAGAAATATCACAGCCTTTAAATGTCCAACGAAAACTACGTTACATTTAAGTCTAGTTTTAGTCATGTTAACGAAAATTAAACTTACTTTTTGTCAGTTTTAGTCATCACAGATCTATTTTTATTAGTCTTAGTCTAGTTTTTGTCATGGAAAAAAAGCTGTCGATGAATAGTCTTTGTCATAGTTTTAGTTGACAAATTTAACACTGGTAGCACCAGTGGTTTCTAATAAGGCTCTGCTGATATCGAGCTAAGGCTCCTATAAGAATCCAAATTGTATCGGGGCAGATTTTGTGATATCGGAGCTACTATGATTGTCCAAAATATCAACATCAACATCGTATCATGATGAAACAGGTGATTTACAATCACAATTTAGAAATATGTAGTAGTCTATGACTGTTATATTTGAAAAATGTTTTTAAAGCATCATTTTCAATAAAAATTTCATTTCATTGTTCTGATTTTCAATGAAAATGTTTATGACATTTATGAATAATTTATCATGAATACAATTTAAGATTCAACTTGTCAACTTGGATTAAACTTGTTAACATAATCTTGAAATTCGAGTGATCAACCACAGTTCTTACTAAACTTTCCTATATTAAACAAGGTGTTCTTAGGCACACATGAGCTTTAAGATGTCTAAGGCTCTAGGAAATCAATAACTACATCTTTCACATAAATAAAGCCTGAATTTGTTGTTCTATACTGCATGTTTCATCTTCTTTGCATTGGCGTTTTGACATGAATTGTTCTTTAAAGGGTATATCCTTTCTACTAAAAGAATGAACCTTGTTAACCTGACTATGTCTGTTTGATTCACATCTGGCATTTTGCCTTTCTTATCAGCTAATTTTTCTACAGCTTTATGTCTGACTGAGAAGACTTGGTACTCCATCTCACTGAGTCAGTTAACTTATGCAGTAAAGGCAGGGTAGAAAAAGGTGCCACAGACTGTAGCTTCTCACCTTGAAGACTGAATAAAGAGGACGGATGTGCAGACTTAAATTTAAATCTTTTTCCTTCTGCCCTCCAGAATCCATGCCTCATCATCACAGAGAGGAAGGTTTGTGATTTGTGGCAGATGCTGTTAGCATTCGCTCTCACGACTTCAGTTCAGCTGTCAAAGCCTGATTGAAGTTTGTGCCGCAGCGGGCCAACATGTCGCTGGGCGGGCACACAGGTGTCACGCTCCACACCAGCTGTTCACCGTTGTCAGGACAATGTTTGCCCTTTTCTGGTGCGTCATCACCTCTCGAAACACCTGCTGGCCTGTCAGAGCCGTGGAAATGACTCTAAAAACTGCTTTGATCTAATTATGATACAGTGGATTTCATTCAAACTGAGGTGTTTTACTTAATAATTTGCAGAAAAACAGCAGTTCTTTAAAAAAGAGGAGCCAAGGCAATGTCTTTACTCACAACAGTAACTTTGCAAATGTCCTACAAACTCTTAAAAACTATATTTGGCATTTGTTTGCTTCCACTGTGCTCATATAGAATGAATATAGTTTTGTTTTTGTTTCCTTTTGGCATCACAAAGTTAAAGTTTATGACAGGCTGTTAAAATACCATCACAACAAAAACATAAGTCTTAAGAACCAGTTCTCGGAAATTTAAATAAAACTGCAGGCAGATTGTCTGCAGACTGTTTAAGGGCATATTCAAACAACAATTCCATCCAAGAAGTGTGCTCTGGGTGGCCAAAAACTGGAATTTTAGAGAAAAGGTTCAAGTCTGTAGCTAGTGGAGGCTCAAAAAAGCTGCACAAGTACCCTCTTAGATGCCCTAATGGTCCATACAACATGATGAAACATGACAAAGTTGCCTCTAGTGTGAAAGACAGTGAACAAAACATGATAAAGTTCTGTCTAGAGCTGTCTAGAGCACCCATCACTTCACTTTCTGGCACATTTTTTTTCATACATCTTCAAACAACTGAGAATGGCTTTGCACACCACTCTGGGGGCTGACCCACCGGTTAAGAACAAGTGTCTGGGGTGTGTAGTCTGGATGGCTATACCAGTGGACTAGATGTCAAACAGGGCAATCCAGGGCGCCCTACAGGGGGAAAAACATGATAAAGTGCTGTCAAAGGGTGCCATATCCTTGGACCAGACATGATCAAATGCTGTGTAGGAGGACTTCCAATGGACAAAATATGATAAATTGCTGTGTAGAGTGCCCTACCAATGAACAAAACATGATATAGTGCCATTAAAGGGTGCCATATCCTTGGGTCAGACATGATCAAGTGCTGTGTAAAGTGCCCTACAATGGGCAAAACAAGATAAATTGCCATCAAAGGGTGCCATATCATTGGATCAGACATGATCAAATGCTGTGTAGGAAGCCTTCCAATGGCAAAACATAATAAAGTACCATCAAAGGGTGTCTTATCCTTGGACCAGACATGATAAAGTGCCATCAAAGGGTATCATATCCTTTGACAAACATGATAAAGTGCCATCAACAGGTGCGCTTCTTTTGGACCAGACATGATAATGTGTGCTCAAAGGTGCTCTCCCACTGGTCAAAATATAATAGAAGTGCCATTAAAGGGGGCCCTACCACTGGATAATACCTAATAAAGCCTAGAGTGCCACTATCGGTGATAACAATTAATAGGGTGCCCTCCAATGTCCCCATCCAGTGGAAAAAACTACATAAAGTGCACTCTAGGGTACCATACCAATAGACAAACATGATAATGTGCTGTCTTGGGGCCTCACCAGAGGTAAAAACATGACAAACTGCTGTATAGGGTGGCCTTAGGCTAGATGGTAACTGATAAAGTCTCCCCTTCCAGTGGATAAAACGTAATAATGTGCCATCCAGAGTGTGATAAAAACTCTATGAAGTGCTGTCAAGGGTGCCTTGGACAAAACTTGAAGCAGGGGATCAAACGCACTAAAATTTTGTCTAGGGTATCCTACCAGTGGACAAACATGGCAAGGTGACGTCAAGTGTGCACTTCCAGTAGATATACATAATAACAGCCTGTCTAGGGTGCTCTACCTGTGGACAAAACGAGATAAGGTGCTGTCTAGTGTGCACTACCATTGGACAAACCATGATGACATGCAATCAAAGGGTGACCTACTTTTGGACCAGACATGATAAAGAATAATAGAAGAATAAACCTTTGTTGTCGTTGCAGAATACAAGTACTGTGCAACAAAATTTTGTTATGGCTCTGTACAGCAATGCAATATTAAAAAGACAGGAGAAAATAGATTTTTTAAAAGTATAGATTAAAAAAATACAAATTAATAATTGGATACCCACATAAAGTGCTGTCTAGAGTGCCCTGCCATTAAACCTGACATGATAATGTGCAGTCTAAGGTGCACTCCCACTGAACAAGATATTAAGGGTCATCTAGGGCACCCTAACAGTGAACAACACATGATAAAGTGACCTTACAATAGATAGTGCTATCAAGTAAACAAATTTAATAATGTGGCATCTAGGTTGCCCATGATTAAGTTCTGTTTATGGTGCCTTTACAGTGGCCAAAACTCAATAAAGTGCAGCCTAGGATACCCTACCAGAGGACAAACATGACAAAGTCCCAGGTAGGGTGCTCCACCATGTGGAAAAAAATAATCAAGGGTGTTCTTTTGGTGGACAAGACTTGATAAGGTGCCATGTAGGGAGCTCTGCCAGTGGACAAAATATAATACAATGCCCTCCTCGTAGCCTACAACTTCATTCTCACACTGCTACCCTCACCTCCAAGTGATCTGATCAACTCTGCTGGAACGAATCTTAATCCCTCTCAAGAATAAAACCTCATCCTCATGTAAATATTTCACATTCTGGCTGAAAATGAAGCTCTCGCTCCCCATTCACTGCAAATTTAAACATCTGATGCATCATCTCCAACAAGTGCTGCCAAACTGCGGTTTCTATTTTTACAAATACATCAACATTTTCCACCACAAAGTGCTGTCAGTCACAGTAAATAAGACATTCTTCACACTGGCACTCTATTTTCATGCTTTGGTTGGGTTTGTCTCCACTCTCTCACAGCAGGGGAAAAACTGCTCTGACCCTGAACACTGGTGGCATTGTGTCAGAAGAAAGATGTAACCTCAGAAGTGTCATCACTGTTAACTGATTAGTCCAATAAAGACACAGGTCTTGATGTCCTCTGACTAGCTGTAATAAAACCCATTGCTATTATTAAAACAGTTAATTCAGTGTTTCTTATTGAAGGCCACCCATCTGGAAACCACTTCAAAGCTTTTACTCTGAAGCAGCATGTTAGCACCAGCCATCTAAATCCATGCTTCATGTAGAGTTTTCCATATGAGCCTTTATACTTTTTCCTCTTAAGGAGGATTGACAAAGAGCTGTGAACTTCTGTGACAGAAAAATGAGGGTAAATTCAGCTTAATGAAGCTTATGTGAACATGAAACCTGTAACATGTCATTACATGGATTTCCATTCATATAGATTGCCACAGTGAAAGTCAAGAGCTTATCCATTACAAGGGCTTCAGTTAAAGGAAGTCCTTTATATAATGTCTTTTGTAATACTCGGCCATTTTAGATTAAATTAGCGTGGGACATGGTGACGCATTTGTACTTGTCTTATTTTGGTCTTATCATAATAATCTAATTGCTAAATGTAAAACTAAACATAGCTGTGTGATTAGAATAAAATGATAGCGAAGGGTGTGAAGACATTGTGCAACAGAAGGGAATTATCAGTCAATGCACACATGCGATACATGGTCACATCTGTGCATCAGATTCATGACAGCACTGCACGTCTTTCAATCAAAACACCTGGAAAATATCTTTATAATTAAACTGAATCGGCCATCTGTATCAAGCTTTGTGAATATATATGTCAATGATAAATCTCATGTATAAAAACATATGAATAGGTACTGCCTTAAAATGCTTAGATGTCACACATCTTTGCTCTCCTGAGAGAAGACAAAAGATAGAACGTATTCCCTGACAATAGAAGTGCGCGGCACCTCCTAATCAAAACTGACACTCTGCCTACACAGCCTCTCCACCCACTTTGGTACCGTACCAAACATGTGAAGGTGGAGAAAACAGGAACTCAGTGCCAAGCCTGCATGAGCTGGAATGAAAACTCAGCACTGGGTAATGGCCAGCTAAAGACAAGGTTGTGTGGTTAACTTATGCTGACGTTCCCTGTTGATTTTGGTGCTTTGTTCTCTCGTGTTTCATGAAACCTCAGTAGAAAGTGAATACTTATTTGTATTTATAGCAAAAATGTCCTGCGAGCTACAACAGAGGTAATCGCCACTGCTAAAATGTGACATTATTGTCCTTCAGAGGTGAATGCTCTATGGCTTTTAGTGTTAACCCTTTTTACCTAGTTTAGAAAAAACAAATTACATTACTGTAATTATGCAACAGTTCTATGTGCTATGGGAAAAATTAAAGTTTCTGGAAGCTGAGAAGTTGTGCTTCACAGTCAACATGTATTTATTACACTTATTTCACCTTTTTTCACAAAACTCTAAAAAATCAAAAGCCCTTTTTTTTCTTCAGGTGGCATTAAATCCACTTTCCTATTCTGATGCTCAATTTGAACTTCATCAGATCATATTGACCATGTCCACATGCCTACATCCATTTAATGATGCTATGTGACTGGCTTACTTGATATTTGCATGAATGAGAAGTTGAGCTGATACATTTGAAGAAATGGTTGCGAGTTTATATACAAGGAACAAAAGTAGAAAATAATATAAGTGTAGCAGTCAGAATTTAAAATAATTAAAGGCTATTGCATTGACTTGGATTTGAACTTGGATGATGATAATGAGTTAATAAAAATCTGTCTTACTAAAAAACTGCATTATGTGGATTGTTCATTTGTTTATTTTCATTTCATTTTATGTGTTAAGTTAAACCATTTTGGATGAAGCTAAATGTAAGCAGGAGAGACAAAAACAAAACTCCCTACAGGGGCAAGAGAATCTATGTCATGGTATGGTATGGTAAAATTAAAAAAAATAAAATAAAATTACGGCACTTGTCGTAAAGTTTTACACTTTTTCATCTGAATGAAAATAAAGGCAGCAAACAAAAGCAGACATGTTCCAAGCTTTCATCAGTGTTTCGGAAATGCTTATGAAAGCCTCGGGCTGAAAAATGTCAGATTTTGTTTGCTGCTCATATTCTATTTAAAATAAAAAAGTGTATAACTTTACAGCGAGTACTGATCAGTTTGGGTTTTCTGCTTCTCAGTGTTTTTGAGCCAGCACTGATATTCCTGCATTTTGTTGAGTTGAGCTCACCTTCTCCTGTCATGGTCTGCTATCATATACTGTATTGTATCGTATTACATTATGTCTTACTGCATTGTGTCGTTTCACATTCAATTGTATTTTTAGCATTGTATCGTATCACGTTGTATCCCATTGCATCACATTGAATAGTGTTGCATTGGATCATATTGCACACAATGTCATCTTATCACGATATCATAACGAATGGCGTCAAATCTTAAAATTTCATCCAGTCATTTTATTCCAAAGCATATTCTATTAAATTGTATCATATCGCAATTTTTTGTATCACATCACATTGAATCACAAGGAATCTTTTTGCATCATATTGTATCGTATCACATTGTATTGTAACACATCGTATCGTTTTTGCATATCATGTCACAAAGCATTGAATGCTATCATAATGCAACATATCATATTGTTTTGTATTGATTCGCATGGTATTGTATCACATCACATCATTTTGCATTGTAGAGTATCACATGGTATCATTTCACGTGTTGTATAGCATGGTATTGCATCGTATGGCATCATATTGCATCGTCTTACATCCTGTGGCATTGTATGATATCCAATCATATCACATGTCAACGTATTGAATCACACTGAACCAAATCAAATCTAATTTCATCTAATCATCACATGCCATATTGTATTTCATTGCATCATATTGTTTCATATGGTATCATATTGTACCGTATCGTGTAGTACAATATCGCATGACATTATATAATAATGAACTGTATCGTACCCTCAGCACATTGTAAGTTATTGTATTGTATCCTATCATATCCTATTCTACCATATTCCATTGTAACATGTGGTGAAATGTAACATGTATTGAAACATAAAGCATACTGTTTGCATCAAATTGCATTGCATGGTATCATATTATAACATATCATATCATAGCATATTGTATCAACTGGAATGCAAACAGATGTGGACAATCTCATCTGGATGTGATGGATCTCTGCTGCAAACCAACAACTGTCAAATTCAAGATGCTGCCAGATTTGCATCTTTGCACACAACCTTAGAGTCTGGAGCCTGAAGAGTTAATGAGCTGGAGGGAGAACATGTCGACCTCTAAAGTTCACTGTTTGCTGTTCCAGTGGCTAGAAAAGCTCACCATGGGAGCTGGTCCATGTCAGTGAGGACATAAGAAGCTGGAGCTGACGCAATGTGTTGAGGTGTGAAAAAGACCGGGTCACACGACTACACAGATTCAAGCAGATAAAGCAGGAGAGTGAGAACACATAAGAAACCCCAGGGGAGCTTCAAACATACAGGCTTGAATATCAAGTTACAGATGGAGGCCCTCAGAGCTTTGACAGAGATGATAGAGGCAGCCCCGCATTGGCTAGAGCACACAGCAGCATCCAATAAAATCTGAGGGACGCATCAGAAGACCTCTGCTCTTGATAAGGCTGGCAGCATTACCTTTCCTTTGATAGGAATGTGTAGGCCCATTCACTGGCTCTTTTTCATCACTATCTGCACATTTTGTCAAGATACAGTACAGTCATATCACCATCAGTATTTTAAGTGTTGTCTTTTTAGTTTTGAAAATGTCTTCTAATGTACCTTGAAGAAACCATCAGTCATATAAAGCTCTTGTGGCATTGTCAAATAACACGTCAAACACCATTTATCTGCAGTATCACATCAGCAGTCTCCTGCATATCTAATCATTCCTACTTTTAAGCTTTTTGGAGGCTCTGAGACTAGATAACGTGATTGACAGATACACAAATCTGACTATGATTAAAACATGTTCAGAAGTTGTGAAGTATTTCCTTGGTGCCTGAAGGTATTTTAAGCATCTGACAACATTATGAAAATGATCCCTACAGATATAAACATTAATGTTTATGTGTAAAGCTCTTTTTTGTTTAACTAGAAAGGACAGCTTGCTCAAGGAGAGGTCTCACTCTCAAAGTTGCTGCAGAATGATGATGATGGAGAAAGGCATAAGGCAAGGGATTTATTTGCCTTAATGTTCCCCGACACTTATAATAATCTACAGGAAAACAAGCGCTTTTTAGTATGCAGTCTTAACTATTTGGTTTATCTCCAAGGATTTTGTTGTTTGCATTTTGTTTCACTGTTTGTTGGTTAGTTTTTCCATTTGTTTCTTGGGTAAGCCTTTTGTGGCAGATGGCTCTCTGCTATCTGGTTCAGTTTCTGTTGGTTTAAAAAGGGTTATATACTTATGATGTCAATATTATCAAGGAGTGTGCCTTTACCTGTTCTGTACTTTTGCTGAGTTGGCACAATATCATTGAAAAAGAAGTTGGTTGGTTGGTTGGATGGTTAGTTGGTTGGTTGGTTGGTTGGTTGGTTGGTTGGTTGGTTGGGGGCTTAGTAGTTTGACTGGTTTGGTGAGTGGTTGATAAATTAGTTGGTAGTTGGTTGGTTACTTGATAAGTTGGAGGGCTGTTGTTCCTGGGTTATGGAGTTATTGGGTTGGTGTTTGCGGTGAAGTGACTTGGTCATTGGGTTGGTTGACTAGTTTATTACTTGAAAGGGTTGCTGTTGTTGGGTTAGTGATTCGAGTGGGTAAGCGGTTGGCGGGCTTTTTGATTAACTGATGGGCTGGTGTTCCTGGGTCAGAGAGGTGGGGGTCGGTTGGTTGGGTGGTTGGTGATTTGATCCTGTTTATTTAGATCAGTGGTTCTCAAATGGTTGCACATTAGGACCCACCACCACCTCCTTAACAGCAATTGGGACCCAAATTTTGAAAAACATTGAACTGCAAATTTAGTGGAAGAAATGTTTGCAGTTCAATCATAAATGGAACAAAATTAATTCTTTTTTACACAGCAGATCATTACAGAATGACATGCATGCAGGAATTTCCTAATTATCTCAGGAAAAAAGCTTTTTAAAAATGTAATAGCGAGACTTTTATGCTGCTTTTATTCTCCTTGGTATTTTATTTTGTTGTACTTAGGGTTAGTGGTTAGTTGGTTGGCTGGTTGGTTGGTGGTTTGTCTTGTTGGCTAGTCGGTTTGTAGATAAGTGTTCTGATGTTGGTTGGTAGGTTTGTTGGTTTGCTACTTAAAGGGATACTTGGTGAATGTGCAGGTCACAACTTGTCCACGAGAGCGTTTTGGAGTTGTTGGATTGTGTATTTGATGAGTTTGATGAGGGAAAGCAAAAATTCCATCTGCTAACATAGCGTTAGCTGTGCAGATGGTTTAACCGTCCCTCCAGATCTAGAAACAGCTTGCACCGACATCTAAAGGAAACGAACCTATTACTAAGACTATAGGAATTATGTCAACGGGCGAATTTGCCAAAATGTTAAAGTATCCCTTTAAGTCGCTGTGGGCTGGACGTCCTGGATAAGGAGTTACTTTTTGAATTGGTTGGTTAGTTGATTAGTTAGAGGGCTGGAGGTATGTTGTTTGAGTGGTAGCTGGTGGACTGGCTTGTGGGTGTGTATTGGTGTTTGGTTGGTGGGTTAGTTGGTAGACTAGTTATCAAGTTTGGATTCATGGATAGATGGTTGGATTGGTTTGTCGGCTAGTTGATTGGATAGTGGGTTGATGGTCTGACTGGTTTGGTGATTAATAGGTGGGTTGGAGTGGTTTGGTTGGTCGTTTAACTGGTTAGGTGAGTGGTAGGTTGGGATGTTAGTCTGCTGGTTGGTTGGTTGGCTGGCTAGTGGAGTGTTGGTGGGTGGGTGATGGTGGAGGGTTTGATTCGTTTTTTTGGTTGTCTAAATGTTTGGTCAATGGTTGATTGGTGTATTGGTTTATTGTTTGCTTAAATTGATTGATTTATTGGTTAAATTGATTGCTTGCTTACTTGACTGACTGGTTGATTGATTGATTGATTGACTGGTTGATTGATTTCCTTTTTTATAAAAGCTGGCTAAGGGGAAACTACTGGATAAACCTGAAAATCTTGTGCACAAGAACAGACCCCATTTTCAAAACACCAGGGCTTGAATTTAGAGTTAAAGAGACTTACTCAACACTCAGTAATTAGTGTTGAAGTAGGTGGTGAAGTTGCCATGGCCAACACATCAGCAAATGTTCAGCTTGTTGGGCACTTGGCTGAAATCAAGATCAATCAATTAAAAAAAAAAACTTGGCTTTAAGCTTTGTTTTTGTCCTCCATCCTGTAGAAAAGAAAGAAACACACCCAGCTCCAGCTCAATGACTTGCTGTACATTGTTCAATGCAGAGAAAATCAATGAGTGTGGTGGATTGCTGTTTGTGGTGTTGGTTCTCAGTGGGGCTATTCTAGCTAGTGGTTCTTCAATGACCAATTAAAAAGAAAGAGCTTCAGTGGAAAAAAAATAAATAGCATTTTATTAGTGTATGACCAAAATCAAAATAGCACTGTGACTTAGTAATGACATCCTCTCATTTTTCTGAAGATGATTTACCCAATTAATTGTGAAGAAGTATTGCATGTGGAGTAGTTTCTTTCAAGCTTCCCAGTGTTTAAAGTCACTTCACATCTCTAAGATGTGGTTCATTAAAATAACAGCTCAAAATTCAAACAGCTTGTTTATCAGAGATCGTGGTGGATGGCAGTAAGGACAAATTGAGGTGTAATTATAGCGTCGGGTTGCAAAAGACTTTTCATCACCACAGAAAGCTCTCCTCGCAAATTATTCAGGGAGGCGAGGTGGAAAGAGAGAGAGAAAGAGCGAGAGAGGTTTCACTTTCTGATGCCAGATAAACATGCGCAGAGCTTTTCAGCATCAAAAGTGTGGAGAGTGGGAGCCATTTGTAAACAGGATCCCTGGAGAGGGTCATATTTGGAGAGAGAGGGAGAGAGAAAGAGAGCGAGAGAGAAAATCGTAGGATGGAGTGATAAACATGCAAGCATCAGATAAGCTTATTGCATTATCACTCTAGAGACTTCTTCCTTGGAGAAATTCTGTTAGCTTCTGAAGCTAATCACACATCAAAAATCTTCATAACAAAACACACTTGAGTTCAACCAGCAGGAGGGTTAAAATTTGAAGATGTAGTTTGAGTTTATATTATGATTCTAAAAGATGCAAACGTGGCAACCATTGATGATAATCACATGCCGGTTCCACCATACTCCAAATCACAGACTCAAATGGTGTGCTAATCTCCTTTTGCTGAGATTCAGGCAGTAAATCCAATAAAGGAAAGACACCCTATGAATCACTCACTGTTTTGCAGCTTTCACTTTGATCTGAAACTAAAAAGACAATGATCAGCCAAATATGGCATGGATACTAGCGTCATTGCTACAGATATCAACATATTTGATAGCCGATATGTAGCTGCCAAATGACAGCTAACACCAGTTTATGTTACTTTTGTGTAGTAGGTAGCTTTATGGTAACACTAATGATTGATGGTTTTTATTGTAGCTAAAACAAATTTGCTAAGCTGTTGTCTTATACAAGTTGAAAATTTCACATATGGCACTTTACATATACCAGTTAACTTCAGTGATCAATGATGAAGCAGTGAAGAGATCATGTTTGTCTGATTCCTAATGATAGCAGGCAGGATCACGGCAGTACATCAATACAACAGACAAAATACTTCCTACAGAAGTTGCTGGTGCCAGGTCTCAGCTCGTGTACAAACGTTTTCTTGTCAGTGTGTACTCGCTGCTGTAAATCTGGCAGTGTCAGGTTTTGTATGGCATTTAAAATCTATTGAACAGTGCCAAACAGATTCTTGTTTGGTGACATGTGGAAGAACCATACACAGCCACAGCAGCCTGGCGCCTCCTCCTCATGCTGGTCACCAGCCTGGTCAAACACTGCTGTGGGATGGCATCACATTCTTCAACCATCATTTCTCGCAAGTCAGCCAATGTGTTTGTGTCGGTCACTCTGGCACGAACAGCACATCCAAGCTGATCCCACAAGTGTAATGAGGCTGAGATAAGGACTGCTGGAGGGCGATTCCCTCATCTCCCATATTCTGGAGGTAGTCTCCGATAAACCCCGCAACGTGGGGCGAGCGTTGTAATCTTGGAGGATAGAGTCCCAGACTGTGGAGATATGTGATTGCCTCACACCATCACTACCTCCACCAAAAGATGTTACTCCCTATGATCCAACTGCCATAGGAAGAATCCGGACTCATCGCTCAACATATTTCTCCACACATTCAGGTTCCAGTGCACATATTGCCGACACAAGCGCAAATGAGCCTAAATGGGCGGTCATGGCAGGCCTGTGAGACCAAATTTGGCTATGTGCAGTCTGATTATCTTGGCAGCGAGCTGTCGGCCATATTTTCCTGCAAACCTTGACTGCAAATCTGCAGAAGACAGCCTATGATTGACAGTGTGACAGGATGAGGAAACGTTCATCTTGAGTTATCATCTTCTTGAGATACCAAATTCACAGCCGACCTCTGACACCCACCATTAAATGGAACTTAGCCTTCAATGTGGAGATGGTACTAGGGCTCACTCCAAATAGGGTCGCAACTTGGTTTTGCAGAACGCCAGCTTGAAGTTGCCCTATTGCACGGGTCATATACAGGTCAGTCAAATGTGGCTTACCAATTCATGGAGCAGATGCCTACTGACCACTGTAGCAGGGCCCATGCTCGCAGGTGCTGACAATCAGGTGCCAGACTGACACCTGGCAGTACCAGAAGCTCAAAACAAGAGTTATTAGCAACAGCAGAATAAGCTGTTTGGCAATGGCAGAGAAGAATTGGCAAATTTTTCACGAGTGCAACCCACTTACTCAGCTCTGCTGCTCATCCCACAAATGCATGTTCTTTACAAATGTGGCTCCAATTAAAAGGGAATAAAGAAGCTTCCTAACGGAATAAGATTTACCACTAAGAAGCATTGTTACAACACAGAATATTCTACCAAACATGAATTGTCTTACCTTTTGTACTAAGATAAAAGATAAGATACTTCAGATGAGTGACAAAATGAAAAAAGAGTGAAAATATTGCATTTCATTTTTAAATATTATTACTGAATACCAGATTTAGAGAACTGAAAACTTGACGTTCATCTTGAATTGATAAAATAAAAATGGAATACATTTCAGTGTGTCTGGCGGAGTTGACAAAAATCAAGATATGAATAGCAAAAAAGGTTGTATATTGGGGAAAAAAGTTAAATTAAAAATCGTGTCCTTCACATAACTGCTAGTTGAGACCTCAACTTACAAACATCTCAATGTGAGCTTACTGTAGTCGAAAAAAAGTACGAAATCGAGAGTGGAAACTGTTTTGCCCCTTTTCTTGGGAATCAGTGATTTTTATCTTGCATGTTTGTCCAGAGGCATCTGGCTGCAGACTTCTATAGTGGGGCGATCTCAACCATGTGTGTGTTGAGGGGGGGACGTTTTAACCCTTCTTGGGTTCTTCCTGAGTTTGAGGTGTGTTGTTTTTAATTTTATCCCCCTTACCATAACCTTTTGGATTCTGGTGCCTAACCCTAACCCTCTTTTGGTTTTCCTTAGTGTGTGTTGTGTTGAATTTATCACCCTTGGTAAATTTTCCATTTTTATTCATAAAACTCAGCTGTTGTGAAAAATAGCAACTTACAGTAACCTCTGACAGCGAGCAGAGCATCAGTGCGTCATTCTAGTTCCAGTTTAAATGATGGTTTTGGAGGCCACAGCCTCCTAGAGTAGATATTACTGCCTCATTTTTCAATTTTCCACCACTTTATCTGCTTTATCATTATGCAACCTTGACCTTTAGTTCTAGTTATATAACACAATGGTGTGCTCTTACATTTTGGATGGTACATCCTCCGTGAACCTTGGTTGTGCAACAGAAAATGAACTCTTTCTTTTACTCTTAAAATATCCCAATAGTAATTTGGTTTTCTGAAGTGTTAAAAAGTAGGATACAGTAGAAACAGGGGCTGACATATTTTCTCAGATTTCCATATTTAGGCTGGAAAGTCTCTAAAGGGAGTGGAGATGGTAACTGAGGGAGAGCTCAGCAAGAAGGGACAAGTAGTTGGGAGAGTGTTCATGTATGTACATTCAAGCAAAAAAAAAAGGGAATAAATAGAAATGTATGGAGGAGGATGGTGTAGTAAGAGCGAGAGACAGGAAGAGAGCCTTTGCATCCCTGAGGATGATAGAAGATACAGACCTGAATATTAACTCTCAGAGACCCTATAGAGCTTTAATTATTGATTACCAATGAGCATTCACTGCCAAAGCCAACATGTGCTCCATGAACAATCACTTGAAAGGATATGATAAAGAAAGGCATCTGAAGAGTACAGTACAATGAAAATGTGAAAGTAAAACACATTTCTGGGAAGTTTTATAGGGCAGTGATTATAAAGAGACTACAAGCACTGACATCCAAAAGAAAAACATCAAGTAATCCACAAAGGAAGCTTCAGAAGAGAGGCTGGTAGGTAGTGCTGTATCAACGCTCAGGTTTGTTGTGTTGTGAGAATCAGTTTCCTTAGGGATGGATTACAGTGTGATGCTATAGTAGATGTATAGAACGATAAAATAATCAAATTCCACTGCAACTGCTCTAGAAACAAGATTGTTCTGAAGCTGGTTTCTACAAGTTTACTCCCCATTCATAAAACTATGAAGGCAATAAGCTTAAAAAAAATCTGGCTGAATTCATGCAGTCTAAGGTGGCCATTAGATGTTGCTCTGGGTTCTTTTTGACCTCCTGGATAAGTCTTGGATGCGCTCTTGGAGTAATCTTGGTAGGCTGGCCACACCTGTGAAGGATTACTGTTCTAGTTTTTTCCATATGTGGATAACGATTCTGATTAAGGTTTACTGGATTCCCAAAGCCTTAGAAATGGCTTTGTAGGCCTTTTAAGACTGATTGATGCTAATGAGTCCTTATGGCATAATGTTGCCTTTTGAGATCTTGAAGCCTCGTCCAGTTTGTCAGACAGGTTCTGTTTAAGGGATTTCTTGATTCAGCAGGTCTGGCATTGATCAGGCCTTAGTGTGGCTTGTGAAATTAATTTCCAAAAAAATCTTGTTAATCAAAGTTAATTCATGATTTAACAAAGGAAAGGGGTTACCTTTTTCACAAACAGTGCCGTGAAAAAGTATTTGCCCCCTCTCTGATTCCTGACGTTTTTTTATATCTATCATACTTCAATGTTTTGGATCATCAAACCAGTTTTTATATTTCACAAAGACAACCCAAGTAAATAGAAAATGCAGTGTCTGAATGATTATTTAATTTTTTTAAGGGGGTAAAAAAATCCAAACCTATCTGGACCTATGTGAAAAAGTAATTTCCCCCCTAGTTAAATCATGAGTTAACTGTGATTAACTACAGTTCTTGGAAAGCTGACTTCTATTTCACTAGCCACACCCAGGCCTGATTACTGCCAGATTGTTGAATCAAGAAATCACTTAAATAGAAGCTGTCAGACAAAGTGAAGAATGCTACAAGATCTCTAAAAGGAACACATCATGCCCTGATCCAAATAAAAAAAAAATAAAAAAATAAAAACAAAGTGATTGAAATCTATCAGTCTGGAAAAACGTTACAAAGCCATTTCCAAGGCTTGGGACTCCAGCAAACCACAGTCTGAGCCATTATCCACAAATGGAGAAAACTGTAAACAGTGGTGAACCTTCCCAGGAGTGGCTGGCCAACCAAAATGACTCCAAGAGTGCAATGGCAACTCATCCAGGGGGTCACAAGAGAACCTAGAACCACATCCGAAGAACTGCAGGCCTAACTGGCCTCAGTTAAAGTCAGAGTTCAAGACTTAACCATAAGAAAGACACTGGGCAAAAATGGCATCATGGGAGAGTTCCAAGGCCAAAACCACTGCTGACAAAAAAAGAACACAAAGGCTCGTCTCACATTTGCCAAGAAACATCTTGATGATCCCCAAGACTTTTAGAGAAATATTCTGTGGACTGACGAGACAAAAGTTGAACTTTTTGGAAGGTGTGCGGCCCGTCGGGTGTAAAAATAACACAGCATTTGATAAAAAAGAACAGCAGCTACTTTGCTGCCTCAAGACCTGGACCACTTGCTGTGATTGATGGAAAAATGAATTCTGCTGTCTACCAGAAAATCCTGAAGGCCAACGTCCAGCCATCAGTTCATGCTATCAAGCTCAAGCGCTCTTGGGTTATGCAGCAGGACAAGAACCCGAAACATACCAGGAAGTCCACCTCTCAATGGCTCTAAAATCACAAAATTAGGTTTTGGAGTGGCCAAGTCAAAGTCCGGGCTTAAATCCAACTGAGATGCTGCGTGACCTTAAATGGGCAGTTCATGCTGGAAAATCCTCCAATATGGCTTGATTACAGTTATTGCTGCCAAGAGTGGCAAAACCAGATATTAGGTTCAGGGGGCAATTACTTCTTCACATAGGGCCATATAGTTTTGCCCCCCCCCCCCCGAGATATTCCAATGGGTTTGATGATTCGAAACATTTCAGTGTGATAAATATGAAAAAACTCAGGAATCAGGAAGGGGGGCAAATACTTTTTCACAGCACTGTATGTCTGGATGTAGTTAAATGGTTTATCACAGCACTGTAATCTGGTACATTGATGACAACCTTTTCTCAGCTCTACCTCTCATTAGTCTTCTGGTTCTGTTGGACTCCATCCTGCTGAACAATTATTAACACATAATTTCATTTTGTCTAATTGGACGCTAATTCTCTCACACTGCAGACGAAAGCTGAAAGGCATTGCAGCGGCACCCCCGAGGTAACTTGGCGGTAACCTCTCCGCTTCTGTTCCGTGCTCAAGTTCAACTGAGCCCCTGTGACTTCATTTCACACTTCATCTCCCTTCCAGTCACATCCACTCCCACACAAACAATTACACGAGGACAAACACGCCAACCAGATGCACAAATACACACATGTGCGGAGTCAAGCGCATAAGCGAGTTGCAATTGAAGACATTTCCAGAGAATGTTTGATTCACGAACAATCGAGCAACACAAATTAGGCTTCCATGCATGGCGGAGTAAAGCTTGATGCGTGCATTAATACATTAAACAGCTGTGTGAGTGTTTTCTTTGCTGATAGCTCCTCTTAGATTAGAATTATTTTTAATCCAATTGAAATTAAACACTAACAGCGAGAGAAGTAATCTCTTATCTGCTTCTCTTCGTGCCGTAAAAAGAGGAATACATGACACAATGTCAAACTTTGATTAATTTGGCTCGGCGTTCTGATTAAAAATGAGTGAAATGTACAAACTGGGGGACCCATAATACTCTGTAGTCCCAACCCATCTGTTAGAGAGCTCAGAGAAGCAGGCACTTGGACTCTGTTGCTGTGTCCTCATGATGTTGAGTGGCCTCACAGCACAGCACTCGTGTTCAAGCTGACCCCGGCATGGCCGAATCAGACGAGACGGCACTTTACAGCATGGAGCCACTCAGAGCCTGGCACAGGAAAAAGGAATCAAGAGTGTGCTTACACGTACGACAATACAGTTGTATTATATGTTAATGTCCTCAAAGTGATATGCTGGTTGTCATTCAGAAGCGTCATTCTTGTCTCATATATGTGATGGTGAATGTGAGACTGAGAAGCAGCGACAGCGGTGACTCAGTAAAAGTCGACGGCAAATTATGCTAACGGCATGAGTCATTGCTGAGTGATTAAATCTGTTGTGAAATTTTATTACAGAGAAGGAAGGAAGTAAAAAAGCTGATAAATAATTGAATGACTCAGCTATATTTTGTCTGAATGCATTTGCTTTGTATGTCTCAGTATGTTTCTGTTTGTTATATAGTAAAGAAATGAACAATTTCAGGTCAGTTATACATCTGGAATTTAAAGATGAATTATGCATCAAAATGCAGATTTTTACGTCCTGCTTGTTTAGGCACTTAACCATTCTTATTCAATCTGAACAAAACCCATTTTGTTGGAAAACTTTTTGTGGAAATGTGTGTTTGGTAGAATATTTCTTTGTTGAAACAGTGCTTCTTGGCAATACATACCACAAGCAAGCCTGTTTATTTTCCTTTTAAATGGTGCCACATTTTTAAGGAGCACGCTTTGGTGGGATGAGCAGCAGAGCTGAGTATGTGGATTGCACCCATGAAAAAAATGCCAAATCTTCTCTGCCAATACCAAAAAAGCTTATTTTGTTGTCACTACTGGCTCATGTTTTGAGCTTCTTACCCCCAGGTGCTGACAGTCAAGCACCTGATTATCAGCACCTGTGAGCATGGGCTCACTGATCTGATCTGATCTGGATAAGGCCTGTACAGTAGGGCAACTTCAAGCTGGTGGCAAACTCCAGGTTTGCAGGAAAACAGCTCTCTGCCCAGACAATCTGGAACAGACTACATTTCCAGACTCATTGGGCTGCCAGGAGGCCTGCTATGACTGCCCTTCACTGTCAGGCCCGTTTGCACTGGTGACTGCAACATGTGCAAGAGGGTGGAACTTGAACATGTGGATGAACATTACGTTCAGCGGTGAGTCCAGTGTCTTCCTATAGCAGTTGGATCGTAGGGTCAAAGTGTGGAGAAGACACGGATAACGCTACACCGATTGCTGCACTGGTAGCATAACATCTTTAGGTGAAGGCAGCAGAGGGGTGGGGCAGAATCCCCCTCACTGGAAAAACAAGGCTTGTCATCATTGGAGGCAATCTCAGTGCAGAGAGATATCCAGATGAGATTCTGATTTCCATATCTCCTCAGCCATGCTCGCCTCCACAGAGCAGGGTTTATCAGAGACTACCTCCAGAATTTGGGAGTAGAGAGGATAGAATGACCTGCCAGCAGTCCTGACCTCAACCCCATTAAACACTTGTGGGATCAGCTTGGGCATGCTGTTCATACCAGAGTGACCGACACAAACACATTTGCTGACTTGCAATAAATGCTTGTTGAAGAATGGGATGCCATCCCACAGCAGTGTGTGACCAGGCTGGTGACCAGCATGAGGAGGAGGTGCGAGGCTGTTGTGGCTGTGTATGGCTCTTCCACACACTACTGAGGCTTCTTTGTTAAATGAATTGCTAAATTGCCAATATGTCTCATTTCTTTAGACTACAATCATCCAATCCACCAAACAAGAGTCAATGTCAGGATAAGCTGTTTGGTATTTGCAGAGAAGGAAGTTTTTTCATGGGTGCAACCCACATACTCAGCTCTGCTTCTCATCCCACAAATGCACAATCCTTACAAATGTGGCATCATTTAAAAGAGAAATAAACAGGTTTTCTGATCTACCAAACACAAATTTCCTTACTTTTTGTACTTAGTAATTATTAGCCCTGCATATACACTCTAAAGAAAATTCAAGGCAAACTGGATTAAGTCTCCAAATGTTCTAAAAAGATCCCCAAGTTTGTAAAGATTCAGATGAGTCTCTGAATCTCGTTCAGGTTAATCCAGGTGACAAAATGATTTGTTAAAGGTTCAGAGTTTGGCACAAAGGCGCATACCATTGGCCTCTTTGTGATTAAAGGGTAGTGGGGGCGAGCTTTAGAGGGAGTCATATGGTGCCTGCGGTGTGTGTCCTTCAGGCGGTGTGTGGGTGTATGTGTGTGTGACACCATCTGTGGCCTGGTCACACTCCCACACTAGGTTTTTTTTTTTCTGCCAATGGCTCCCTCCGAGGAAGATTGTTCGGGGGCATGTAGAGACTCGTAGTTGATCCCTGCTCAACACACAAATCATACAATGAGTGTACTCGGTGTGCATGCTATTGGCTTTCTGTCTAAATCAATGCGTGTCAGGAGATCACTTCTGTGGCAAACTTTCTAGAAAGTATCTGTATGAAAATGTTTTGATGTCTCTCCTCCTTTTCTGTCTCTGTTACACGCAGACAAATCCCATCACGGGATGGGAGTGTTGGGGTTTTACCCAACTGTTCCTATCAGATCAAAGAGATGAATATAAGCTTTATAAAGGGCTCAGTCCCTTCAATCCCATTTCTGCGATGCAGTTTTCCTGACAGCTCAGAGGCTCAGGATGTGTTTTGCAGAGAAACGGGCCTCAAATTCACTAATGCTGTGCCGGCTCATAAATGGCAGAGAGCTGTAAATGTATCTTTTTACTGTTGAGAAGAGCACATTTACAGTATTTCATTATGGATGTTAGGGAGAGCGCAGATATAACACAGTTTGATGTGGCTGAGCTTTTTGCTTGTGAAAATGAGAGCAGTCCCCGGCATGCATTGAGTTTGCTACAGTATGATAATGGCCATCTGTTGGTAGCGCAGCAGTGCAGTAAACTACCTCTGATAGTCGGACAAGATGAGACACACGCACAATGACACACAAACTGAAAGCCTCATACATACACGGAGTGAAACTTTGAAACATGAGGATGACCTCTCTGCAGTCACAGCGATATATGTGTTTCTGTGGCCGGGCTGTGATGCTCTGGGGCGAGTCAGACAGGGGACAGAAGAGGATTGAGTTCTGCAGGAGGACAAGGAAGCTTTTGAATTCACATTGTCCACACTGTAAATGTTTAGAGGACACGCTTCCTGTATCTGACACCTGCACAGGTAGAACACCAAGGCTTTTTCAATTTGTTCAATTCTGAAACAAAGTGTCAGGAATTTTTTGGGGTGGGCTGCAGACACGAACAAATTTTTCAGCCTGTATTCTATCCTCAATGTGTGTGCACATCTGTACACAAATCGACAGATAGCTAACAGACTGAAGAGACGTCAGAAGCTGGAGTAAAGCTGCAAGGTCTCTACTGTTGCTGTCATTCTCTTTCGTTTACAGTTTGTAAAACTGAAAAAATACAAAGAATTTTGGTATCACTTATATGATGCAATTACATACTACACATCATACATGCATTTAAAAAGGCTGCTGCATTAATGTACTGTACAAGGATATCAGTCAAACAATGCGAACAGTTATAAATTCAACACAAATCAGTAGCCGTGCTGTATAAATTCACAATTAAAGCTATCAAAACTAGCCTAGCAAAAAACTAGCATCATGCACAGCTATCTCTCAGTTAGCACTATCAGCTCTCTTCTTAATTTCTATTTACAGCAATATAAAACATAAACAACACAGATGCATCAATATAATAAGCCACAAGTGAAAATAAACTTACATGTGATGCTTTCAGAAACAGGGAAGGAAAGAAAGGCAGCTGATGAAGCAGGCTGACCACATGGCAATGTCCCTCAACTACAGCTGCTACTGAGACTCAGCCAAGTCACATGACCAAACGAACCAATCAGAACTGATGGCAAACTACACTACAGAAATTCAATTACCTCAAATAACCAAAAGGGGGAGAGAGATACTAAAAACAACACAATATTCTTGTAACACATGACAGCCTGACTTCACCCAGAATTTTTCCTGAAAGCTACATGAAAATTTCAGTGGTAATAAGCCCTAAGGGAGGGGGCGATTTCGCACACAACCAGTTCAATCTCCACTAGTCATCATATCACGGGACTCTGTTTCGTACGCCAGTGTTCTCTATGTGTCATGTCCTGCCGCCTTAGACTCCTCCGTCCCATCCATTACGTACAGTTTCCCACTATGAGTTTTATGTCTATGCAGCTTACTCCAGAAGATACTGGGGGCACCTACCTGAATATTTTTCAGAATCTGCAGGATTAAATATGTCAAAATGGCAAATGGTGTGGGTTTGTGTCCTCATCTATCTGACCCATGAGTGTCAAAATTTTTTTCACCTCTTTTTGACATTTTTCTCTAACCTGTGCCTTTGTCAGTTGTCAGTTTTAGTCAGCCTATTTATCTGCTCTAAATTAAAACATCTTGGCTACTAAAGGCTTTTCAATGAAATCTTGTAGAAATATTTTTAGTTGGAAACTATTATTGTTCTCTGCCAGCTGACAACCGCTAAGGTAGTAAAGTAGAGCTAATTATTGTACACCAAGCAAAAAGTGCAGGCTAGCAAAGAGTGTTAGTAGTAAAAAAAACAACAGACTACTCCAAAAATGCCTATATGTCAAAGTGGTATTTATTTTTGTTGTCACCTTACATCTGTAAATGTACCAATCTCATAGCACAATTTACTAGCCATAAAAAAGGTACACTTTTTTTCTTGTCCTTTTTCCTTGCAACAACTAGGTGTTATGTATGTGGTAAGCAGATCTACAGCGGCAAAGAAGAAATGTTTTCAAGAAAGATATGAGAGAAAAGCAAACAGTAACAGCACTAAGCTAGCAGAGAGTGACGTTACTTTGTATTTTTAAGGGCTAATGTTGCTCAAATGTTAGCTTGCAAAGATGCTAAACTAATATTGTGTATGTGATAAGCCCTGAAGATGCTTAGCATCAAGGTTAAAGCGTATGTGTGCCTTATTAGCCTGCTAATATCAGCATTTAGCTTAAAACACTGATGTACTTCAGAGCAGGTTCAGAGGGTGCTAGCATGGCTATACGCTGTAGTCATTTGGAGACTGTCATCACTGTTGATATTACTTTCAGTGAGAAGTTTTTATTTTCCACTGTATTTACTAAGCAATTTGAGTGTCAGCAGCGAATGAAACAGTAATATTTCCTTGATGATAAATCATTTTTCCCCACTTATTTATTATAAATGTCTTAAAGTTGTATGTGCTGGCAGCAGAAAATCCAGACCTATTTCCTAAAGACAAATGGAGCCACTCTTCAGTGTTCTTGAATGCTTTATTCATCTTTGGTGACAGTCCTGAGAGCTCAGGGTTATGAGCATTATTAGTCAAGCCTTCAGCTGTTATAAATAGAGAAATGTTCTTTAATAGTGAGGACACCAAGTACACAGAGACAATAGTACGAGGACTTTCAAATCAACTTTAAAAGCAACAGGAGTGTGGCAAAACTAATGTCAAAACAGTAATTGTGTGTCTCAAGTGGCTTTGTTAGAATTTACTTAAGATTTTTTGTGTAAGACTTCTAGATTAAATGATCATTGCTGAGAATGCATGCAGAGCATATTGGTCCTTGAATTGTTTCATTATACACGACTCTGCAAATGAAACACTCAACAGGTTTTTCTTGTTGCAGGCATTTGGACAAGTTAAAGAAGGGACAGACAGGTGTAACTAATAACATTATGGATGGCTCAGTGTCCCAGGGAGCTGTGACAGGGTGACAGTGATCCAGCACGCACAACACAGCCTTGCTGTCAGAATGTCTGCCATTGAAAATGCTCGTCATTCTGCTGAGAAATTAGAGTTCATCTTTATGTCAGTGAAAAAATGAGACAAATAACTTAATGTCTCAGCTAGCGGAACAATGAGGGCTTTTATCTTTTAAATTCTCTAAAGAACTTGAAACTGTACAAAAAAAAGAAGTTCTGAGCTTGTACTGCCCGCACCAGCACCTGGCGCTTTCCAAAGCCTGATCCAGGCCATCAAACATAGCATAACCATGAAACACATGGACCCTGTTGGATTTAGGGGTTAGGGCAAGTGATGGACACCTCTAAAGGTCATTCACTAAGACGAGCAGTGAGACAGTTTTTTCATGTATCCAATTGAGAAAATATCTGATAAAAGCTAGAAAAATGTACTGCATGTGTGTCAGCAATACCAGATTCTGTGTTTCTTTGCTTTCTTCACCTCATTTAGTATTCTCTTTTTCAGAAAAGCTGGTCAGTGTTTTCACCCATGGAAATGTCTGAAACAGATACAGTACACAATCAACAAATAAGACATGACTATACAAGAGCAAATGTTGCAAGAAACAACACCAGTGGTTTCAGGGCCATAATAGTGAAAACACTGATTTACCTTGCCACCAAACGGTGGCGTTCACTGTGTTAGAAAGCGTTCTCTTCATTTTGGACATGTTTGTCTGATTGCAGCAAAATTCATGGCAATCAATATTGACTGATTGTTTACTATATAGTTTAATGGTGCAACTCCAGAACCATATTGCAAACTGTTTCATCAGATGTTGCCTGTGATGTTCATGTATGTAGTGAACAGTATGTAGGAGTGTGTATATGTGCAATGTGTGTGAGCAAATCAGTAAGACAGAAAAGAGAGAGAGCAGTAGAACAGAGACAGTTGAAGAGACAGCGCAAGTAGCAAGACAAAATACTACTGAAAACCACAGGAGAATTTGATAAGTCACACAGCAGTACAAGCCAATGACCAGGGGTTTCATTCCTGTGTTGGACATCCCATTTATGACACTCTAAGTGACAATACTCTCAGTGGCTTTTTTTTTTAGCACTTTGCATTTATTTACATGGAGAAAAAGAGACAGGAAAGAAAGGTAAGACAAGATTAAACAGCATTGCCCACACTTCCTAAACAGCTGTCGGAAGCCTTGCTTAAAAGCGCAGCTGTTCAGGTCATGTTTTTAATAATAAAATGTATGAATGCTGCTTAATGATCCTGTTCTGAAAGTGAGGAAAATTTAGATTTAACAGCACCACGTAGTGCTGGTTGAGACAACACAGATTAGCCTGGTGAGCCTAGCCGTTGTTTCTAACGGCTAATTAGCCTGGTGGCATGTGTCAACAAGAATGGTGTTGCTTCAGTGTTTTGCCTTGTTTACTGCACAGCTTGCATGATTCTTGCCCAACGCCTAATGCTCTGCTGTTTGAAGAAACCTGAATGATCCAGTATCTTTGCTTTAAGCCTAGTGGCAGTAGATAAACATTTTGACCCATGTTACCTGAGTGAGTACCAACTTGTTTTAGCGTAAGGAATGAAGCTAGCACTGCATCAATGAATGTTTTACAACTGCTGCCATCTGCTTGCTCTTTTGTTATCTGCACAGTGGTGTGTATGTGTTAAAACTGCTGTCACTGCATTTACAGCCATATAGATTCTGTCCATCGGCAAGGGGGCAAGGGACAATATATTGCCTTATCGATATTTTTGCACACAGGCCTACAGTGCATCAGTCCTCCCGGCCCAAAAACCAGCCTATCCCACTGGCAATTATCTGGAGTGGCTAACCGGAGGTTTTAAGGGTTGGAGTTTCGAGTCTAAACTACATACATAGATATCTATGTTGGTATCAATATAGAATTTGGTATCAGCTAAAACGAGTTTGTAAAAAGCAGCATGTCCGATATCAGCAAGAATCCAATATCTTGCATCCCTGCTAAAACAATTAGCCATTAGATGGAAGCTGAAACAAGCTGTCTAGAGAACGGGCTATTTGATGTTGCTAACTTTGAAATTGACTCAAAAAACTTGCAAGCGAAAAGTTCTTTTACACATCCCACTGCCAAGGGCCAAGTTTATTTTCTTTTTGTTTTTAACAGCTCAATTTACATCCTCTCGAAGTTCTGTGTTTGTGTGTTTAACCAACTCCAGAGAGAAATATTTGATCATTTAGCTGATAGATTCTCTTTGTTCTCCAGCTAAAAACTATGTGATCCTGACTGTTTGGTGCTGGTCAGGTAGTGTAGAGGGTTTTAGAGCTCTCTTGGATGAAAACAGCTGTCAGCTTTGGCTGAAGCATCGCTCTGGGAGCAGTGACAGGGAACCAAAACTCTGGGTTTTCTAGCATTTTCTTCAACCTCGCTTTATGCAGCTCTCTGAGGATGACTGGCACTTTTCATATCAAATGCAACCAGACGACTGCTTCCAGGGCTAAAAAACTCTCACTGAACTAAAGTTGTTACACTCTGTTCCCCACACAATACTGTTTACCTCATTCACAAAGTGCCGACAACAACGCGCTCAGTCAACCCTTTACGGCTCAGCTGAACCAAACACATTCAAACAGGAGTGAGAGTGAGACAAACAGGAGATGTAAGGAAAAGGAAGTAAAAAAAGGAGAAGTCCACAAGGGCAGGAGAAGAAACGGGGGTAAGTCTGAGGCTAATTTCCCATGGCGGACTCCTGCCCTGAGCTGTGCAGATTGTTCTGGTGTTGACGGATGAAGCCCGAGTCTGGCTCACCTGCGAAGGCCTTCACACCAAGGTCCAGAGCCCTTCTTTCTCTCCACAGCTCTGCCTAAAATTCACACTCACTACATCCTTCATTATAACTACACTTCATCCTAGTTTCCTGTGTCCCACTATCCAAACTCCACTTCCCAATTTCCAGCCATATTGCCCCATATATTGCCCCATTTCCTGGCTCTCTCTCCCATTATACTGAGCCGCTTCCCTCCACTCAATGCGCTCCTCTTGAAGCTTGGTGTTAAACCAGCCAATCTGTCCCACTTTTCCCCACTGACAACATTAACGGGAGAGCACCATGATTATCCCATCAGTAAATTTACCCATTAAACGATAAGAGCATCAACACAGAAATCATCCATGTGCTTTTAGATTAGTAATGTCAAATTGTAAACTGAATGTTTTGGCATTTTGCCTTTATTTGATGCAAAGATTACAGATACTGAGAATAACAGCTGCATGCAGCTAAAATCCCTGCACTTACATAGCGCTTCTCTAGTGCTGTGACCATTCCAGGTGCTTTATCACTGTGTTACACTCACCCGTTCATGTGCATTCACACCCCATGGATATGCAACACCAGACACCACAGTTAAAAATGTCATGTATGAAAATTCAAGCTATTAGTGCATTATAATAAATGCAAAACTTTGCAGCCTTTTCCATTATGATGCCTCATATAAAAAACAGAATAGGTCCTTTTACCTGATGTATTTTCACATGTGCATGGAAGTTGTAGAGTAGTTCACCTGCCTTTGCAGTGTAACAGCAATCTGCTGACTGTGAGGCTGAGCACAAGCCCAGACTTGGATTCACACATTGGGCGATAGGTTCGCTGAGCAAGATAGCACGGCATTCCCGGTATCTGAGTATGCAGACAAAAGTCAAAGAGACATGTTTTAGGCCTTGGTCCTCCCAGTCATATTATACTCTTCTAAGGCCTGGACGTTGACTGATGGTCAGAGGTGCCTGTTGGACTCCTTTGTGTAAACTTCTCTTCAGTACATCTTTGGGTATCATTGGTAAGACCATGTGTCAAATGCTGACATGCTTAGGGGAATAAAGATGGGAAGGGTCAGCTGCTTGATACAGGAACAGCAGTTGAGCTTCTACGGGCACCTGGCACGCGTTACCAGGCACAAGTTCCCAGGCCTGATCCAGCGCACCGCATACTGAGTGCCCAGGGGCAGCCACATGCTTCGTCAAGGGGTCAGCTGGGAAGATATCTGGAGAGATGGGGCATGGGCATGGGGAGGCATCAATGGGTAGCATGGGCACTAGACTGCATTGATGGTACAGTAAAGGGAAAGTATCAGTGTAGTTTGAAGTCAGACCTGCAAAATAACATCATGATGTAAGCATAAATAATTCCAATGAGTTTTACCTAAGTTTTAAATCTGAAAAAAAAATCAATTTCTTAAATGTTAACTCAGAAGTGGATGAATGCTAATGTTCAGGGGCGTAGCTAGGGATTTTGGGCCCCCAGAATAGAATATATTACACAGAATGTGTTTTTTGCCAACAAAATTATTCATTTATTTCTGATAGGAGATGAGAGGCACACATGGCAGCAGAGTCAGATATTCGGCTCAAAATGTTTATCATTAGGGATTTATGATGATGGTCATATTCCATGAGATGTCTTTATTTATTTAGTTAGTTAATTTATTTATATAAATTACTTATTTTTTATTTAATTAATATTTTTTTGTTTAATGTATTTCTATATACCTGTTGTTGTTGTTTTAATACTACTGAACAGACTAAGACAAATATCAAGGGAACAGGTTATTTTTTTATTTTTTTATTTTTCTTTAAGACTTTATTGTATTACAATCATTGTTGTTATAACATTACTGTTTTCGTTTTATTGTAGTATGGTCTGAACCTGCCCTTTTTATTTAGATCATTTAACATGTGCATGTTAAGATGGAACATAGTGGTCCCAGCCAAACGGGGTCCCAAAGTGCCTTGCTGCATGTACATGATCAGGGAGGTGTTTGCTTATGTTGGTGTGCAGTTAGTGTGGATATCCCCTTAGCGTGTGCTCTGTGGATCAGGTTCAGTCTCTTTAGTGTCATTTTTGGAGCTAAATAAAATGCTAAAACTGCACTTTTGTTTAGTGGATCAACCCCGTTGTCTTTTAGCTGCTTTTTCAGAGATGTATACAATGTTGTCGTTTTAATCCGTGTTATTTATATAAAGAAGAAACAGGAGTGGCCTTAGGATGGAGCCCGTAGGCACACCTGGTCTTATAGTGAGTCAGGTAGGAAACCTCTGCCTGAACACAGAGTTCTGTCTGTGAGGGAGCTGTTACACTAGTTCATGGTTTGTTCAGATTGTCCTGCTTTGATCAGCACTGTGTGGCCAAAAAAAAGGCCTGCATAATGATGTTTCTTATCAATTAAAGCACCTGAATCTTTGGTGTCTTAAAGAGCTGCTGTGTTTGTGCTGCAACTCATCACTTTTAAAGTTTTTTTTTTATTTTTACAATCAATAACTTGAAGATAAGCTCTGCCAGCTTCTGTGTTGACTTAAAGGGACTTCAAGTAGACTTATATATCTGTCACTACTGATAGTTAATTTATTTCTAGGCCTCATTTCTAGTGATCATCACTTCTAAAAGCTAAAATAATTCTCTTGAAGACACAGGGTATCATAAATGACTTCAGTGTCCATTTCATTTTAAATATTAGAAAAGTCAGTCGACTCTTCGTGGCAGACAGTTTGACTTATCCAAACAAGAAGAAGCAGAATTAATATCATTACTAATGGCCTAATTCTTTTTAGTTTAACCAGTCCTAGAGCTCTATTGTGCATGCATATTCACTGTCTGGGCTTCATGAAATACTTAATTGAATTAATCCATTGTGTACACCTGCAATCAGAATGTCTGATATGAAATTAATCTTTTGGCTTTAAACTCACTGAATATGTCTTTAAGCATATTCTTGAGGTTGCCATGTTTCACATAATAAGACAGATGGTCGGTCATCTCAACAAAAGCAAACATGAACTGAGATGACATTTAAAGCGCACATTCTCACTGCAGAAGTCTGACAGCATATTTAGGAATAAGCCATCAAAAAGAGACTGAGAATATTTGAGCTGCCCTTTCAGCCGGCTGAAGTCCTCCTGCACTAAATATTCACCACTTCTCTCTGACAAGCGCAATTGTGCATACATAATTACTGGTGTTATGCAACTAAATGGGTTACTGGTACATGAATAATTTGTGTTTGATACTCAGCCATCGCCCTCTGAGTTTTCTCTCTTTGCCTTTGAGTCAGAGTCATTTTAGCAAGTTTTGAAAGGTTTTTTTTCTCCTCTGTCATGGCATTATTTGACTAGATAAAGCATTTGTGTGGATTAGGAAGTTGCAGGAAAAAATTTGTCGGTAAAATAAACTCAGATGAAATAAACTCAATGATGTTACATTAAGGGCATGAATGTTAATGTTTTTATCCTAATAGGAGTTTATTCATGTGTAATTACTTTTAAATAAATCTGTTTTTCAGGAAATACATCTATCCATGTATCAGGGCCATTCTTGTGAAAGTCTCATAAGCACCGTGAGGGATTTTCTTCAAACTTTGAACAAATATCCACTCTGACTCAAGGAACTGATCACATTTTTGGGATCAGAGGTCTAGGTCATAGGCCTCTTGTTTACTCCTTACCTCTGAACTTAATATATAAGAAAGACTTTGAGGGACTTCCTTATCACTTTGCTTAAAAGTCCACTTTAACTCAAGAACAGGCCTGCACAAAGATTTGGCTGGGCCCCTGAAAAACTCAGGAAATTGGCCCTCCTAAGTTGTGATTTATGAAGAAATCAAGTATGTGTGTTGGATTAGTAGCATTGGTGCTAGCGTCCAGGCTAACAGTTTCCTCGTTTTGGAGCTGAACTGTGTCAAACTATAATGGGGTTCTGATGTTCAAATTACTTATTCATGCTGCTTTTAGACCCCTTTCATCATTTTTCTGCACTTTTTTACATTTATTCAAACTTTTAACCCATTTTTTTGCCTCTTTAACCATTTCCTGCCACTTACATTCTTTTTGTGCTACTTTTTAACCCCTTTCCAACACTAAAGCCGGCCATTTCCGCCACTTTTTCATGTTTGCCACTGTAACCTATTATTGCCACTTTTTAACCGCTTTTCCCCTTTTTTTTCTGCCATCTTGTCCCTTTTGCCTTTCTTTCCAAATGTTTACGACTGTTATCCCATTATTGCCTCTGTTACTCCTTTTAAAGCTTTTGCAGACATTTTTTGCCACTTTTTTTTTTCCATTTTTTAACTTCTTTGCCTCTTTTCAAAAATATTGAATTCATTTTACCTAAAGTTATTTGATTTTCTCCTAGTTTATTCTCTGGCATCTTGACATTTATGCACATTATTTTAGCAAAATAGTCTGATAACTGTCCTGATGTTTATATTAGTGTGATCATCCACATTGTTACCATTACCATTGTTACCCGAGATGCTGTACTACAGTGTACATACCCCCCCCCCCACACACACACACACACACACACATTTGGCTGGGTCCCCAGATATAGTTTAAAGTTGTTCAGTTTAGATAAGATGATCTGAATAAAATATGGGGGTCATATTCTGGAAGCCATACATTTTGCTGTTCTAATGATGCTATCCACACCTGTGTAGCCCTTAAAGTAGCTTTTCTGGTGAGCCTGGAACTTGGATGACTTACCTGGGCATTCAAGGATTAAATATACACCAGTAACTCCAATACTGAATGTCTTACAGTCCACTCTTAATCAGTTTTCAATCATTTCTAGCTTAGCATTAGTCACCCTAATTGGTTCCCAAAACAGGTGTCATATAAGCTGTGACAACCAATGGCAGGCTCTTCTGTCTGCATGTCATTGGCGACAGTTTGGCTTTGCCAAACAGCGATTGTGAAAACATTTACAAACTAGAATGGCCGTCTGAGGCGGCAGACCCACACCTAAGCAGCGCCACCGAGGAACTCACGCTCCCATTGATTACTATGGCGTTCAAAATTCTAAGTCAGAGAAAAACAGAACGGGTGTGCGGATCATCACCAAAATCGAATCGATTCTTCCCTGTCACTATCCCAATATACCTTGAAAGTTTGGTGAAGATCCGACTTTCCGTTCTCGAGTTATCTTGTACACATACAAACAAACAAACAAACAAACATACAAAGATACAGAACCCTTTACATAACCCCCTGCCGATTTGATCGGCGTGGGTAACTAATGGAGAGAGCCTGAATGACTCATAATGGAGAGAAAAAGACACAGAGGGCCTGTGATGTGTCCTTCTGTTTCACTGCAGACAGGACCTGCTTTGAATAATGGCCAATATATAAAAAGTGCAAGGACTCCTGGGCACACACAAAAACATTATTTGAGTTTTAATTTCAGGTATTTTTCTTACTATGAGTCTTACTATAAGTTGTGAAAGTGGTCTCAGACTTCATTGTAACCACTCCTTAATCGTCCATGCTGAACACCAGGTTCATAGTCCCATAACTTTTTACAGTTCAACTGACGTTATTGCATTGCACACATGTTCTTAAAGCCCAGGTTATTCAGGAAAAAAGGATGTTCAGAGCTCGACTCTGCACTACAACGTTCTATAATGAGACATCCAACATAAACACTACAGATTACAGATAAACACTTCCTGCTCATCATCCACTATTTGTTTGCTTTAAAGCAACATTTGACCATTTTAGATTTTGCTGTATTTCCAGTTCGTATCATCAGAGCTCTGGTAATTTTCAAATGGGATCAATTAGTGTATGGTATGCTGTATTTTCGCTCTCTTCACACAATGAGAATCAAACTTTTAAATCTTTCATTGTTTCTCATCATGTGTGGGGGCTAAAACAATTTCATCATCCGTTAGAATTTAAAGAATCCTTTAATGTGGACCAAGCTTCATACGAATGTAGCACACATGTGCAGTTACACAGGGAGACACTGCACGTCTACATGCATGCTCCTCTCTCTGTGAGTCTACTAATGAGACATCCAACTGCGGCTGCCATCTTTAAGAGGTGCTTCCCTTATCATGGAGATTTGACACAGACAGTTTTTTGCATCTAAAAGACACGTGTCAGCAAGACGGTGGAGGAAACACACACACAGACTAGGTTTGGACTGTGTGATGTGTGGAAGCAGGAGCCGGCCCCTCTCCCTCTGCAGTCTGTAATTAGCAGTGCCATCTGTATGTATGAGACTCAGAGGTGAGGACAGCACAGGAGGAGCACGGCTGTCCATCCTCATTTACACTCAAATCATTACTTCGGCCTATTCATCACCTTTTTTTCCCCATCACTCCTCTCCTCTTTTCCCAGGAAAACGCTCTCCCAGATTAAGCCATCATCTCCTAACTGCTCTATTTCCTCTGCCGTGGCTCTCCACCTCTCTGTCCTCTTTGTGTGGAATTCAGCCTCTTAAATGTCAAATCACAGCTGCTGTTTTTCCTCACCATGCCACAAAGCTCCATCCATCTCATTCACACATCTTCCTCTGTCTTTAGATCTGTTTTGTGCCTCTTCTCCCTCCTTTTATATCTGCCCTTAACCATCTCTGTTATTTCCTCCCCTCTCTCCCTGGTTCTCTTTAGGCTTTGGGCAGAAGCGCTGGACTCTCAGAGGAGAAGTACAGGTTTAAATGACGGGCTTGTTAACGGGGTCACTGATAATTCTGCTAATTAGCTGCCATATCACCTTGAGCTGCGGTCCCAGCAGCTCGGAGATAAGAGAGACAGTGAATGAGAGCGAGCGAGAGGAGGGAGGAACAGACCGTCTGATTCTGGCAGCAGCTAAAAACAAAGAAAGCATCACTCATTACATCTCATGCTTTAATAACACAGGTGCAGACCGTTTTTAAATAAGATCTTATTATACCATACACAATCACTTAAACTTCTGCTAGAGTAAACTGTGTTTTTATGTGAAAATTGCTTAAAGTGTTGCTTTTCAAATACAGAAGCTCTTAAAGGTCAAACATTTCATTTCAGTTTTTTTTCCCTGTGATAATGATTTGATTTTGGCTGTTTTCACAAGATTTCCACTTTTTTACCTTGTTTTCCCAGGATAACAATGTCAGTTGCATTTGTTCTCTTGAAATGTTGCCAAATAATGTTGCCAAATGATAATGTTGCCATTATCAAATGAAAACCAGCATTTTCACCCTGAACAATTCGAACAAATGAATTGCAATGACTGACCTGACCCACAAATTCTCTACTGGATTGAGGTCTGGGCTTTGACTCGGCCACTCCAGAACAATCACCCTGTCTTTAAACCATTTCAGTGGAGCTTCCACTTTATGTTTTGGGTCATTGTCCTCATAGCATGATGCTGGAAATCATAAAATAGACAGAGAAAGTTTGAAATTGATAATGTAAAGATTGAAAGAGTGTATGAGACCAAGTTTTTGGGTGTTTTAATAGACCCCAAGCTTGGCTGGAAACCACACATAAAATGCTTGTGCACCAAGATCTTGGGGAGTTTTGGAATAATGAGTAAAACCAGATCAGAAAAACATTACAGACTTTATACTGCGCTCTGATTGGACCATATCTGTCTCATTGTGTTGAAGTCTGGGGAAACATACAAAAGCAACCTACAAAAGCTTTGCACACTGCAAAAGGGAGCGATATGGAAAATAAATCATGAATCATTACATTTTAAAGCTGCACAAATTGTATACAAGGCAAAAAACAAAGTACTGCCAGAGAATATTTTAAGGTTGTTCTCGGGCAAATAAGGGGTTAGGATTTGTGAGGGGAATTTAATTTTAAACAACCTGCAGTCTGAACAACTCTCAAAAGCATGTGTATCTCAGTTTGTGGGGTAATCCTTTAGAACAGCCTTGGCACTGACCTGAAAACCTGTGACAATATCAGGAAATTCAAATCTTGTTACAGACAGTATTAAAAAAAAACAGGAATCTGATAGGTAGGTAGGTGTGTGTGTGGGGGGGGGGGGGTTGGGGGGGGTTATGTGTATGTTTATATGTTTATATCAACATTATAATAGTTTTGGATTTTACCTTAGCTTCTATTTTTATTTTGTTTTCACTTTCTGTGTTCAATTTCAGTTTAGTTTTTATTAGTTTTGACTGCTGGTTTGTTGGTTTAGTTTTTATTAGTTTTAGTGTTAGTTTTAGTTTTTTATGGATAGATGTTGGGGCTGAGTGAGCATCATACATTTTTAAAAACATATTAAAACAGGCTACTCTTCACTTATCATTTTATTTACTTATTGCTATACGTAGTCTGTATATAGGCTGATAAGACAAGATAAGCTTTCAGCCTCATTCTGCCCCTTCTTGAACACTTAGCTTGTGATTTGCAAAAGTTTGAATGCATGGCGTATTGACTGTCAAGATTATGTGACTTCACTTGCTGTAAATGTTTTCTTTTGGATATGTTCGAGATGTATTCATCCCCTAACTTTAACTTTTCAGTAGCCTTTGCCCCGAGTTGCTTGGGGTGTTACCTTTGTCCTTAAGGTGTAATGGTAGCCAGGAATATACTGTAGATTAACCAGTGACTTAACCTTCCAGACACAGGTGTCTTTATACTACAATAGCTGCACTCAGGTGATCCCATTTCACTAGTAGTGAGACTACAAGCACCAATTCTCTGGACCTCTGTTGAATTAGGTCAGTCACTTTAAAGGGGGTGAATATTTGTGTAGTCACTTATTTTATTACTTTTGTAAATTGGCATTACTTCGTAGAAATCTGTTTTCACTTTGACATTTTGACTAGGATCATATCAAAGTTTACATTTAGGTATTGTGACATCTCTTGTAGAAATAATTGAAAAAGGCATTAGTATAAATCCCTCCTGTTGAGTAACCAGTTAAAGCTTCACACAGAAGCTTTAAAAGACTCAGCCATGTTTGTGGCAGGCCTTAAATTGCTCTAGTTATTCATGAAAGAGCTAACAACTAGCATGGGGCACTAAAAAAACTGATGGTACTTGTCGTTTAACCAGAGGGCAAAAAAATCATCACGCAATTAACCTGTTAAAAATCAATACACAGCAGGCTGTGTGCAAAATTACAAGTCATGTCCCCTTATTAGCAGCAGATTTCAGAGTGGATCCTTTTGTTGTGCTATTGGCTGCTCGGGGAGCCACTAGACCTCCTATTGGTCCTGGCAACCTGCTAATGAGCCTCAGATGTCCACTTCACTCAGTGGGATTATCCTGGTGTTTAATATTGATATCAGACACACTAATTACAGCCTTTTAATTATGGAATAAATAATTGAAAGTAAAAACTATACTCCAGTTAGTGTAATTAAAGAAGGCTAATTAATGCATTAATTGATTTTATGTTAATTTAATTTTCCATGAAATGAGGAGAATCTAGGGAGGGTGACGCAGAGTGAGGCACAGGCCCTTTGACAAGGTCGATATGATCTGTTATGATTGTAGAAATAATCCGTGAAATGTTCGCCCTGCTTTAACAGCACAAGGGAAAAGTTGCAGAGTGCGGTTTGATTAAAGAGTGATGAGGAAGTTCATGTCAACCACAGCTGTTTCTAAAGACACACTCATGTGGATACCCAACAAGCATACTATGTTTTTTTAGCACTGCCTTGTACTTTTTCCTAATTGGGCAATATGCTAAAACTGGATGCACAAATGAGTGGAATGGAGGCACATATCTGAGGGCGAGATGAGCCTTTGTTCTAGAGAGAGAGAGAGGGAGAAGATGAAAAAGCTTCTTCGTCTAGGATCTGGGTCAAAGCTCCATGTTGCAGCGAAGTGTTTCTCAGTGCGCTCAACACTGTACTGACTGTATCTGTGTGGAGAGGCTGAGGGACCAATCTACCTGGCAGAGCAGTCCTCCAAGTACACACAGATACTGTTACATGTGCTGCACACTAAGATACAGCAAGAGACTTCCATGTTTTCATGAAACTACAAGAGATATCCAGCTGTCTGCATGTCAATGCAGAAACATAAAGACATTGGCCAAGCTTGGCTACATATCATATTTAGAGCTGCTGAACATTGCATGCTATAAAATATTTAAACATTAAAACTAGGACTGTTGGAGTTAACACATTAATCATAATGAGATTGATGTCTAAAATTAGATATTTTTTTAAATGCCATTGCAGACAGCTCAGTGGACAAGTCAGATGTAATCTGCACTTTGTGATATCAAACATTTCCCCCTTTATAACATTTCCCCCAATTATTTTCTTTAACTTTGCAATCCAGCGTGCATTCGTTTTTGGCTGGTTAAGCTACAAGTACCTTTGTTTTCTTTAAAAATGAAAGTAGATTTTGTGCTCTCAAATGGTGGCCTGGGTTCATATCTGGCCTCCGGCTCCTTTCCTGCATGTCTCTCCCTCACTCTCTCATCTCCGTTCCTGATTCTATCCACCTGCTCCATCTGTAAATAAAGGCATAAAAAGCCTAAAAGTATAGTTAAAGCACTAAAATCAATAAAATTGACACAGTTTAGTAGCATGTTGATCTTAATTGGGTTGCTTCCATTGAGGAAGCCGCTATCTGGACCTCCTAAAAGTGTAAATGCTGCCACACTAAGCAGGGATCAATGGACTTTAATGTGGCATTTTGTGAATGCACTCCTGAATGTTTCTCTACATGTAACAGTCACTGTTAATGCACTGTTTTCCCTGTTTTCTTATTGACAGGCCGGAATAGTTGACATGTTTGATCAACAATCCCAGCAGTCCTTCCTCCCGCCCACTTCTCCCTGCAGAGATGCGAATCACTAAGTGTCTCACGTTGACTTGATTCCGATTCTGAGGGTCACAATTCAATTGAGAACGTATTTACACCGATTGCAGCCGATTCCGTCTGATAACAAATTCCCTATTTCTTAAAATGAGGTGAATATTCTTTCACCTGTCCTAGTCTGCTGTGCATTAAAAGGCTGGAAATCATCATTTGACATTAAAAGGCTGTGCTAAAGATAATGGTTCTTTAGCATATTTGTAGTACTTTTTTATTTGCTAATATCAGAAACAATCAAAAAAGAAAACAATGAAAACAATGGAGCATGGCGCAGCCGTTGTATGTGGAAATTGCTGGTCAGGCCTACTCGTACCTGGGATTTTAGAGTCTTTAAATTTTTCTTTTGGGAAAAGAGGACAGGCTGAGTCACTTACGGCTCCATAGAAAGTGTAGGCAGTGTGTAAGTTTGTCAGATACAGCATTGGAAACATTACCACTGCTAAGAGCTAGCGCTGCTAATGCTAACAGCGTAGCTAACAAGCAACACATCATCCTGCTGTGACGTGTCTTATCTTATGCAGGTTTGGTCATCTTTCTTGATCACACTCTCCTGAGGAAGACTGCAGGGACACATAAAAACTTTAACTGCAGCAGCATGGTTTTAACCTGTAGAGGACTGATGGTAAGCATATTTCTGATACAGTATGTAGAATTCAAGAAGTCAAATGTTGATATTTGGACCCTTATCGATCAACACCATACTAAACATTCATATATTCCATGTATTCTGGGGGTGTAGTTAATATTCAAGTGTATCTGCACTGGTTTTAAGATCAATATGCCAAACTTGTACTTTTAATTACAGATAACAGCATCAGAAGCCAATGAAGTGAGAAGCCATATCAGGTTATACCGCAGTTCGTAGGTCAGCTCAGGATGACTGTTCCTGCAGTAAAATCTGCTCCTCATTCTGCTCTGTTCCCACTAAAATACCACAAGAGAGAATCTCACAGTCAGCAGCAATACAGACTTCTTCTCCCCCACAAGTTTCACCTCCTCACCGCACTCATGAATGAGCTGTATTAGATTAGCAGCAGGCTGAACTAGCCAAACCCTCTTTTTCCAACTGCATTATGGAGAAGCATGTCTTCTACAACTTTGCCTTTGCAGGTCACTGCACTCCGACACAGGAGGGGGAAAAAAAAAGACACACACACTTAATTTACTGACATATGCTGGCAAATAAACACATGCAAACACTCAAGACACACACACAAAAGCAGCCTCTGCGGTATAATAGAAGCAACAGAGCTATTTGATTGACATTAGCACGGCGACTGTAGATCTAATTTCCTCGGCTTGCTGGAGAGGAACAGCAATGGAGAACGCAGCAAATCAGCCTGTCAGTCAAAGAGGCTACCTGCCCCTGCTCAGGCTCGGTTAGCGAGCGTTCTCCGCAGCAGAGAGGGAAAAAAACTGCAGCATAAAAGCTACATCAGGCGTGCTGTCGAAGCAGAAAGGTTTAATACACAAGTCGTTATCACTAATATATGTTTATAATTGGGCCAATCATTTTCAGACGTTAGAATGACTTCAGGAAGACAGCGATGATTGGTGAATGGGAACAAACAACAAGGTATTTATTTATCCACTTTGAATGGATGTTTGTTCGTGTAATTTAGCACACCTTTAGAAAAAATAAAAGGAACTTCAGACAGAAGGAATACATTATTCTGCTCTGCTTCTGTCTCTCTCTCTGCTTTAGTGACTTCTTCAGTTCTTTCTTTTATTTTATCACCTTGAATCATGACAATAAGTTTAATGTTTGTAATATCTCCAGTCAAAATGATCAAAAGTAACATGGTTACTTTACAAAGTTGCATTGTATGGACAAAAGTATTTGGTCACACCTGTTATTTGTTGCATAAAGGCGTTTTGATCTAGCTATGCAGTCTTTATTTGCAAACATTTGTGATACAAAATGGGTCATTCTGAAGAGCTCAGTGACTTCAAGTGTCATACGGTGTGTAAGCAGTTTGTTTAATTTCATCCCCGCTTGATATCCCACAGTCAGCTGTAAGTGACATTATTAAAGAAAGTTGAAGCGTTTAGGAGCAACAGCAACTCCACGAAAGGGGAGTTATAGGGAAGAGCGGGCTCAGCGACTGCTCAGGCACATGGTGTGTAAAAGTCACCAACACTCTGCTGATTCCAGAGCTGAAGATTTCAGTACTTCCACTGGCATTAATGTAAGCACAGAAACCGTGCAGCTGGAGCTTCATGGCATGGGTTCTAATGGCCAATCAGCTGCAAGCCTCACATCACCAAGTCCAATGCCAAGCGTTGAAAAAAGTGGTGTAAAGCAGTGTTTCCCAACCAATTTTCCCTTGCACCCCCCACCCTCACCCACACACACACACACACACACCCCCACACACACACACACACATATAAACATGAAAAGAAAAGCAGAGCCCCCCCAGGACCTAAGAGAGAAGAAAAGTGACACACTACAGTCAAAAATCAACATAGATTTTTAATGTTTCACTAATAAAACCCTGAAAAGGCCTATGAAGGCTTTTCTTATCAAGGACCTTTGTATAAACTACTTAATAACTGCTTTATCATGGTTTTAGTCGACATTTTCAAATCTAATTTTGGCAGCCTCAGAACAGACAAAGCCTCAGGCTTTTGGTTTTCCTAAAATAATGAGGAAATTCCTAGAGAAATTACAAAATTTTCACGCAGTCTAGTCAATCTAGTAAAATAAGATGCATGGATGCACATCCCTCAAACATTTTGTTTCATCCTTGCTCTTTGTTCAGTCATTTTTTGTTCCATTTGGGATCCAAGTGGAATTTTTTGTTATACAAATTCAAGTGTTTTAAAAAAATTTAAATTTGGGTCACAGTTTCAGAGACATGATGCTTTGACTTCATGGCTTGGTTTTTTCTCTGATATATATTGTCAGGGTGCATGCCTTTCCAAACGACGTCCAGTCACTTTAATTTACCACATCTGGACTCAAACCAAGCAGTAGAAATATCTCAGCGAAGATCCAGAGGAATGGGAGGAGCCTCAGCTACATTCAGGGTCTAAATAATTCTGTTGGTTTGATATATTATATTTTTATTTTTGTTTGTTTGCAACAAATTCTAAAATTCTGTTTGTCATTGTGGGGTACTGAGCGTAGATTAATGAGAATAAAAATGAGTTTTTTGGGGGGCTGTAGTATCTGGCTGCGGTATAACAAAAAGGGGTCTAAATATTTTCTGAATGCACGGTAAGGTATGTCCTTTTTTGGGGTGTCCTTGAACCACTTCTGGGTCCTGACCTATCCATTTAGAACCTGTGATCTGAGGCCTGAATCACAGCTGTGCTTGTATTTAGCATAACAGCACTCCCTTTGGTGTAATATTGTTTAATTCTATTCACATTAAAGACAACTTTCTGCACCGTGAAGGAACACAACCGATCAGGCAACAATAGATGAAAACCTTAAGAGAGTCTTTGAGATTTCCTGACAAGAAGATGGAAAAAAAATAGTATTTTTAACCCTTTTGTTGCTGTAAATAGCATCACTGTGTTTTTCTCTTTTCCTCTGACTTAAGGTTATCACCAGGCTTTAAGTATGAATGGATTGTTGGTTAAGATTACCAGCTGATTCTTAATCTAACGGAGCCTTAAGGGGTTAAACAAGGTGTATCAGATTGATTCAGCTGCTTGTGGGGATGGAGGGCTGCTGCTGAGGGGCCTGAGGCAGACAGAATAAGATCCTAGTGTTAGGTATCTGTGATATCTCTGGTTAGCTGGCAAGGAGGACGTGGGTGTCATATATTCTGTTATCAGTAAGACTGTTCCTCTTATCTCTGATATCACTGTTTTATCATTGGAAGAAAAAAAAGGCCTGAGGCCAGGATGGCCATCTTTCTGTCTTTTCCTCTTTCCTTCCTCTTGGTTGTCACACTGAAGTCACCCCACAAGAAAAGTACCAACTCCACACTGACAGCCCGCACAGATTCTAATCTTCTTTCATTTTCCAGATCCTGTTTAAAGAGCTTTTGTTATGGGTGGACAAAGGTGAAGGACGTTGGGTTCTCTGTTCTATCTTGGCTCATTTTTTTTTTTTTTTTTTTTACTTTTATTGAAGGATGAAAGGTGATGGCAGACTTAGCTGGGATGTGACTTTCAGAAGAAGACCCTGCAGTGGTTTTAAAAATCTAATTTAAAATCTAATTTTGTGATGCCAGCTTTTGGCGAAACCAGGAAACTTCATTCACAAGAAAATAGGCACAGTGGCATTTCTCACAGACTGCTGGCTGCTAAACTGAAGCTCTACAAGAACTGGTACCTGTGGATGCAGGTGATGTGGGCCCACTCTGTAAAATGGAGGGAATTATAACAATAACGATCCGATTTTTAAAAGAGCACTTTTCAAAATAAAACTAAAAATGATTCACAACTAGAGGTAAGGAGAAATATCGATAAATTGTCATCCTGACTTTTGTGATACAACTGATGAGTCTCTGGCCAAATATTTGAATTTATAAAATGCATAATGCTCACTGCATTTTTATCTCTAACGGTTTGTAATGACATTGACGATTTAAACAATGATTTATCAAAAACTAAAAGGGAACAACCTAAGACAAAGAATCTGTAGTCTGTAAATCAGGGGCATCAAAAGGGGGCCGATCGTCTGGTTTCTCAAATCCATACATATGTATCCAGAACATGTCTGTGAGGTAGTCTGATCCTGTATCAATATATCGACTTTCGGTCTGAGCAACTCCAGAACATTCACCTTGTTGTCTTTAAACCATTTCTGTGTGGCTTTCGCTGTATGCTTCAGGCCATTGTCTTGCTGGAAAGCAAATCCTCCCCCAAGCTGTAACTCTCTTGCAGTTTGATAAAGATTGTCCTCCAGGATTTTTCTAAATTTTTGCAACATTCATTTTACCCTCTACCTTTGTTTGTGGCATGTTGTCTAATGGCAAAAAGGCACAATTTTGGTCTCATCAGATTTAAGAACTTTCTTCCACCTGACCATGGAGTCTCCTACATGCCTTTTGGTAAAGTCTAGTTGAAATTCAATTATTTTTCTTCAACAGGGGCTTTCTCTTCTCCACTCTCCCATAAAGCTTTGACTGGTGAAGAACCCAAGAAACTCCTTTAGGGTAGTCATAGGTGTCTTGGTGGTCTCTCCCTAGTCTCCTTCTTGCACAGTCACTCAATATATGAGGACAGCCTGATCAGGGCAGATTTACACATGTGCCATATTCTCTCCATTTCTAGATGATGGATTGAACTGAACTTCAAGGGATGTTCAGTGCCTTGACATTTTTTTGTATCCATCTGCTGATTTGTAGTTTTCAGGAACCTTTTCTCTGAGTTGCTTGGAGTGTTCTTTTGTCTTCATGGTGCAATGGTAGCCAGGAATACTAATTAACCAGTGACTAGACTTCCAGACACAGGTGTCTTTATACCACAATCACTTGAAACAAATTCACTGCACTCAGGTGATCCTCATTCAGTAATTGTGAGATTACTAGTGCCAACTGGCTGGACCTCTGTTGAATTAGGTTAGTCACTTTAAAGGGACAAATATTTATTCAGTCACTTGTAATTTACATTATTTTACAGCAATCTCTTTTCACTTTGAGCTTAAAGAGGTTTTTTTAGGCCAAAATTATGACTATTAAAAGCATTTTTAAGGAACAAAGTAGCATAACAAAATTTAAAATTCAAGTGAAATCTGTTTCTTCTGCATCAAACTTAGCCTAAAAGTAGTTCCTCCCTTTCCGTGCGCAGACGTCTCCTTGGCTCCTTCTTTCATTAACCTCTCTGTGTTCTCCATCACAGAGAGGGGGGCGTGCTACAATAATATCCCAGTGACGACACACGGGTCAGGACCCCTCTGATCCTGAGAGGGGAGAATATCTCATTAAGAGAGAAAGCCTCTGGGACACTAAAGCAATTTGGCTTGCCCTCTGTTCTCAGGAACCAATTAAAACATTAGCCTAAACTATCACGCTGCACACAGATGTTGATACGTGGCCATGATGGTTGTGTGCTGAAAAGACAAAGCTGTAGCAGGGACTCCCAAGGCTAAAATGTAAATTAGAGAGGATGACAAAGAGAACATTTAATGTAAATTATATTAGCCAGTTAGAGAGAATGAGAAATCAGATGTAGTGACAGGACATTCATGATGTTTTAATGACTTTTGTGTCCATGCAGGGAGGTCATCATTGTGCAAACAAGCAAAAGTTGGCTCTTCTTTTATATGTGTGCACAATTCCAGTGAATAAACCTCAATTCAGACTCCAAAATGTGCTCCCTGGCTGCTTTCTCACAGTTTTCACCTCATTTTCTATCCCACAATTTGATTCCAGTCTATTAAACTGTGCTTCCAGGCCAGCTGCAAAGTCTCCACAGCTCCACTCTGTGCTAATGAAGCACAGCCTGTCCATAACCAGATCTCACACTATAAAATATTTCTGGATAACACTGGAGAAGTGTGGAGACGGGTTCTCAATCTTCCCCCTCGATCACTAACTCAATTCAGCAATTACATGCAAATAATCCGCAGATTCTGGTCATTCCGGCACATTACGGGTGAGGAAGACGAGTTCAAATGAGGATAATCCGCAGATTAACATCCTCCAAATGACGGAAAAAAATTATAGAGTTTGCATTTTTCTTGATGTGAATCTTTCATTTTCCACATTCATGACATTAAACTTCCCTCAAGGCCAAGGAATGATGGGAAAAAAGTGCACATGAATGGTCTCTGACATTATCTTTTTACAGCGAAGGAAAATCAGATGCTCGTCATTGCAAAATCTCTCCAAAAAATCTGATTACTCAAGAACAGTCCTCGAGGGGTGAATGTGCTCCACTGCTGTGCCTTTCACAACGCTATAATCAGAGATGGATCTGTCTTTCCCTGGAAAATTACAAGGGATGCGGCAGAGTCCTTGATTCAACTCGACAACCAAAACCACGAGGATGTTCTTTTCCTTATGTCAAAACAGTATTTACAGCCGCTCAGAAACATGGCTGACAGCGAGCGGCGGAGAGGAAAACATTTAAGCATCACCTCTGACCGCGGGTTCCTTTGTAGTTGATGTGATTGACGGGAGATGAGTGCAGATATGCTGAGTCCACAGGGCATCTCCCCAAGCGGTGTCACAGCCGGGCTATGTGATGACAGTCTCGAGTAGCGGGTCATCACCCCCCCTGACCCCTAGGCTGAATAAACAGAGCAGATTCAGGAGGAGTGAATGACAGACAGACGGTAAAGTCACTGGGTTATCCTTACACTCATGACCGGCTGCAACAATCCACTGTTACTGAACATTTAACACTCCAGCACACTCATAACCCATGCCAAAAGGTGACGGACACGAGCTTCTTTTCCTTATTTGCAAATAGATGATGCTCCCATTATGGGTGCAGTTAAAGGCCAATCATCGCCGCGGAGGTCAGTGGTCCAATCACCCTCAGCCCTATGGGAGAGCATTATCTGGAAGCAGGCCAGCGCTCAGAGACAGGCTGGCATTTCACCCACAGAGCCAAACATCAGTGCCAGCAGCAGGCCTTTGTGCAAGGCCCTTAACAGCTACAGATCAGTGCTCCAGACACAGTGGTTTTTGGCTGACCCAGCGTACTGTGACCCTGCAGAGGAGGCTACTGAGGGAGGATGGGCAAGCTAGTGTGGTTTTGTATCTGTCTTAAAGGGCAGAAAATAGAAAATTCATACTGTAAAAGTATCAGTCTCCACAACAAAATGCATGAAATACACCAAATCTATTTTAATCGGAGGCTTTGGGGAAAACAGATGCATTTCATTACCGAAGAAATACACTGAATAACTTTTTATTTATACTGCAACATAAAGACTTTGAGACATCTCTCTGTTAAACCCCATGATATATCATAAAGTAACTGGCCATCTGATCATCCACCAAAAGGGACTGTAATGATCTTATATTCAAATGCATGTGCTTCAAAATGGAGTTGATCCTCCTTATGCAGCTAGGACAGCCTCCGCTCTGCTTGGAAGGCCTTCCACAAGATTTTGAAGTGTGTTTGTGGGAATTTATGCCCATTCATTCTATAGCGTATTTATGAGGTCAGACACTGATTGGACAAGAGGGCCTGGCTGGCCAGTCAAGTTCTTCCACACCAAACTCATCCAACCATGTCTTTATAGTGCTTGCCTTGTGCTCTGGGGCACAGTCATGTTGGAACAGAAAAAGGCCTTCCCCAAACTGTTGCCACAATGTTGGAAGCATAGCATTGTTCACAATGACTTGGTATGCCAAAGCATTAAAGTTGGCCTTCAATGGAAATAAGGCATCCAGCCCAAACTCTGAAAAACAGTCCCGTAACACCACCCCTCCTACACCAAATGTTCTCCCGGCATCCACCAAACCCAAAATCATCCAGTTTCCATTGCTCCACAGTCCAGTGTCGGCGTGCTTTGCACCACTCTATCTGACGCTTGGCATTGCTCTGTGATTTTATATTTGGCTGAGTTGCTGTTGTTTCTCAACGCTTGACTTTGGAATATCCAGCTGGGATGAAATTTCACAAACTGTCTTGCAAAGGTGGCAACAAAAATGTATTTTACTGTGGTAGAATACAGCCTTTTTAAAATGTAAACCCCTTATCTCAAAACAGAATTACCCTTTAATTGTCCATGTTAGCAACGTGGACAGGCAACTTCAACTAAATGGTTATAAAAGTATTGCTGTCTTCATAACCAAGCCACAAAGAACACAAACGCCAATGTGCCAGAAAAAGAAAGTAAAAGAAATAGAAACAACTTTGATGGAAAGATCTGAATATTAGTAAAAAGTGGCAAAAAAGGGCAAGAAGCTGAAAAGTGGTTAAAAAGGGGTTAAAATTGGCAAAAAGCAATAAAATGGGTTAAAAGTGGTGAAAAAGAGGCTAACATTCCTTTAAAAATGTCAAAATTGGTGAAAGGTGGCAGAAAGTAGTGGCAAAATGCTGTTAAAAAGGTTTAAAGTTATAAAAAGAGAAGTAGGAAAAATGTGTCAAAAGCAGCTAAAATTGTTTAAAAGCAGTGAAAGGTTGGCTAAAATTGGTTTCAAAATGGCAAAAATGGGTGAAAAGTAGCAGAAAGCTGTTAATAAGGTATGAAAGTTGCAAAAGGGGGAAAAGTAGTAAAAATGTGTTAAAAGCAGCTTTAACTGGTTAAAAGTGGTAAAGAAAAAAAGTGGCTAAATAGGCGGCAAAATGGGTTAAAAGTGTGAGAAAGTAGTGGCAGAAAATGGCAAAAAGCTGTTCAAAAGGTATAAAAGTGGCAAAAATGGGAAAAAGTAGTAAAAATGGGTTAAAAGATGCTGAAATTGGTTAAAAGTAGTGAAAAAAAGTGGCCAAAATTGGTTTAATTGGCAAAAATAGATGAAAAGTGGCTAAAAGTAGTGGCCAACATGGTTGACAAGAAGCAACAGAAATTGGCCATAATGGGTAAAAAGTGGATAAATATGGGCAAAAAGCATAAAAATTAAAGAGGCAAAAAGAAGCACAATGGGCAAATGGGAAAAATTGGTTAAAAGTTGTTAATAGCAGTGGCAAGATTTGACCAAAGTGGCCAAAAAATGAGCAAAAATAGACAAAAAGTAGCAAGAAGCAACTTTAAAGGGTTAAAACCGGTAGAAATGGCAAAAATGGGTGACAAGTGGCAAAAAAGCAGCAAAATCGGGTAAAAATTTTGGAAAAATAGGCAAAGGCATCACATATTGATAAACGTGGCAAAAAATGCTGCAAAATGGTCAAAAACAAGCAACAATGGGTGACAAGTGACAAAAAGAAGTACCAAAAAAGTGGAAAAAATGATCAAAAACCAGCCAAATGTGCAGGCCTGGTACTATGTTGTATAGTATTGTATCATATCAATCTTAACATACTGTTTTAACAACATAAATAAATAATCTAATAAACTCCACCTTACTCCCTTCAACAGTTGTCAACATCATAAGGTCTAAACCAAAATAGGCTGACCTTTATTCAGTCACATTTATTTACATATAAATGATCCTAATTTGCCTCTTAGGAGCCTTTGATTCCACATGAACAGACTCATTCTAGCTGCACAGAGAGAGGCTTTGCATTTGAAAGACAATATGAAAAACATAATTGGTTCTAATCAGGAAATCTGTTGTGTAACTGATACAAGCACATGTGACAATACAAACACATACACGGAGAGAATAAAGCCCACGCAGACACACACTCACAGACCCTGACACACACACACACGTATGCACACACAATACGATCCCTCTTGGCAATCTATGACCCAAATCCTCTGAACCCCCTCCCTCTTGGCTTCTTCGATTCGGTTTCTCTCAGTCTGTCTTTCTGGCAGGAGAATGGGACCTCATACATACGTTTCAGATTTTTTTTTCCCTAATCAGTTTCAATTTTACACAAACAAAGACAGAATGGACACATTTTCCCCAAAACAATTAACAATTTCTACATCTGTCAGAGGAGAAATCCCTGTTGTTGAAACTGAAATGCTATCTTGGTGAGAGAATCAGAAGAAAATCCCTTCTTGAGGTCGGTTTGATCGAAACACTACAAGATAAAATCTTTTCTCTCATGTGCACCCACATTTCCAACCTGTCAAAGATGTCTTTTTCTCTTCCAGAAGCATCTCTACCTTTGCACCGTGCTCACCTCCGAGTCAGCAGCTGTGAGAGAACAGGTGCCCAGGAATCAGAGAGGCTGCCGGGGCTACAGAGGGTTAAACACCAGCTCTGACCCCCACTGATCTTCCCGCTGAGACTATAATGCCACCCATACACCGAGGGCACGAATGGGGAGACGCACACGGCTCTGCAATGAGAATATAAACGAGGAGAGTCTTCAGTGGGCTGCAGGGAAACCCAGAGGAGGGATTTCAAAGGAAGTCTACAGAGAGTTGCCATATGCTCAGTAAGCCCCTTTAACGCCCCGCACTCTTTACCATAGAGCACCAACCAGGACGATACTCACAGGACGGACTGCTTCAGGACTTTGCGTACATTCACAAGGGGGTTTTAAATACATTCTGAACACTTAGAGGGTAGAATTCATGTTTTTATTCCCATGAAAAGTGACATTTTTTTACACTCTGAGGTGTCCAATTGACAGTTTTATAAAAGTGTTTTATAAATTTGTCACATATTTGTTTTTTAAATCTATGATTTAAGCTATTTATGATGAAGAAACTTCTTTAATTCAATATTTCAGAATAAAAGTTTAAATTGTTTTAGTTAAAAGTCACTCTAATCTACATGAGCCTACACTGATCTTTCTATCCTTAAAGAAGCAACATCACACACTGAGCCACAGCAGAGTCAAAGTCTACAGAAACCACAGGAAAAAGGTCAGTGGGAATCAATCTCACACGAGCACACAGCAGTAAAAAAGCTCTAATCAGGCGCTCAGCCTTTTTGGAAATGACTCCATTACATGAGCAGGTCAGTGATGAAGTAAGGAGACAAGCAGCGGTGAGATAATACACTCCTCCACAGTGTTGCAGGGTTACTAATATCCACGGCGGACTGGCAGTGATGAATGAGATTCCTGCTCTGTGTGGAGGACTATTGAGTGCGAGCTACGAGAGAAAAGGATGCCGAGAATGGAAGAAGGCAGGTGGGTGATTAAGCAGAGGTTGCGTGAATAGCCCCTCTGATAGTTATTTCAAACATGCATTGTTACCGTGGCGCTCCACAGTGTTTCAGTGTGGGCTCTTATTATTCTCATGGCACAGATCCAGACGTTCCAGCACAGGGAGGGGATTCTTTATGCACACATTGTTTCAGCAGGCAATCTTTCTCATGCTCTGCTTTACTATTAAGTTTGCGCTCTTTGTGGTTTCAACAATGTCCACTCAGCAGCAATCAATATTTGATCGCTCATCTGATTTAAACCCACCAATGAGATTCTGCTCACGGACTAGCGAAAGCTCAGATACCTGTTAGTGGTTTGATCAAGAGCACAAAGAAAATGAGGTTCCACACAACAAGTTTTATCACTGACATTACAAACAAGTGGGGAAAAGTGCAAAGTAAAATTACTTCATTGCAGCACTAAAGTTTTACTTTCACATGTTACTTTGTGATAAATGACATTAGGTTCATTTTCTACATATTCTTGCATTATTAACAGATACATAGTTAAATTTTTCACCCCAGCTTTACCTGCTGTAGCCATTTGGGTTCATGTCTCTTGGTTAATGTTGTTTCTGAGAGTACTGGAGTGAAGCAAGCTTAAAGTGAAAAATCACATCTGTACTGGGTTTCCATAATGCTTGTTATTTATTATTAACTTCATATCAACCACATCAAAAGGGAGCAACACTCAAACTAACGCTATCTTATATTTTAAGTTAGCACTTAGTTGTAATTCTGGGCAAGACAGCCTGGCCGCAGTTGTTCATTTCTGACGGTCACTCTAGACCAGGGGTGTCAAACTCAACCACAGCAGGGGCCAAAAATCTGGATTTAGGTCTAACCTGAGGGCCTAACAGGGTCAAGATTTAAATGAAAACTGTCGACCATGTTTTTTTTCAACCGTGTAATGAATTTTGGGGGAAATTAAACAGTGATGATAAATGATTATAAGATTTCTAAAAAAAAAAAAAAAAAAAAAAAAAAAACTCAAAATAATTAAACATCAGCATCAACCAATCTGAGATAAAAGTCAACTTTATAAGAAAAAGTCAAAATACAAAATTAAAATTCAAAATGAGGTTTTTAAAAGGTAAATATAAGAGACAGAGAGTTAAAATCATGAGTTTAAAAGTCAAGATGAGATAAAATAGAAAATCAAGAGTTTAAAAAGTCAAAACAGAGGATAAAATTCAAAATTGTGCTTCTAAAAGGTCAAAATATGAGATAAAATTCAAGATCAGGATTCTAAAAAGTGAAAACATGGTATTAAAAATCAAAGTTAGGAGTTTAAAAAGTCACAGTATGATTTAAAATGAAAAATTGTGAATCTAAAAGGTCACAATGTAAGAAAAAAGGTCAAAATTATGAATTTAAAAGGTCAAAATATAAAATAAAAAGTCAAAATCCTCAGTTTCAGTCATATTCTTGGGATAAAATGAAAATATAAAATGAAAACACAGAATCATTTCTTGTCCTCATTCCTGACTTTTTATCTAATTATTTCTACTCTCTACTTTTTCAGATTTTTATAACTTAATAAGGATTGTTTTTTAAATCTCCAAGGTTAAACTGGAGGAAATCTGCAGACTTCATAGCAGCAGGCCAATTCTAATTCAGATATGAACAGGCTGAGTTAAACTACACTGTGGGCTGCATTTGGCCCCCAGGCCTTGAGTTTGACACCTGTGCTCACTCACACTCACGACCATTCATCCCTGCCGCCGTAAATCTCAAAACGGCAATACACATTTAAACTTTACAATAAAATTGAATTAAACTAGAGTTAAGGTAAGGGTTAGGATACCAAAAGCTAAAAATCAAAATCCTGACCAGCAAAACCTGAGTACAAAATCTTTAATAAAGCTGAGTGAACAGTCTGCTTACCTAAATAAATCTCATCCTCCATGAAAGCATTCCAACACAGCCAGCATAGCTTACATAGCTACATAGTAGATGCAGCCAAAGCTAAGCTTAAAAAGCAGCTATGTAAGCCATGTTATCTGCATAGCTAAGTTAGCTTTAGCTACATATACTTAAGCACAAATTGCTAAAACTAACTTAGCTTTGTATAGCTGAGCTACGTAGCTAACAAAGCTACATAGTTAACATAGCTAAAGCTAAGCTTACAAAGCAGCTATGTAAGCTACATTACCTTTACAGCTAAGTTAGCTTTAGCCAGCATGCTAAAGCACACATTGCTAAAACTAACTTAGGTTTAGATAACTGAGCTATGTTGCTTACAAAGCTACATAGTTAACGTAGCTAAAGCTAGGTTACAAGCAGCTATGTAAGCGATGTAGGTATTTTTTTAAGTTGGTATGTTATCTTTGGCTAAGTTTCCTTAAGCTCATGTTGCTAATGCTATCTTAGCTACTTTGGCTTGTTGTCTTTGTAATGTTAATTATGTAGCTAGCATTTGGAGCTAAAGAAAACCAAGGTTTGTGTGACTACTTCTAAAATGGGTCTATATCAGTACCGTCAAGCAATCAAAAAAATGAATGTAAATAGTTAATGAAGCTAAGTGTTAGTTCAAGCAGGATATGGTAGTCATACGCCCAGCTGTGATCACCTGATGGCCAGCCAGTCATAATTATCCCCTCCCAGCTCCTACAGCCAATCACAACTTTTTCTCTCAACACAAAAAATGACTTACCTCTCACTAACCCCTGCTTTCATTTATGTTGATGCTCCTCACTGCTGCTGCTGCTGCTGGCAAAACCTAACCTCCTCCACCCCAGCCTCCTCCTTTATAGCATAAAGCTTGTTGCACCCTCATGTTCAGATTCATGCTTCTATGGACTAATTGCTTTTGAACTAATTTTATTGTATTAAATATACATTGTAATAAATGTATCTATCCATATGAGGGTTTCTAGCTATGCGCTTCCTTTAAAGTCAAAGCATGCTGCTTGACTAACCCAGAGAACATCTTTTGAGCAGAGCTTTTCCCACCAAGTAAAACTGTACATCCATTTTGTAACAAAATGGTTAAATGTATGATGAGATAACACCTATGGATAATATGAGCAGGACTGCATTACAGATCGATTTACTGTACAATCCTGTTCACAATTAGTTACATATTTAAATTAATTCATCAATGAATATTTCTATGCAATATTTTTCTCTGGTCTACACACTCTTAATTCAATGTGATCTGTTACTCCTCTAACATTTAAGAAACACCCCGCCCCCTCACACTGGCAGTAGGGTTACCTCTGCTCTCAGTCTGATTGGTTCTCTGACTCCTGGTTTTGTCTCTCTGTCTCTCCAGTGGTGTTTTGTTTTATTCTCACAGTTAAATTGTTTTTCCTCGTGAACATGAAGCTTCTTGTAAGAAATGCCACAGAAGTTTGTGATGAAAGAACAAGCAGATGAATTGGTTTCAGAGGTCAAAGATCAAGGTCATAGGGCTCATGTGTATCCCTTGCTTGTGTACTGTACTTTATCTGTCTGCCTTGCAGATCCATGTAACCACCAGGTTAAAGTTCTTGTTAAAAGTTACTCCAAAAGTTATTTAGTGTTGATACTTGTGAAAAGACTTCTGTATGTGATCAAACTGTTATGCTATTGTATGTTTTATGACCTTTCAGTGATGCATTAGTGTAGTATAGCTTGTCTTAACACAACTGTTTGTCTCACAGCTCTTAAGGTAAAGTATCAAAGCACTTCCTGTTTACCTTGAGCTTATAAGAAACAAAGAGGAAAGTGAGATGGCCATGAGAGAAAGCTGTCATCCAGACACAAACATGAGTTTGTGACAAAGAGGACAGGATGTACTGTTTGAAGTTTGGCAGCTTTCAGACATGTCCCTGGCACACTTCTGACTGTTTAAAGCACAGCTCGTCTCAATTTGACCTCATGGCTATTCTGAGGATGTGAGAGCCCCCTCTCAGATCTATAAATGGGCGTCTCATAATGAGTATGATGACACCGGGCAGAAATACTCCTCTGTTTCATCTGGGAACGCACACAATCTGATTTATTCTATTCTTTTGTGGCAGACGCGCTATAGGAATGTCCTTTGTTCAAAAGGATTGCTAAAAACTTGACGTGGGAAAGTCAGTCTTTGAGCCAAACATGGCAGACAAATTGATTTCTATAAAGCTGTTTTTCTGATTATCTTGTATCTGTTTTAATTTCTTTAGAGGAATCTTACATCATTTTTTGGTCTTGGCTGGAGAGATGGGTCTTGTGTGTTTACCTGAAAGCCACACAGCAGCAAAGGTAAAGCTCTCTGGCCTAAGCTGATCTCTGACCATGCTGAGGGGCTCAGCGCTGCAGTCATGAGAGAGAAGCTGTTATTATGATTGCATGTGCTGCGCTGATGGGTTGACATTTGTGCTGCAGGTATGACTGCATGTTTGATGCAGCATGACAGCGGTGCAAAAGCGTTCAGATTCTCTAGTGAAGTAAAAACAACAAGGTAAAAATAAAAAATGTTATGTGAAAGGAGAGCTTTTAAAAATCATTGCTACCTCCAACAACAGGCAGTTGAAGGTGTAAATGAGATTTTTTTATTTTCTCCCTGATCTCTCATGCTATTGGCTGGTGAATTCAGCCAATGCAATGCAACTAATCACAGTCAATCTCTGAGTTCAAACAGTCTGAAAAGCTGATTTTTAGAGCTATAGAAACACTTTTCTACCTTTTTATCTTAAGACTTTTTGTGTTCAGGGAATGTGAAGTTTGCCACACGTAGAAAGAGAATCCCACTGCCCATGGCCTTAGATACAAACCTTAAGGGTCATTTTTAATTGCATAAATAATAAAAAAGGGTAATTAAACAAACATCTCAAAACAACAAATTAAGACAGCACATTTTAGGTTCGATTCCACTCTTTCAGTCAAAGCCAGCATAGGACCAACTATCTGATGGGTCTAAAAAATATCTTGCCATGTTTTCCTGTGGTGCTACTTTTGTGTAGAGCAGGGGCGTCCAAACTTTTTCCACCAAGGGCCGCATGCAGAGAAACTGAAGGCTGGCACATTGAGAAAGCTCATTTATAATGTGTAAAAGACAGTGAATCCAATGTTAAAATGTTTAAAATATTTATAGAAAAATATCCTGCACCACAGCTTTCCATTAATGGCTTTTTAAAATAAATAGTAGTAATAATAGTAATTGTTAAGGATTTTGGGATTGCCAATCAGAATTCAGGTGGCCTCCCCCTCTAGATCCGCCCCTGCTTAGGATTAAAAAACAGCTCCTCTCCACATTCAGACTCAAAACAAGAGCAAACTGCAGGAAGCTGTATAACTTTATAGTAGTGATGGTGCTTAAAGACGATAAAAGCCGTCTGCTTTCTTAAACGGACCAAAAGACGGAGCAGGAAAAGGAATAAAAGGGGCACAATTAGCACTATTTTCTGTCATAATCCGTTGTCTTTATTCACCAGGGTGCTGTGAATCGAGTTTTTATTTTGGTAGTTGATTTTTCACTATTCATGTTTCTAACTATAGTGATGTAAAAAATAAAATGTCAATGATTTCTTTTTGGCAGATGTTAGTTTAAAAATGAACTCTATACAAATAATGTAGTTAGGAAGGATTATATACAATTAGAATATGCTACCGTCTTTCTTTTAACTAATTGTCAAATTTGTTTTATGAAGATTTATGGCTTTTTTCACATAAATACTGGGTGTCATATATTTTAACTCAGCCATGACGGGGGCGGGGCTGCATTCAGTGGGAGCAGTGCTGCTGCGCTTTTGACTGGAGGATGGCTGGCACTCCAGAGCAAGTTTGGATGTTCAGATACGAAGGATATCGCAGAGATGGCTGTCTGTTATCTTGGTTCTCAGTCTGCTTTTGTTCTAAGTCACGGGTGTCAAATCCGGCCTGTGGAACCATTATATCTGGCCCACAAGATCATATCACATTTGTATTATAACTGGACCACCAGTATGAGGTCTGCAGATGTCCTCCAATATAATAATGTAAACTTCAGTGTCCTCCAGTATAATAATGTAAACTTTAATGTCCTCCAGTATAATAATGTAAACTTCAATGTCCTCCAGTATAATAATGTAAACTTCAACTTGATTCTTTAGAATGTCCTTGTTAAATCATAAAAATATGAATAATTTGTGTTTTATTTCATATTTTCAGTTTGGCATCTCAAGATTATGACTCAGACTTATAATTTGACTTTTCATTTCATACTTTGACCTTTTCATCTCAGAATTTGGACATGATATGTCACATTTTCACATTTTAGATTCCCAATTTTAAACTTTAAGTCATATTCTCAACCCTTTTCTACTCCTTACTTTGGCTTTTTAATCCCGTTTATTGACTTTTAAAAACATTATTTCATTTTTTTCTCATATTTTGACATTTTGAATAAATTATTTTTACTTTTTATACCAAATTTTGACTTTTTACACTCCTAATTTTGAATTAAAGTCATATTTTTAACTTTATAAGTCATCATTTTGACATTTTCAACTCCTAATTTTTGGCATTTTATTCCAATATTTAGACCAATCAGACTCACAATTTAAAATTTTTAGTCATATTTTGACTTTAAAACTCATGATTTCAAATTTGATCTCATATCTTAACTCATGATTTTAATTTTCTCCTTGTATATTTGCTCTTTAAAAACGTTATTTTTCTACTCTCACTCGGCACCAGTATATGAGGTGTAAGACTGATGTTGTCCCACCGCGCCTGAAACTTTCAACAAAGCTGCAGTACCTAGTGTCAAAACTAAGAAGTACAATACAGTCAAGCACAAGCTTCATGTTCTCATATTTTGTTATTTTTAGAATGTGCTGTAGGCCAACAAAAAAAGGGCCATAGTTTTGACACCCCTAGTTTAGAGTGATTCTACCTTCTTCAATCTGCGCAAAAGACAACCTGGACTTCCCTGATTTGAAATTGTAAATATTAAACATGTTCAATATATAAACAAAAGCCAATCAAGAAGCAGGCTTTCTGAAAAAGAGAACAAAACAAGCACAGCAACAGTGACAATAGTACACTTAACCTACTGGGACCCTGCATGCCTTCATCTGCTCTGTATGAAGAACAGGCATCATCCCTACTGACTGGAAGAGGGGCATCAGTGTCCCAGTCTGGAAGGGAAAGGGTGATGTAACAACTACAGAGGCATTACAGTTCTCTCAGTGCTGGGCAAGGTCCTCGCTCTGATACTGCTAAACAGGATCTGTGATCTGCTGCTACAACACCAGGGGCCTGAGCAGTCTGGTTTTACAACTGTGAGGTCTACGGTAGACCGCATCCTGGCACTACAGGTCCTCACTGAGCCTTTCGGGAGCTCAACAGAGGGCTGCTTGCTGACTTCCAGAAGGTGTTCAACTCGGTGAGTGGAGATGCCCTCTGGAGGATTCTGGTAGAATTCTGGGATCCCATGTGTGCTCATCCAGCTGCTGTCTGCCCTATATTCTGGTACAGAGAGTGCTGTGGAATGTGGTGGCTCCATCTCTAGCGTCTTCCCAGTTGATTCTGGGGTGAGCCCCTACGCTCTTTAGTACATGTATGAACTGGATAATGGAGCGGGCAACAGGGGCAGGGAACTGTGAGTTATTCGGTGATGTCCAGATCACTGATCTGAACTTTGCTGATGATGCTGTGATCCTTGTGGCGAATGTAGATGTCCTTGTGGGGGCTCGCTGAGTGAGGAGGCTGTAGTGATTGGGATGCACGTCTCCTGGGTCAGAACAAAGATCCAGGCATTTGTGGATGCCTTTGATGCTGCCATCAAATCTGTGTCTTTATATGGTGAGAGCGTGGAAGCTGTAGAGCAGTTTACCTACCTTGGCAGAATAATCCATCGATCCATTGACTTCGAGGCTGAGATCAACTGCAGACTTGGACTCACACACAAGGCAGTGGGTTTGCTGAGTAAGACAGTGTGGTGTTTCTGGTATCTGAGCATGCAGATGAAAGTCAGAATCTTTCAGTCCCTGGTCCTCCTGGTCTGACTATACTCTTGTAAGGCCTGGAGGCTGACTGATGGTTAGAGGCGCTAGGTGGACTCTTCTGTGACAACTTCTCTTTGGCACATTTTTTTGGATGTCTTTGGCCAGACCCTGGGTCGGCAGGTGTGCTTTTATGGGCACCTGGCGCTTTCCCGAGGCCTGATCCAGCTCACAGCTGGGTGCCCAGGACCCAGTGGGCTGGTCCAGACACAAGGGGCAACCACGTGCGTCATGGAGGGGGCAGCTGGGAGGATACCTGAAGAGATGGGGCATGGCCTGGAGGATGGCCATCAGGAGACTAGAGCAGTACAGGACCAAGGTTGATGCAGCAAAGTGCCTATATGCTCCCATACCTGACATGACCACAGCACATTTAAGCATATCTTTACATGATATTAATTCTACTAACTTCAATTTCCTCAAGGTGAGGGGGAAGTGGCTACACCATCTCTGTATTTTCCTGGATCAGGCCCACAGTCGAAAAAGGTTGGACACTCCTGGCTTAAAGAAAGGAAAATTAGGTTTGATGTTAAAGGACACTACTTCAACATTTACTAAACTAACTGAAGTCATATACTCGTATGTACTACCACTATATATCCATAGATCAAGCAAAATCCCAAGATCTTCAGGTGCTTTTATAATACTAATGTTGTGCAAATATTAACTTTGATAATTGCAAACACACTGATGCAAAAAGACACAATCACTAGCTGAACTTGCAATTGCATGGATGTCAAAACACAAACTTTATAATAATAAAAAAGAAAACCCCTCCCTGAGACGGCCAACCTTGAGGCCTTTGAAATGTCTCTTTTTCTGCATAAATTGTGAATGATGTAAGCCAAGGGACATAAAACATGAGACAAAGAAAATCCTTAAAACTGACAAGCTCAAACATCCAAATGTTCAGTATGAATGTCAAATTGACAACAGTAGTGACCTGAAATTAAAGCACTTCATAAGTTTCTCCTCACTGATCAGTAAAGGAGGCACCAAAAACAGGAGTAATTTTTCTTTGCATAGCTGTCATGGATCATTTGGTGATCATTATTTACTAAATGATCAGCAGTTATTGATAGATTCTGCTGTGTTGAATGAGCCTCTCAGTCTGTTTTATTCTCATTACTGCAGTTGTTTCGTGGAGGGGGGAGGTTGTGCTGATTAATATTGCCTGTGGATGAGCCTGAGTGATGGAGCTTGAGAAACAGAGAGACAGAGCCAGGATGGGAAAGCTGCTCTGCATGTCAGCCCTGTTTAACCCCGCAGAAACACAGGTTGTGACATAGAGTGAATATGAACGGACTAATGGGCCCACCAGTGCTGTGTTAGACAGGACTGCCCCATTTACTGTCACTTACTGTACACACGAGGACTAATAACTTATCTACTAACCTACAGCCTGAAAACATATAAAGACTCTGACTGGATGTAAATAGACAATAAAAGGGAGTCTGATGGGAAGAGATTATTTTTATTTTTAACACTACACATCTTTAGCTTCCCTTACTGTTGAAACAACAGAAGGTAAACCATCAGTAATACTCCATAGGTCTAACACTGGTCAAACTAATGCATTGTAATCATGGTTAATCACTGGGTTTGGACAATACATTGTGATTTATCACAGCTTTAAAAGCCTTGACTTTGGATTCATATGTACAATATGGAGCAATTTACATCAGTCTCTTAATTTGGGAATCAAATAAATACAAAATAATTTAATTTATGATCTCGACTCATGGTGTATTATTTAATTGTGCTCTACGCTGCTTCACCGGTTTGTTCTGAAACCATGACTTAGATGTTGGAAACAGCTCCAGAGAGCTTATTCTGTGAAATACAACAACTGTGTTAAACACTTTAAAACTTCAAGAAATATGCAGGAGTGCATGTACAAAATGACTGACAAAAGGCCCGTCCCTATTCTAGGCCCTTTACGCCTAACCTACACAAGGTTATGCCCTTTTGGAGTACAACTAGAGTAAATACAGTACTGTTATATCACAGACATGCACGTAATTTGGAGTTTACTAAAGCGGGGCATACACTGTTTACCACAGTCATGGTGAACAACATTTATGTGCCACACTGAACACTGTACAGTCTGATAGTTGGTCCCAATCTGAGTGCTCACACCTGTACAAGTGAAGTCAGGGTGGACTGTGATGAACATCAATGAAGATTCCTATGAAATGTGTCATACTCAAAGGTTAAAGTCAGATCTACATGTTGTCTGCAATCACGTAATCCAAATGTCCGTTGGGGGTAAGGAAATGGGGGACAGCCATAGGAGTGAATGGAAACGGAGGAAAGTTAGTACTTAATAGTTCTATATTGACCTGTACGCTGCAGTTATCATCAGAAGATTTCTGCACACATTGAGCACAATCCCTTTAGTGCTCCAAAAGTTATAATTTTCTGGAGTTTAGCCAATTTGCCTGGTGAGGAGGGGATGAATATCACAACTAACTCAGTCTAGAGTGATGAAAGGAGACATGAGTTGAGAGGAGTCTAGTACTGAGCTAAGAGGAGAGCTGAGCCCTTTTAACATATTAAAAAAATCTAAAATTTGTCACAAACATTCTTGTAAATGAAACGCTCTAAGAATAGGCTTGTTCATGAACAGCACATCCTTATATTCAGACTGAGGTCTGCAGGCAGGCTGCTTACTGCTCATTCATGTCTTTAATGATGAAAAGGAAAGACACATTAAAACAGGCATGCTGGTTGTTGATTTAACATGATGTCTGGTGGCTCACAATAAGAATAAAAGCTCCAACTGGGGAATCTGCTCATGGTTTTGCTCTCACTTTGCGGTGTGCAGTTGTATGACTCAAATATAAAACATGTAAGAAATCTACCCACCCAGTAAAGAACAGCTGATCAGGCCACATGTTCCCCTTTGCACTGCAAGTTATTTAAAGAACGACCAGGCTGCTAGTCTGTTCTACTTCCAAGTGAGTTGTATGACTCAAAGTTGGTGTCTGAATTGGTTGAAAATTACACAGCATTTATACGACTGAAGACATCTTGGCCTTTTAAAACATTAATCCCCTGACAGTGTAAAAATCTGATGATCACAACATATTAATGGTTATCAAAGTTTATTTTTTTTGATTAATGACATTCAGGTATATTTTTACATTTGCAAACTATAAGTCAATCAGTCAAGAAATATGAGTTGTCTCAAAGACATTTTACATAAAGGGCAGGTCTAGACCACACTCACTAATCACCATGAGCTCAGTACTAGCAATGGCGGAAAAAAAAACCTTCCCTTTATTAGGCAGGAATTTCGAGAAGACCAGACTCATGTCGACAGCTGGGGGAAAAGCTCGAACAGAGAAGAGAAGATGCAGAGAGAGGGACAAGAGAAACAACAAAACAGCAAATGGAAGGGGCACAGGTGGCCTAGTGGCTTAACGCGCTCCATGTACGCAGTCAGCCTGGGTTCAAATCCGGCCAGTGGCACTTCCCCGCATGTCTCTCCCCAGCTCTTTAATCCATGTTTCCAATTCTGTCCACTGTCCTTCTATATCGATGAGGGCATGAAAAGGCCAAAATAAATAAACAAATGGTAGACAAATTTATGGCTGTCCAATAATGTCTCTATTATTCTGATGCTTTCTGAATCCCTGATCATGATGTCCTGTGCAAAGTGATAAGGAAGAGTTAAGCTGCACTGAGTCTGTTTTAAGTTATCACTTGGCTTTCTTGCTGATAAACAGTCATCCTGAATTATGCTGAATCAAAACAGTGACATGTAGGGCCTTCAATATTGTCCTGCTAAGGTGGGAGCAGCCACAGGTTTGGGTGATAATTACCCTTTGGTATATCACTGCAAGCAATCACTTTAATATTGCTGGATTATTCTTTAACTTCCTGGTTAATTGTGGCAGGATATCCAGAACATTAACAGAACTAGAAGAAAGGAGGCGACAGGTTGAACTATCTTCAAGTAGATAAATGAATGTCTACTTATGTTACATTATCTGCCACTGCACATGTATCATCCCGCTCTTACAGATCTTCTTTCCTCCTTACATCGTGTTCTTCCTTCGACACTCCTCCCTCAGTGTCTCCCCATCGCTCTCTCTCTCTTGTGTTGCCTCCGTTTGTTTCTTGCCGTCTTTGATCATGAGCTGAGGAGGACAGTAATCTACTGGAAGCCAAGTGTTTATATCTAGGACAGCTGAGAATTAGGTCACACGTGATTTCTGCTGCCCCGGGCCCACACGGGCGCTACCTCAAAGTTTCCTCCTCATGATCGTCTCCCTCCACCGTGCACAAGTTTGTCAACAATGACTCAGCAAGAGATGATGCAGATGTCCAGCCAAGAGTCAAGGTGAAAGCATCATAAAAGACAGATGTCCTGCATAATACTCGGTACTTTCACGCTATTTAAATCAATAGCATGGCGGCGGGCCAACTTCAGAGGAGATTACAGTGATTTACAGGGTAATTCTGCCATAACTCTCTGTGAATATTCTCAAAAATACAAGAGAGGAGAGAGGACTGGGCTTCAAGGCTGCAGGGTGGGTGACTGTAGGGGTCAGAGGAGAGCGCTGCAGCTAGCCAGCCATGAGGAGCACCTGCTGGATGATTCTCTGCTGGATAGACAAGAAGCTTTTACATTGGTAAGAAGCTCATTTATAGCCTTGGAGGCTTGAATATTAAGACATGAACAGGAAGTTTTTCAACTGAACCAAACTTTTGCATAAAATCAGAAAAATATAACCTAGTTTGAGCAGACAGGAGGGAATTTGGGATTAAATTCTCCCTCTCCTGATAAAAATGGCAACATTAAGTGAAGTAGACACAGCAACATGGCACACTGGATCCCATGTTAGTTGATGGTCTGAACTGATCAACTTTTTTTTTGCATTACAATTCTATCAAGGCAATTAAAGTTATACTTTGAGTTATAATCGTGACTTTTTAGACCTCTTGACTTCCCATTAGTGCTTCAAGGCCATATACGGGTAGTATTAGCAGGTTTTGTAGTTAAATATCTCAACAGCATTGGATGGATTGTTGTTACATTTGGTAGACATATTCACATCCCCCATCAACATCAAACTCAGCTAGATTTCTGCTCCATCTAAACACCGCAGTCATTTAAATTTTGCTGTATTCAGTTCAAAGATAGTATAGTCTCGACTCACAAAGACGCTTAGAAGACATGAGTGCAGTTTAGGATTTATTTCTCATTGGATGACTTGATTGGCAAAATATAATGCCATTGAAAGTAACCAAGTAATCAAATCAAGAATACAGGTCTCAGGATAAGGCATGCAGTCTGTTTTGGGGGTAGGTCTAAACTGTTGTACTGTTTCTCTGCAGCCCCATTTGTTTTCTACATATGGACTTTTTTATCCTGCTGGCTGCAGGTCCAGCAGTTGAGCTCTCAGTGTACTTTGATAGTTGTGAAGTTCAGGCCAATCCTCCACAAGTCCCAGCCCACCTCAGCTGGTTACTCACATACTTTATTTAGGGTTTTTTCTCATTTCCTTCAAACCAGCAACCAAGAAGGTATATTTACAAAACAGTCTTTCCACCATTTTCTTTTAATGTATAACTCCAATTCCAAAAATGTTGGAGCACTATGTAAAGTAAAAATAAAAACAGAATGAAATGACTTACCTCATAAAACCGTTTTTATTCACAATATGACATATCAGATGTTGAAACTGAGACATTTTACCATTTCGGGAAAATATTTAAGACTGGTTGCAGATTGTAGCTTTCTGGAGTAAACTTCCAGTTAGGGTTAGTGTAAGAGTTAAGGTGGACGCTGGGAAACCAAAAGTTAAATATCAAAAACCTGACCTGCAAAACCTGATTACAAAACATTTAGTAAAGCTGACTAAACATTCAGCTTACAGAAAAAAAATTGCCTTCTATGAAAACACTAACGCAGCCAACATAGCTGAGGCTCAACCTTAAAAGCCACGTAGCTTGGTAATGTAGTTACTTAGCTAAATCTAAAGCTAATGAAGCTGTGTTAGCTACATTGGTAATGGTTACATAGCTAAGTTGCTAACACCTCATTTCATTTACGTATGTTAATGATGTCAGTATATGTGTAAATATGCGGTGTCCAATGAAAGGGGCCACTTTTTTAAAGGACTGATTAAAAGCTGATACCTTTGAGCCATTGGGAGAGGATAATGTTGTCTGGGTTTTTGCCATCAAACAGCTTTGAATCTGCCTTCACTGGAATTATAAAACAGGACTAATACTTTACATCAAGAAATAACTGAAGAAGTCGGCCAACTAAACTAATTTGTTTGTAACATTTATTTAAATGTGAAATATCTCATTGTTGATTCAATTATCCCTTCTAATTTTTCAGTTAAATGTTTAAATACATCTGAAACTACCAAAATGATCTTGCAGCACTTCATATCAACTGATAAATCCTGATATATTTCATATCAAAGTGGTTAATCTGACTGCATTTCATATCACGCTGATAAATGTGACTGGTAGTAGCCTTTTTTCTAGTTAGCTGCTCAGCTAGCACACTGCCATACGTTCTCTCTGAAGTTCAACACAAAAGTTCGATTATTTCAGTGTACACAGGGCACGTTCTGGACAGAAATATTACAGAGTGGAGTTTCCTTGGCACGTCGAACATCGCAGAGATCCCCGTTGGAATGAAACTTCCTGTTGACTTACCACTGTAACCGTAGGTATGTGGAAACGAGGCGTAAATCCAAAGCTAACAAATCTATACTAGTTGTATTAGCTTACACTACACTCACTTTAGCTTTAGCCACAGTATGTTAACTTTACAGCTGCTTTACCTATGTAGCTATGTTTGCTTAAATTCACATTGCTAAAGCTAACATAGCTTACATAGCTAGCATAGCAACATTAGATTTAGCTTAAGCTAACAAAGTTAAAGTGAGCCATTGTTCACATAACTACCTCTAACTAGACCACTGATATTATTTTCTGATTATTATTAAAATAGTTGATTAGTCTGTAATGTTTGCGATGTGGCTACTTCATGAATGTAACTGCCAGACTTTGTTTTTAAATAAAGTTGCCTTAAAAAAATAATTGGAAATACTTTGTTTCGGTTCTCCTGTCCTGACAGAGGTGGTATCTCGCAGCAGTGGCCTACAAGAGTGAGTATATGAGACCCCAGATCCCTCTAAAATTTTAGCTCCTTTTAATTTCAATGGCTGCAGCACATCTCAAAAAAGTAGGAACGGGGCCTTTTTTTTTTTTTTTTTCACCACTGTGTAGCATCTCCTCCTCTTTTAAAAATATTCTTTAAAAATCTAGGAAGTGAGGAGCAGTTGCTGGAGTTTTGGGGGAGGAATGTTGTCCCATTCTTATCTGATGTAGGATTTTGGCTGCTCAACAGTCCTGGGTCTTCTTTGCTGGACTTTTGTTTAATGATGTGCCAAATGGTTTCTATTGGTGAAAGGTCTAGACTGCAGGCAGGCCAGTTCAACATCTAGGCTCTGCTACTGTAAAGCCCCTTTTTACTCAAACACACTTAAGTTTGTCCTGTGATAATTTCTCATACTTCTAAAATAAACTACATAACTTTGGCAACATGTCACAATGTTTTATCCATAAAAGGCCTTTTTTTCAAGAGTAAAAGCACAGTTTCTAAGTGGGATAAATTAATGGGATGTAATGAAAGCAGGATAATGAGTCTCAGTGTCAGGAAGTGGTGAAAAAAGAAAGCAAAGCACCTAGAACAAGTCCCTCAGTGTTCTTTTATATTTCCCTTCATGTAGTAGAAAGGGTGCACCAGCTGAGTTGCACTTACCCTTCAAACTGGCTATTTTGATTCTATATTCCCACGCTCTGGCAGCTGCACAATAACCAGGAAATACCCCAAAGTATACTTCAGAAAACCTATTGCAGTCTCATCAAAGACTTCGCACATGCAACGGAGTGCTGCCATTACCTTCCCTACGTGTTTTGTCACATTTATGCAATAAAAAAGCGCTTAGAAATTTGCCTGGGGAGAAAAAGCAGCAGGATGTCAAGTTTGCTTTTTGGAGAGGGTAATACAGCTGCTGATTGGTAGCGTTCAGGGACCTGGGGAGAATCACACGGAGTGAAATGTAGGATTTTTGTGGAATACTGTCAAAGGGAAATGTTTGTCTGCATAGTTACACATAAGGCTGATTTTTTTTCTTTACACACAGTGGCCAGGCAGAAACATACAGTGATGTCAGGGAGGATGGAGGCACATGTGCTCCCGCAGATGTGCCGGTAATTACAGAGGGGCTGAATGGTGATGTTTTAAGAGGAGATCAGGGCCAATTACAGTGATTTTAAGCAGTGGAACCACACATTGAAAGCACACCTTGTAATTACAGCCCAAGTTCCCAGATCTCATAGCAAGAAAATGCCAGCTTTGGCATGTTTGCACAATCAAACAAAGACTTCTGCATGATGTTTATCTTCTAATATTTAAAGGTCTTGAATCCGCTGCGGCTCGATGGCGCTCTGTGATGTGTTTGCCTCTGCTGCCGTGTTGTCGCTGTTAATGACTTTGAAGGAGCTTGGTGATATATTTAGCCGCTAATCAGACGAAATTAATCTAAAGTCGTTTGGAAATTTTGTTGCATCGCAATAGCTGGCGGGGAATGCATTAGATACTAGTATGTGTATGTGTGCTGCTGTATGGGAGGGTGTATCCACAAGAGGCCAAAACAGGGATATAATTTCATTTGATTGCCACACTCATCAAGTCCAAATGAAGATTAATGAACACATGATGGAGGATTGAAAATAATAATATTCCCGTTGTCTTTAGGCCCCTAATTTGTTTGAGAACATGCTGTCACGCTACACAGGGCTTATTGGCATTTGCTAATGGACTGCTCATTGCAATAGGGACGAGGAGGGGGGGGGGGGGGGGGGGGGGCATGTGTAGTACGGCCACTGGCTATAAAGAGTAAGAACTCAAAGTGGCGTGGCGATGTATGTGTTTTATAAGTGCTATTTGTGGTGGCTGTGATGAAGAGAAACCTAAATGTAAGAGTGTGTAAGCAGGATGGAGTTAGTATACAAGGAGGGGATGGCCAATTCCCTAAATAACTTGTTCATTGATTGCAGCAAGTAGATGCAGTATTGATAGTGTTGTTCGCCCAAAGGACCCAGATCCACTAATAATTAATTGCAATAGAATAAGGAGGCAGGGCGTCTATACTGCAATGCAGCTGTACACAGTGAGCTGGAGATACAATATATCCAGTCTATGTTCCACTCTGGTCCCTATATCACACTGATTTATGTTTCATAATAGAAAAATATTATTCAAGCCCTTAGCTACGAAATGATCATGTGTCAGCAAAATACATCATATATTTTTGTGACAATATCTGCTTTAGATGCCAGTTTTCTGTGGCTAGGGTGATAAAGATGTGTAAGGTAACATTTTTTATTAAAAGTGAAAACATCCCGACCTTTACTACTGTGCTTTGTTATGTATTTGTTGTTTTTTTTATCTATATCTGGGCTTTTAAAAGTGTGGGAGAGTGAGCTTCCCCCATTTTGTTTTTTAAATACATGTACTTTCATATGAAGCCCAGATTTGGAGTGTTTTTATGGGAATTTGAGCCCATTCATTCTGTAGAGCAGTGATCATCAACTGGAGGCCACATCAAGCCCCCCCACATCCTCCCATCCGGCACCCACAGCATCACCAAATACAGAGTCTGTGCAGAGGGAAAGATATGTCGTGGTATTTCTTTTTTTACCCTTTAAAACCTAGGGTGTCGCAGACGATGTGCTGTTGAAGCACAATTTGCATTACCATAACAACACGACTTTGTGTTATCGGAAAAATTCAAACAGTTTCTGAAAGCTGATGTGGGTATTACCATAATTTCACCTTTTTTTGCTATAAATCTAGCATAAAGTTCCCCTTTTTGTGTATTTCTTCATTTTCAACTGTTAAACACTCTTAACATGCAGTAAAACGTAAATAACTGCCATATATCAAAAGTTCTAAGTATTGTGGAAAAAAGGGCAAAAGCACTAACTCACAGGACATTTTCTGGGCCTTTTATGGTTAAAATAAGAAAGTGCTACAAGCCAATATGATGTCTGTTAAACATGAATTTATCAGTCCATTCCTGATAAAACTGCCATTTTCTATGTCAACTTTTGACTTCAGGAATATTCAGCCAAAATATCTCAATCACCCCCTTGTGGCTGGCTGTGATAAATAGGACTGATTTCCCTGTTACTGCCTGACAATTACATACATTTTAAAGAAAATTAAAATCTTTAAACAAAAATATGTTAATGAGATCATTTCAAAAATGTTTTTAGTTTTTTAAGAGGCCAGCCCCAAAAGTGTTGGTACAGGAAAAACCTGGCCCTTGTCCATATGTAGTTAATGACCCTTGCTGTATAGAATTTATGAGGTCAAGCACTGATGTTGGAGGAGAAGGCCTGGCTCTCCGTTCCTGCTCAAGGTGCTCTGTAGTGTTGAGGTCAGGGCTCTGTGTGGGCCAGTCAAGTTCTTCCACATCAAACTCATCAGACCATGTCTTCTAGTCCTTGCCTTTGTGCATTTGAGCACAGTGGGGCCTGTATATAGGTTGAGGAACTCATAATGCAGGAAAATCCTGCATAAAACTGTAATTTTACTGTTATTTTTTGCAGTGCCCTCATATGTAAGGCACATGTATGACAACACACACATGCATTTGGACAGCTGTAGGCTGAGCTGACTGGGTGACAACGTAGCTTTCCTCACAGACTGCTACAAGTGTGCCTGTGCAGGGCCTGTCCAGGTAGGCTGTAGTTGGCGACATACAATAGCCTTCTGGGATTGATAAACTGATTCATAATCTCTCTTTTCTCTCTCTGCAATCCTTGAAGGCACGCCATGGTAGTGTCACACATGTTCTGCATTCTGCAAATGTATTAATATGTTTAAAGTAATGAATAAGGCTCAGCCTAGAGATGGCCATGGATGCAAGACAAATTTCAGAAGTTCAAAATAAAGAATTTGTAGAACCCGGGCTGAGGATGCTTTATCAATACTGTCATAATATATGTATGTAATGTAATGTAATGCTGTAGAAATAATCTTACCCATTATAAACAGGGTAATGAAGCCTCATGTTTACATTGTTCCCAAACTATCTTATTCATTGGATGTTTATAATAGTAATAATAATAATAATAATAATGCATTTTATTTACAGGCATTTTTCAAAGCACTCAAGGTCACCTTACAAGAAAAGGTTAAAATAAGAAAAATAAATTAGTCTACAAAATATACACAAGTTATCAATAAATTAAAACAATGAATGAACAGTGTAGGTGAACTGAAAGAAATCAGTCAGACTAAATACAGTTTGAAAAGATGGATGTCTGGTGGGAGGGAGTTCCAAAGTCAAGGAGCAGAGTGACTAAAGGCTCTGGAGCCCCTGGTGGCCAAGCAGGCAGGTGGGACCGTAGGGTGGAGAGAGGAAGAGGACCTGAGAGTGCGGGGCTGTGGTGCTGATGTGAAGGAGGTCAGAAAGGTATGGAGGGGTGAGGTTATGGATGGCTTTGAAAGGTCAGGAGCAGAATCTTAAAATCAATGAGGTAACCGACCGGGAGCCAGTGTAGCTGCTGAAGAACTGGAGTGATGTGATTGCTGGATGGGGTTCTGGAAATGATGTGGGCAGCAGAACTGTGGACCAACTGAAGTTTGTGGAGGGATTTCAGGGGGAGTGGATTGCAATTGTACTTACTTACTGCATCTTAAAACCTCAAACTTTTGTCAAAATAACAACCATTGCCTTAAACAGTGTTATAAAATTGGACTTGGACCTGAAAATAAAAAACTTGGTAGAAATTCTCCAAGGTTTATACCTTCAGATCTTCAATAAGCTTGTTTTGTGCTACATTGTTTCTCTGGTCCGGGTTGCAGTTGTGGCAGTGCCATCCTCAGTTCATTTCTAATGTTGAGTTTTGATCTGGATTTTGTCTTGATTGAGCCTATCGGGGTCGGATGTTGCAAAAGGGAGGAGTGTGGCCGCCCCCCTGCCTAGCAGTGATACTCCTTTTCTACTACAATCAGAAATGCAGACCATGTCTTGGACTTGAAAAATATTTTTGAATCAGAGGTTACGTCAATAAACTGCTCCTTTTATGCAGTACTGAGCCATCAGCTGGTGTTGCTTAGCCTTGCCCATGGCAGCACGACCCCCTGGGGGGACCCACGGCCCACTTTGAGAACCACTGGTCTAATCTATGTTGCTTATGAAAATGGAGTGGGAGGTCAAACTCAAACTGACTGATAGCAAAAAAGTTAAAGTTACTGTTAGAAACTTTTATTTTGTCTTAGTTTTGGTGACCACTGTAATCAAAATCTTTCGAAGAGACAATATGTGAGAAAAAGAAGTGATAAAAACAGAAAAGACATTAAAAGATTCAAGAGAAAACAGTGAAACATTAGGATAAATTGTTTTGAATTACAGCCCACACAAGCTTCTCTCTGTGCCCGCAGGCCTACATGAATATGTTGTTACAGTGAGAGAAGTCAATAAAGAAGACTTAACTGAATCTAAGGCTCTGTGTTCTGAGCAGGGGAATGCCCTTCTAATCCAGCAGTACCTACAATCTTTAATAATCCAGTTTCATATTTAACACATTTACTGGTGATAAATTAAGATAACCAAGTTGTTCTCTTGAGAGTCAAGATCAAGAAGACCACTTGCCTGGTGGTTATATGTTTTTGCAGAGAATACAATCATTGGACAGTAAAAGAATGTTGGTGGGTCAAGAAAAGGGCTGAGGTGTTGTTTGTGGTAGTGTGATTCATAGCGATGAAATGAGGCCCAATGAGCTTGATCTATGACCTCCAAAATTGGATCAGTCCATCATTCAGTCAAAATGGACATTTGTGCCAAGTTTGGAGAAAATTTCTCAAAGCATTTATGAGATATCAGACTCACAAGCAAAGAAACTGCATGAGGGTCGATGACCTTAGACCTTCAAAAATTGATCAGTTCATCCTCCAGACAGACATTTGAGCCAAGAAATGAACATGAGGCCAAAGACCATTTTCCCTCACAATCCAATCAGTCCATCTTTAAATCAGAAACAACATTTGTGCAAAGTTTGAAAAACTAAATCAGAAACAAGGAATTAGGATGATACCCAACGGCCTTGGTCTTTGACCTCGAAAATCCAATAAATTCATCGATGAGTCAAAGTTGACGATTGTGCAAAGTTTGGATGAAATCCCTCTAAGCATTTAAGATCTATTCTATTCACAAGCAAGGTTCAAGGTTTCCTTAAAAGTATTTAAAAAGATCAATTTGCTGTGCAGACAGGAGTTTTAGCGTTCCAAAGTTTAAATATATGTAATCCACAATTCAGCATATTGACAAACACATAAAAAGACTAGACTAGAAAATTACTCGGAGAACACAGACCTCCGCCATTAGCCCTATCTCCCAATAGTACAGAATCCTTTGAAAAATTCCTGGATCCAGATGGTGATCCTGATCACACCCACAATCTAATCAGTACTTCCTTATGCCATTTCTGACATTTCCTGAAAATTTCATGAAAATCCGTCCACAACTTTTTGAGTTATGTTACTGACAAACTAACGAACAAACTAACTAACAAACCCACCCGATCACATAACCTCCTTGGTGGAGGTAACAAACATTAAAATGTTAAACACTCTCTGTTAAAACTAGGTAATGATAAAGCAAGGCATTAACACAGGGCTCAGTGACCCTGACCTTTAGCCTCCAAAATCAAACTATTTACTTCTTAAGAAGAAAACCCCTTAAAATATATATTTTTTAGATACAGTACTGTGGAGGACTTTCAGTTATGTTTTGGCCTAAAGTTGAGGCTACAGTAAGGTATAAATGTAGCAAGAAAGTTGCTTGAGGGCACCATAGGGCGGGAAGGAGGATTGACACAATGCAGGTAACGCTCTGGATGTCCTTGCATTTTACCAGGGGTATTGGAAAATAGTTGGGAGGGTTCTGGCTGCAGAAGGTTTATCTGAGAAACCGTATATCTCAGAAAGGAGGTGCCGTGATTTGCCGGTGCAACATATTTACAGTCTTTAATTTTCTTTCATTCAACTTTATTTATAAACAAAATCTGGTGGTGACATTCATGCAAAAAACACAATGCAAACATTACAGACTAAGCAACATTTCATAAATAAAATAGAGGGAAAAACATTGGGATTAAATTATGTATAGACTCATTTTGGAACTATTTAGCTATTAACATTGATAACTACAATAATAACTACATAAGCCAAGGTGGCTAAGTTACCTAAGTAAGTGAGCTTTAGCAAACATAGCTTAAGCTACTGTAGCTTTTTCCTGTAGGCAGACTTTACTTGGCTCGATTAAAAATTTTGTAATTAGGTTTCGCAGGTCAGGTTTTTAACTTTAAACTTTTTCTACTCAACTATTGCCTTAATCCTAACCCTAAAGTTTAATCCAATTTCATTTTGAAAGTTTAAGCATGTATTTCCATTCTGAGATAAACAGTGTCTTAGATGAACGGCATGTGATAGTGGCCGTTAGAGATGAACGGTCTGCAACCAGACCGCTTGTAAGAATCTGATGAATAAATAAGGTCAGACTAAGGGCTGGATGTGGTGAGTATGCTTGGCCTAGGAAGTAAAGTTGCCACAAGCCCCTAGTCGTGGATGTCCCAAGGACCTGAAAACCACCGGCAGTCTCTGGGCCTATCACCAAGTGTGTTAAGGCCTGGACAAGAAAAAATGCCATCGAGCTTGACCTTGGCTGTGAAGAGACACACGTGTGTTGGCATGTGTTGACCTTGGCTCCCCTCCCCCGAGACCTGGGTTTTGACAGATCAGGCCTTGTGATGAACCCTTAGCACCCTAAATGCCTAAAACTTATGCACATGACTGTACATTTCAAAGCAAGAGATTAGCATGAGGTTCATTGACCGTGGCCTTTCACCTATGACCTCCAAAATCTAATCAGTTCATCCTCAAGTTGGAGTGGACATTGGTACCAAGTTTGAAGAAATGTTCTCAAAGCATTTCTGACACTTCTCTTTCACTAGAATGGCCCAGAGGTTTGGACAGATGTACATACGAGTGTAAGGATAAATAACTAAAAAAAACATTATAAAATGTAAGTAAAGCTTCCATATCTTCTCATTAAATCAGTTTCTAGTGATAACGATGGAAGTTTCCTCATTGATGTGAACTTAAATGACTGAAAAAGGCTGTACTGCCTTGACAACCACTAAAAGATCTCTATGATAGACCTCATCTGACATCCACAGTTATATTTATAAAATGAAGATGGAGTTTTCTTAGTCTTAAGCCTCTAGACATAGCAGAGTGTACAGTACAGCATGCTTGTTCTCCTCCCACACAGAGTAAGAGGTGATCTATACTGTAGATGGAGAAAACACTGGGGGAGAATATTCACTCCAGTATGCCAGTCTTATATACGCAAACACAGCGTGTGTGCTTTGTGTGTGACTTAATAAAGTATCCAGTCAATGCTGCTCAATGCAGGTGTATTCATTAGAAGGAAATCACAGCATTCACTAGTACAAACCCTCATTACACAAAGTAATGCTTCATTTGAGAGGACAAACCTGAGATCCTGACACTCTACAGAGGGTCACACGCACAGAAAAGGTTGTGTATAATGAGCCACAATCATTGTCTCTCTCCATTTATCTATTAAGAGCAGGTGACGCAGAGTTTCGTACGCCACACGATTCAGTAACACAGCGCTTGTGCTTATGAGTTATTATTATCTCTTGCAGCCTGACACCACAATGTCTTTTCGTTCAGAATGAATGTGCGGCACTGCCTGAGCTTTATGAGTTCTGTCGCAGTCAGGGCCGGGAAATCACGTCCAACATGCCGCTCGGATGAGATGTGTGACTCGAAAGGAAGGCGATGACATCCGTGTTATTTCCTGAGACGTCAAGTATCCACTCTAATACCTTCCGTCTGTCCCTCATCCTGTCACGCCTCTTACTCTTGTCATACTTTAAATAAAAAAGCCTAGTTCATTCACTATTAGAGGAACTATTCTGCCTAATAAAGGACAAGACAAAGTGTGAGGGGTGTATGACACGATAAATGGCATGCATCTTTACTGTGCTATTATTTTCATCCTTTTCAAACCAAAAGCTCTCACAGGTGGACTTACACTTCGCACATTTATGCACAAACATAAAGATGTACACTTCTACTTACTCACTGCTGGGGATAAACATGTAGGTGGGCCCCTCGAGGCAATTCCTGATCCCTAACACCACCTGAGACAGAGAAGAGAAGGTAAGAGAACGAGAAACAAGAGCGAAACAGTGAGAGAGATTCTGCATATGTGTGTAGCAAAAATAGAGAGGAAGGGTATTTTGACATCTCTCATGACCTTTGGAAATAAAGCTTGGTAATAAAGTCAACTCATTGCCTATAGAAGAGAATAACATTAATTAAAGCAAGTAGAAGTCTATTTTTGAGTTCGAGATCCCGTAGGAGATGGAGAGTAGGATCGTACAGGAGCCAGAGGGCATGTCAGTACTTTATGTTCAGACTTGAATTTACATGAAAATAACAGCAAATTAGATGTGTGTCAGATAATATAGAAGAGAGGAAGTAGTGAGGAGGAGATATATTTTTACAAGTGGAAAACTGGACATTAAGTTCCCCTTTTCTCCATTTCTATAAGACATACAGACTGACTGACCTAAAGTCGTATTCTCCAGTTCCTCACAATTACACCTGGTTACACGAGAAGAAATGCTCCTCTCCTCATTTTAGGTGGTATTACTTAAAACAAATTTACTATTTCACAATTCTCAACAAAGCCAGTATAACTTAAGGGCATATCTTATTCAGCATTATTTTATTTAGAAAAATAACATTTATGCAGCAGTGAGGTTGCAAATGTTAGGTCACGCATTTCAAAGGTAATGCTGAAGAAATATGTAATTATTGAACTGAAGGGACAAATACACAGAAAGGGAGAGTAACTAATTACATTTATTCAAATTACTGTAATTTTGAAATAAATAATTTTACTTCTACTAAACAAAGTTTTAACCCGAGTAGCTGCTTCTGCTTGAGTACAATACTTCTGTTCACTACACAGTAGCACAGAGAATGGAAAGAATGATTCCAGATCACATCTCAAAACAGCTGTTGTTCTCCATCATGCCCTTGGGCAGACTGTTTAGATGTGTTTTATGTATGTTTAGTTGTTTATGGATGCTTTCTGTTATACAGTGATCCCTGCTCCGCCAAGGAGGTTATGTGATCAGCAGTGTTGGTTGGTTAGTTAGTTAGTTAGTTAGTTAGTTAGTTAGTTAGGTAGGTAGGTGGGTAGGTGGGTGGGTGGGTAGGTAGGTAGGTAGGTGGGTGGGTAGGTAGGTTGGTTGGTTGGTTGGTTGGTTGGTTGTTTGTTAGCAACATAACTCAAAAAGATATGGATGGATTTTCATGAAATTTTCAGCAAATGTCAGAAATGGCATAAGGAAGAACTGATTAGATTTTGGGAGTGATCCCGATCACCCTCTGGGAATTTTTTAAAGGATTTGTTACTATTGGGAGATAGGGCTAATGGCGGAGGTCTGCGCACTCCGAGTGCTTTTCTAGTTTGCTTATGTTTCTTGTGGGTTTTTGTTTTTGATGTGAAAAACACATTTGCACCATGAGTGAAGTTATCAACTGAGTTGGAGTTCCCACCTGCGACTTTATAACCTTGCAAAGCAGATGGATTCGCCTGTTTACGTGTTTCTTACTGGCAATCCATCTTGCAAAGCTCCCATCTGAACAGTCTGGGCCCGGTTAAAGGGTGACAGGACCAATCAGCATCGAGGGGCAGCGACAAGAGGCAGGTTTGAATTATGGCGGAAGACATTAGCGTGGATGCTGCTAAAGCATAAGTTTTATCAGAGCCTGACGACATTTCTTCATTAAAAGAAGAACAAAGAACAGCACTGAGTTGTTTTCTTTTCAAAAACGACAAAGTCGTGTACTGACATGTCTACAGTTGCCATGGTTCACGTTATGCAGCTCTCTATGGAGTCGTCGTAGCGGCGCACCTCGCTTCTAGAGGCTACGACGTCACGTTTTGCTGCTCTGATTGGCCCGAATAGATGTGACAGACAGAACGTTCATCCAGTCACCCTCTGAGTATTTTTTCAAAGGCTCTGCCCTTTCCTAAACGCAGTCTATGGGGGGTTTACTAGATGGATGTGTGAGACAAATCCATCTGGCATGTCAAGTTAGTGACTTTAGGGGTTCCTAAAGGATGCATAGTGGATATTCTTCATCAGTATCCATTGCCTTGCTATGAGCTCAAGTTTTTGCTTTGTTCTTGCCAGAAGACACCCATCTTGCACATATTTTCAGGCTTTTATGCAGCTTATGTCATAATACTACTACTACTTATATATAGTGTGGACCAATGTTGTGTGTTTTACTTTGTGAAATATATCCATGCAATGGATTGGTCTGGCATGTGATATTGCAGTTTTTTGGACTTCAGTGATTTAAAACCCTGGCTTTGGGCCCTGCTTATGGCACTTCCTAGGTGTGTAAAAAATATTGACTTTTTACTATATTGAAGTTTGATACTAAGTCTGTTGGCAGAAATAATCTCCCAGGCTCAGAGTAAATACAAATTATCATCTCTGTAAGCTAGAAATAGTTCTAATAATGTAACCTATGCCTTCATAGCTTTCAAAGGTACTTATTTCCTCACTTTATTACTAAATGCCCCTCTATCCTTGGTGAAAGGTACTCATAAACAGAGTTCTTGATTATTTTAGCGCAGCCCCTGTAGTCACTTTATTGCCTTCTCATACTGCTGCATTGTGTGCGTACAGTATGTGTACTCTGAATGCATACCTACACACAGGAAATCACTGCATGCTCTGATTTATAGTTTAAAGGCTTTTCATCTATCAGGCACAAAACTGAGTCAGACATGAAAATACGTGATGAGCCGCCGCCAGTGAACCAACACACATCCCTAACCATGAGCTATGTGCGTGTGGACGGTCACACCTCAGGACTGGTGATGTGTGTTCAACCCCGAGGACAGAACAACAGCATACATCAAACCTACTGCCTTTGTCAGTAACAAGATATTGATTTGGATCTTTGCCCAATAGAATGATGATATGTGTCTGCTTGGTTTGGCTGACTGACAATTTTTTTCTCTCTTCTCTTGCACTCTCTTTAGTCCAGTCCACGCCAGACATCCCGTCTGTCATCTCTCATCCATTTCAGAGTGCCTCTTCCGGTGCGAAGGGAGACCCGAGAGAGCGGCAGGGGCATCTGAGAGATGGCATGAGGATAAGGGTTATAGTGGCGAACAGACAGGCTCTGTCTCCAAAGCCCTCAGCCAGATGGTCACTGTCTGCCAGGGAGATGGCCAATTCCCTGGAATCACACGTGCAAACTCACATACATTTAAGATAAACATGATACTATGATAAAATGTCACTGTGTTAAATATGTGTATCAAAACAGCTGTGCTTTATACTCTATCATTATGGAGGTAATGTACACTAAACAAATTCTTGAATTTCTTCAGGATGGAGCCAATTGAAAGCTCAACAAAAAAGCCCAAATACATGAACGCCATATGTGTTTCTTTGCCACACATGCACTTGTCTTGATCATTTCGTCACTAATACCAGCTGGAACATGGCAGCCTTGGAGCACAAGGACAGTAAAGTGAGAAACTAAGTCTGCCTTTAATGCTTTCCACCCGAGTCTCCCTCCATCTCCAGGGGGAGACGTAACCTTCTGTAAGCCCCCCAGATCCACACACAGATGGACACACTCCTCTTTCCTCCTCATTTTCCTCCCTCCCTCTCTCTCCATCCTCCCAGGCGGGGCCCGATCATCCCGCCCCAGGGAACATATGTGCTGCTTCTAGGACAAAAATCTCATACAGGGGCCAACTTTGCGATCTGGCATATTTCCCGAGGGGATTTTTATTGTTCTGTTGGACCGTCTGTTTTGATCGACAGGCTTGGAGTCGATGCTCGTGTCTGGCGACCTCTTGCTGTTCTAAATTTCAAGTTTAAGTCGTTGAACTGCAAACGGAAAATTTTCATGAGACGCAGGAAGAAGTGATGTATAGCGAAGGCTCTCTCTGTTCGCAATGGCCCTTTGACACCACTGTTCAATCAGTTACCTTTCAGAGTATTTCTACGATTAACACAATTTTCTTCCCGGCAGACGGCTACTCAAAGAGCCCAACCTTTGCCACTAGAATCACTTCCTCTAAAGAAAAGTGGAACTGGATGTATACGATTGCTGTCAAAGGATGACCTTGCTTGGACCTCCAGGTATTACAATTTAGCAGCCATTGTGTCTTATTACTTCTCTTTTGGAAAATGTCCTGATGCAGTTCAAATAGATGTTCTCCTATCAGAGTTTCATGTAGCTTCAAATTTGAAGTCAAACAGATACATTTTTCTACAGACTTCATCTGAACAGCTGCCTTAAGTAAAAGTTCAGTTACTTTGAAATTAACTTAAGTAGCCTTCATTTGGCTGGTGACCTATAACCTGGAAATATTTACAGTGTTGATATCTAAATGTTAAACATTTCAGGGCTGATTTAACTCCTAAATGTTATTTTAACTCCATTCTTAGTGAAGTGGCTTTCAGTGTTGGGATTGACCTATGGCTAAGCCACGCCCCCTCCACTCACTCGGACAAACAATGAACATCCACTGAGAGACGCTATTGCAGTTGTCACAGTAGGAGACATTTCACAGGAGGCCATTGATGATTTTTGGAGACAAAAAGATCACATATCATCTAGAAGCCACCAAAAGTGTCTAAACTACCCATTGGAGGGATATATGAATCATTTTATTGTCGAGAAGGTCGATAAAAAGCTCTAGTTACAAGCCAAAATTTACAGGTCCCAGTGCAAACGTGATAAACCGCATCTCGTTGCATCACAATCTCAGACCACAAGATAGAGGATCAGCATCAAAGTGCCACTGAAGTTAAGGTTTTTGGCTCATAATATGACAAAAATATAACGGCCTTTTTTTACCATCTTTACCAAGAGTGTCTCTCCGTTAGTTTGGTGCTACAGTATTTACACTGAATCATTCAGCATAATGTTTACCAACCTTTGTTATCTCGTCTATTACAGATAAGTTCATGAAGCTAAGCTCTAGAAGTTAACGTTAGTTTAACTAGAGCCCTTTGGACAACAGCTAACAATGATGTACGATCACCAAAGAACAAAAACCAGAACAAAAAATGCCAACGAACTCCCAACAAACAACTTGACACAACGAACAACGCAGCTGGGAGCTAACGTTAGGCTAACTTTAGCTAACATTAGAGATATTAAAGATAACTTTATATTTCTGTCCACCAAAGTGACAATATGTTGCCTCAAATACGATGTTGGCCTACCTTAGAACAGATGTTGTTAATTTTATCCATGTTGAGTTGATGTTGTGGTCTACTGCAAAACTTTCATCCAAAGAAGACCCTTTTCTCAGTTTAGATGTGGCTTAGGAACGGGTAAAAAATACACTCCGTTGTCAAGACTCTCAGGATACCTTGTGTTGGAGTCACACGTACCCCATGAACACCGTTTGACCATTTTTAAACTTAAAATCTCAAAAAAACTTCATAAAACCAGATGAAAACGGATTTTCTCCCATTCATTTCAATGGACATCCAGGCAGCCGATGTCTGAGTGTATTGGAGTGGTATACGCACTGTGATTGGCTCATCGCGTTTGAGGGCGGGACTAAGCCATAGGTCAATTGTTTGACAAAGGTGATCAATCAGTGTTAGTCCAACTCTGTTGAGTGTTCCATCGCCATTTAGAATCTGGGGTTATGTAGGCAGAGTTTTGCCATCATGCCCTTGTTTCTGATAAATTGTTGTTGTTCTTGATGTTAAGCATCTTTGCACCATGAGTGAAGTTAATCACAGAGTTAATCCCTTATGGCCTGTCAAGTTAGAATGGTCAGTTTGCAAAAGATAGTTATTTGTTTGGTATGAATGAACACCTCTGGTTAATACGGTCTCATTCTTTTCTTTAATCGCAAAACAAAATAGTACAGGAAATAAACAAATGTGCAAGGCATAGCCTACAGGCAGACTGGCAAAATACAGCTAGGCTGACAGTTGAAAATTTGGTGTAAATGATGCATTTGTGTGGCTTGTAAAAATGATTATAGGTGGTCAGGCAGAAAAAATAAATAAATAGAATTAAACTTTCGCACCATGAGTGAAGTTTTTCACTACGTTAGTCACTTCCCACGTGTCAAGTTAGAGGGGTCAGTTTGAAAAAGACAGTTCTGTATGAATGAGCACTCCTGTCAATGAGGTTATTGCTGTTTCATTCTTATATACAGACACTTGAGCCTGCATTGGTAATGTTGACTGTAATGTAATATAGGAAACTGATTAAGGTACAGAGAAATGCATCAGTTACCATTGCTGAAAATGCAACAAATTTATACCTCTAGTGAGAAAGATGTACTAATTTAGTAAGGACTACACTTCAGAATGTCAGGAAATGACATTTTTAGAGAACTTAGAACCCATGTTCAATTTAACATAATGGGAGTTTAATTAGCATGACAATATTGCTGTGTAGCAATGGTTTGTTTACATACAAGAGTAAATAACCAGCAATACTGAGTATTTTAACCCTTCAGATTTAAGTATCCTGTAGTATTAAGTTTAAATGACACTTCAGTCAGGAACACTCTTGTCATACATTTGGATGGATACATTAATGACAATGTGTACTAAACACAATAAAATTAGTTTAAAATCAAAAAATTCATAGTGGCATGAATCTGAATATGAGGGTGCAACAAGCTTTATGCTAAAAAGGAGGAAGCTGGGGGGGTGGAGGTTTAAGTTTTGCCACCAGCAGCATGATGCATCAGCATTTATGCAAGCAAGGATTAGTGAGAAGTACATCATGTTTAAATACACTGCTGGGTTGAGAGAAAGAGATGTGATTGGATGTGGGTGCTGGGAGGGGATAATTAGGATCAGCTGGCCTTCAGCTGATCACAGCTGGGTGTATGACTACTGTATCCTGCATGAACTGATGCTGAGCTTTATTTTTTACATTTTTACTCTTTTTGGAGTTAATTTAACTCTTAGGATTTTGATTCTAGGGAAAGAGAAACCATTGCCAGTTTGGACCAAATACACTCAAATAAAGTGTCAAATTCAACTCTTTAAGTGTGACTTTGTGAATTATCTGATGAATCTTTGTTTGACATACTTAAAGAGACCCTTTTCTCTTTATGTCAGGAGGGGGGCACCCAATGTATCCGTAAACAGAACCACTAATGTTTAAGACTCTGTAGCCTCATGCAAGATTCTGGAAATGTTAACATCACACTGTGACTCCATACCGTCCTTTTTACATCATCCCCAGCCTCCCGAGACCACACCCTCGCAACTGAGAGGTACAGTCTCTGGCTGTGAAAGAGTGAATTTTCAGTAGAAGGCTGACATAAAAAATTCAAGAAAATTTTAAGTGCATTCAAGTGCAAAGAAGGGTTCACAGACAGCTTTCAAATGCATCTTTGTCTTCAGTCTGGCGGCAGCATCAGCTCCACATTTGAACCATGAATCAGTTGAGTTATTGATGGCAATATTTCTTTTCTTAATTGTACTGACAAGTATATTCTGTGAGAACAGAGAAAGGTCACCAAGAAAATTCACTTTTAATCAAGGTAACAGACATCTGAGCATCCTTTTAAAAACACTCTGATGTGAAAATAAGGGCTTTTGTGTGGTGACAGTTTTCATTATAATTCAAATATAGCAAATATGAAATATATTTTACTGAACAAATGTACCAACCCAGCTTGAAGCTGAAGCAGCCAGTATTTTTTTTAAAACTTTCAGACCAGACTTATTACTTATAATGAAGCAGCCCTATAGTCTCTATTATGTAGGTCACTCAGGCACCTGTCTGCAGTTCATGGCAAGCTACAAATGACTTTTACTCACTGTGAATGTTGCGTAATACATGAATTGGGAAAACTTCTTTGAGGCCTGCAGCTGCTCTCACAGACAAGGAAGTATAGGCTTCTGTTTCAACCAATTGGATTGTGGGACGTACTGGGAATGGAAGATTTTGCAACAGTATGTTTAGTTGACAGCTTTGCATTTCAGGAGAGTACCTCTGTCAGTCCTACACTTGTTTAAAGTCATGTGATCCTGGTGACATGTGAAAGTCAACTGGTGGGGGAGGAAGTGTAGATCATGTTTAGAATGAAGGAAAGTGAGCATAAGCTCTAGATGCATATTTCTAGATACACTGAGTATAACCCATACACTATACAAAAAGTGATTCTTCCCACAGTTTGACTGATTTACCTGGCATGGAGGCGATCAATATCACAAATTACTTAGCCCTGCAGACCTTCTACACAGCTAGCACAATGAAGGGGTGCATGAGCCTTGAGGCGTACACTATTTTTTTATGCGTATAGGGTCAGTGACCTCAGATCAAGACCAGTATTGAATGTCTGCTGTCTGGTTGCTTGGGTGAGTGTGTCTCATTGTCTGCAAAACATGAGCGGCAGAACAAACTCTACCGTGTTGACTCTTTTCTAACCAATATCATAAATTTCTGAAAAATGCCACCCTGCTCTGGATTTCTTCAGGTTTTATCCAGATATAAAAAGTTGAGAAGCCAAATGGTGGTTGCCTTTCCTGCCATGGAACAGTCGCTGCTTAAACCTGTGTGAGTCAGCTCCTCATGACTTAAGACTAAAACTGACCAAACCTTTTACTGAGGGCCACATACAGTAAAATAAATTATAAGGTTGACTGGGCTATTTCCAATGTAGTGTACCTTTAGTTAGCATAGCAATTCCAATGCAGAAGATATGCTTTGTAACTGAATATCCTTAATTAAAAAGCCACGTCACAGCTTTCCATTAATGCTTTGTTAATCAGCCCCTTCAACAGAGCAGCTAGCACAGCAAACTAGTGTGATGCATGCTTCTATTTGCTAGTGTAATCCTCCTGTTTTTATAAATCAGGGCATTGGAAAGATATGGGCATGAAATAAAGATATGGGGTGGCTGTGAATTTGTAGATAGAGTTGGTTGTCTCTCAACCAGAAGATTAGAAGTTCATTCCTCAGCTCCTGCAGTGAAATGTTGATGTTTTCCTGGCAAGACACTTAACCCAAATTGCTCCTGATATCCCACTGCTCTGTCAGTGTCATGTAAATGTGTATGGATGTATAGGAATGAGATGTGGTAATACTGATGGCACCTCTACATAGGGATGGGATTTCACTGTATTTTTTTAGGATTTGAGTACTTGCAAATCATAATTACTATAAGAAAACACATCACACACACGCTACTCTGAGAGAAAATAGCACGCAGTGACATATGACTGCATGGAGACTGTAGCTGGCTGTGCTAATAAAGCCAGCTCAGGCTTTACCTCCAATTTCCACATACTCCTCCAGTGCCACAATCAGGCTGCGCAGCAATGTGCTGCAACTGAGGGCAAGCAACTTCACACACTGGAAACATGTCTGGAGTGCTGCACCCAATGCACCAAGCAGCCCTGAATAGCCCAAGACTTGAGTTCATGCAGGAACAGAATGTAAACAGCAGATTATTTTTGCCTTAATGGGTTGGTTTTTGCCATTAACTTCGACATGATTCCTGGATTTTATTGCTTTTATCATGAATTTAAAAGGATGTGTGGTTTCATGTAAAATTCTGTGGTTTTCAATCTCAAAAGTTACCCTTTCCTCTTCAATGGCACCATAGTTCTGTGATTCACTGACCTCCCAATGACGTGTTGCTTGTGCAACAGGAGAAGACATGATGTTTACATCATGATGATTTACAGTCATGAGTCAGTGCATACTGTTGTATTTTAAAGGATGACAGGATACTTTGCATGTTTTCTGGCTGTTTAGATCGATCTGCTCTAAATGAACTGACAAGGTTTGACAGAGGCTGGCACTGAAAATAGACCTGGCATGCATCTCCAATGGCAGTGCACTGCACTGGCAGTGGAACTGCAAAGACTGACTAGAAGAGTATGTGGAAATTAGAGGTTAGGGGTGGAGATTCAGATCTGGTATGCTTGTCAATATGTTTGTCTACACAGCAGTACCACCCACTGTGGGAGTAGTGTACAAATGAGAACAAGCTTTGTGTTCTGATGGGGGCCAGATTGGATTTTATTTGTACATTTTTTTGTGGGCCAATTTTAAATGGACCACAGGCTGCAGTTGGCCCACAGCCATAGTTTGGGCACTCTTGCTTGAGACAAATATTTTTATTCTGTCTGCTGCTGTCTCTCCCTGAGCTTTTTTGTCTATTGGCCTTGACTACCATCATGAATTGAAAGCAGCTCTTATTTCTATTATTATTATTTTTAGCATATCTTTTTTATTGGGCTGATTGGCGCTGCTGTACACAGCACTACACTTATGGTATTTTTGTAGCACTTCTCTGTGCAGGTTTCCCCTCTTGTCCCCCGTTGGGAGTTCTTTGCCATGATTTCTGCAAAAAAAAACTTAAAGTAAGAGTTATCAATTTGACCTTGAACATGAAACATGTTTCAGTGATGATCAGTGCTGATACTGATCTTCACAGATATGACAACTGAAATCATTTTCAAACTATAAACTGATCTTTATCATACAAGATTTGTGATTAAAGTCTGCTTTGAATTCAGTAAACTTGGAGCGTGCACAGGTTGTGATGAATAAAGAGATAAAAGCAGAAACCAGAAGAATTACTTGTGTATACGTTGCTGATAATCACAGTTGTGTTTATCAACCTCTAAGTAGCATTGAACTGAGTTTGTTGTTGCATAAAGTTGACCATGATTTTAAATTCAACACGGCTAGTTCATAAAAATGAAAGGCATTTGTATTTGCTTCTTTTTTGCTTCTTTTTCAGTGTTATATCAGTTTTAAAGATCATATCCTGTTTTCTCATGCATCGATTATGTAAGACAGAGACGATTGTTAATGCAGCCATAATTAATGTAAATCACAAGTTTAAATGTAAATAAACATGTTCCATCAATTATATACATTTGCAAACTGAATCTACATGTATTTATGATATATGAATATAATTTGTACATTGTATTATATGTGATTATGCTAAACAACATGGACTGCATCTCTTACATAATGTTTAATATGCAGTGAGTCATGTAAGTGTGAATGTGTGAATCAACAGTGATTTAATGGAAATGGATGTAAAGCCGTTCAGAATAAGAAAGAGAAACAGTGGCCGGTAATGAGCAGGAACATGGTGGTGTTAAGTCTTTTGGGAATGGTAATTTGAAATATGTGACGACTGTTTCAGACTAATTAGCAACCTTAAACACTTTAATGTTAAGGAAGCAGCTTCAAGAAGATAGACCATGAGTCTGGAGATAAATAGATACAATTTTTTTTGATGACCAAAATAAAAAGACTGAAATTGTTGTTATGCAGCACAAAAGCTCAGGGCTTGATTTTAAAGTACAGCACCATAGAAGAAGATGTTGGGAAAAAAACTGAAAGAAAGAGAAAACTGGTCAAATAAATAGAGCAGGGATTCCCGTCACTAGATTGTAGGGGTGTGACAATTTTTGTATTCATCTCGAATTGTCATGGTATTAGGGGCCACGGTTCAGTGCACGAAACAAATATGTACAGACGATTAAAAAAAAAAAAAAAAAGATATGTGACAGTATTTACCTGTCAATCTTGGTCAGCAGTAATGCTGATAAGTGTTTGCTATTTAACCACCAACGAAGAAGAGGAAATGGCCGGCATATCAACACATGAAGAAGAAAAGTCAGCTCCAGGCTACTGCTGCTGGAGAGGAAGAGCAGTGAGACCCACTGTTCACTTCTCTGTCTCCTCATCTCCCTGCTGTTTTAAAAAGCTGAACAGGTCCAGGATGTTACGGCTGCTAATACATTTTAAAGACTATACACGGACCAGTAGAAGTAAAGAACAGCGACTACAGACGTGTTTTTAAGCGCTCTGATCAGACTCTTTTGTAATGTCCTATTATGTGTTACATCAGCTAGTCTGGGATCCTTCACTGACGAACGCAAGTCTGGATTTTACAAGAGTAACCACTGCACCGGCTTTTTTTTTTTTTTTTTCTTCAAATCAGGAGATATTAGGTTGTTTTCTGTTGTTCATTTTGCATAACTACTTTGTTCCCCTCTTTTTTTCTCGAGTTTAATATAACACTGGCTGTACCAACTATCACTGATACAGGTGTATGTCAATATATAAGAATATAATCCAAAAATTGTATTTATTTCAGTCATTCCATTCAAAAGGTGAAACTCATATTGCTCCATTACACACAGACTGATACTGTATATATTTCAAGTGTTTATTTCTTTTAATTTTGGTAATTATGGTTTAAAGCTATGAAAACCCAAAATCCAGTACCTCAGAAAATTAGATTTCTTAAAACCAATAAAAAATTATTTTTAACACAGAAATGTTGTATGAACATATACAGGACTCAATACTTGGTCTGGGCTTGTTTGCATGAATAACTGCATTTATGCCTTTAAATTTCATGCCTGCTTGGCTATCATCTATACTGTTCCTAAAGGGGCTATGGGTGTTAAAGTGGTAAGTGGATGTTTGTACTTGATTAAAGAGCACTGTGGCAACAAGGCAGTAGCCATTTAGAACAACTACGGTGGCTTCATTACAGCTTACCTCCAATTTTCACATATAGTGACCGCGCCGTGATCCACCGGTGAATCAAATCAAATACTGCAGAGCAAATCACTCCCTCTCTAGACTACCAGAGTAGCTCCACAGCTGGTGCTCCAGTCCAGAAGCGGCGCGTCCCTGGAGCACCACTCCACTGGGCTTCATTCAAGATACGCTACAGCTACAGGTCTATCTTCAGCGCTGGCCGCTGCCAAACCGCGTCAATTCCCATCGATCAAAAAGCTCCAAACAGGAAGTCACAAGCATAGAATAACCTGTTCTTATGTTCGACATAGTGTAGAATTGGGGCCAAAAAAATGTTATTTGGCCTATTTTTACCTTAAACTTGTTAAATCACACAGAGTAGCTGTACCTGTGTGTTGCGCTGTATAGCCTAGCTTGTGGAAGCATATCCTGTGTGAATGGGCAAAGCATTCTGAAATCACTGGAGGTGATTAGCTCTACGGCCGCCAGGTGCCTTATACAACCCAACTTGCAGATTACAGAAAAGGAGAAGTAAAGGAGGTGTGGTCAAAGCAACAGGGTAGGCTGAGGCTATGGTTGAGGGCCATAATATGTGCTTCTTTCATGGAGACCTGAAATCCCAGCTGTGGCCTTGTGACTGTAGCTTTTAAGTCTACTGTTTTATAAATGTCTTACTGTATTTCAGCTTCTGTTTAAATTCAAGTACCCTTTTATAATGTTGCCCTTATGTGCTTTGTTGCTGAAATCTGTCATATGAATAAACCCACCTTGCCCCAGTATTCTACCCACAAATCCCCAGAACTAAACAGTTATTCCTCGGCCTCCAGTACTGTGAAAGATCCTTGCATTTTGTTTATAAAGCAGGTAAAATTCCGGCACATGGGTTAGAAGAGAAACCCTGAGAGTGAACCAGAAGCCGGCCTGGACTGAGCACAGATCATATGTGTCATCATGGTTCATGACTGAGAGTGATACTGAGAGAGGAGCATGGAAAATTACCACACAGCAAATTAACTCTGCAGAGTGTGATTAAAAATAATTTTGGTGAAACTAATTTGCACTTACTGTAGCATAAAATTAAGGTTGCGTTGGAACAGTTGGTTCAATTTTCAGAGGACCATCAGGACTTTTGAAAATTTAATGAGGATCCAAATTGCCTCTTTTCTCTCCCATTCATATCATGTATTTGTGACAACCCGGTGCTTTCTAAGTCTGTGAGAGACCAAAGAGCTGTAGAACAGAGACATATTTATCCTCACACATGAGAACAGGTGGATCTGAGGAGTAGAATTTAGGAGATTGGACTGTAGGTGTAACATGCAGCGACTTCAATTCTGCACATGTAGGGCTCTTAATGATTTTGGCTGCAATGGATCAAAACATGAGGTCTATCTGATCAAAATAATTGAAAAAAGATTGATTTAAAACACCCTTATGACACTCTGATCATCAGTCTTATGATATCAAGAGAAAAGCTCTTTTATAGGTCAGAGGGTTCAGGTCAATGAAGGGTTAAGTGAATGATCTTTGAACTCTTGGCTGCAGCTACAACCACAGAGGGCAGGCTAACAGCTGTTTCTTTATGGATCACATTCCTACACCATCAATCCAACTCAGGGATTTAATTGGAAAAATCAATGTCTAGCGTTATGATCTTTAATAAAAACCATAGATGGACATAGCATTGACGTTGTCGACGGAGGTCCCTGGTTAAAGAAACCAACAGAACCACAACTGCAAAAAGCAGAGATTAAATTCAGATACCACCAAACCCAAATCCCTCCTATCCCTGACTGTCCATGAAAATCACAAACAGCATCAGGATAAGGAGCAGCCCTGGCAGAGCCCAACACACACACCAGAAAAAAGTTCAACTTTGACAAGAATTCAAACACGACTCTCTCTTTGGTTATACATGGATGTGATGAATCGCCACAGCGGCCCTTAAATCCCATAATTCCACAGTACCCCCCACATGACCACCCAAGGGACACAATGCTAAGCCTTCCCATCCATTTTTTTTGGAGCACCCCCTACATGTACCTAAGAAAAGCAGACCCAAGAGAGAGAGAAGAAAAAGTTACATATGCCGACAAAAATCAACATAGATTTTAACTTTTCTGCTGATAAAATCCTATGAAAGGCCTATGCACACTTTTCTTATCAAAAGACCTTTCAAAAACAACTTAATAACTGCTTGATCATGGTTTTAATCAATATTTGCTAATCTGATTTTAGCAGCCTCAGAACAGACAAAGCCTTTATATTATTGCACATTTGAAAACACTGACGTGACAGTGGTTTAACCAGATTTTCTTTTAATCATTTTTAGAGCTACTTGTAAACATGTTGGACAGTTATAAGTGAAATTTGATGAAACTAGTGGACAGGTTAGGTTGGCTTCATTTTCCATCAAAGGTTACACCCTGACAAACAAATGTTTCTGCACTTTTTAGGGAAGACTGCCGTACATTTTGTTCAGTTTTGGAACCCTGCAAGAACTCCTGGTTCCAAAGTGTGTATGTGCAAGTGTGTATTGTCCCCCCATGTTCTTGACACAGATTGGCCTACTTGAGGGGAAGAGAGTGGATCTTTATGAGCTCCTCATGATAAGGCAGGGAGACATTAGGGTGACGGGTGTTCTACCCCATCCTCCTCGTTGTCATTGTGTAGAAGAGAAATGTTGGGAGATGACAGCGCAGAGAGCAAGTGGAATATAATCATCCTTTACCTCTGCGTGGCCTTCATCCAGCCGAGCTGCTCTCTTCTTGTTCCCTGCAGACATCAGTGGTCCGTCTGAAATGACAGAATAAGAGGCCATGACTGACTTTGATTTGTTGGAGGTGACACGGGTACCTGCCTGCTAGCATATGTACTGTCTGAGTCTGTGTGTAGGAGCGCAGAGAGTTCACCTGCAATCACTACCTCCTTTTGTGTACATTTAACTTAGTTCAGATGTCTGAATAAAAGTCATACCATGGATGTGTAGAGACATTCAAAGAGGTTTTAGTTCTTAAGCCAAACTAATGGCTGATTCATTGGTTAGTGTTGGTTGGGGAACTCTGGGCCAACCAAAGTTCAGTAGGTAAGATTAAAAATGGTTGAAAATAATAAAAAATCTATTCCAGGGGGTTGGCATTTGCACATTCAAATCATGAGAACAAACTCCACACTCAAAGGTAACTTAGCCCCACTTGTAATCCGGTTCTAAATGAATCAATAACAGATTCTATTTATTTTGAACATCTTTAATGCCAGTCCTGAAGGATGGGACTCTGCTACTTGTTGCATACAAATATTGGAGCTCTGTAACTTTACAAAGCCTGTAAAGAAGCCAGATTCCATTTCTTTCACCAGGCTGATGCAAGCTTCAAGCTGAAATGTTTGTTCCCAGTCTGGTAATGAATGGACCAAACAGCATCATTCAAGGAGAACGAGGAGTTAAAAGGCTCTAGAAAGACTTTTATTCAAAAAATGGTTCAACTGATGGTTACCAACAATAATAGTTGCTTGTGCAGCTTACCGGGGCTGGGCATGCATACATCATATTTTTTTTAAATTTAATTAATTTAAATTTATTTAACCAGGAAAAAAACTCATTGAGATTAAGAATCTCATGACCTTCGCCAAGGAGGTTATGTGATCGGGTGGGTTTGTTAGTTTGTTTGGATGGACGGACGGACAGACGGACGGACTTTGATGAAATTTTCAGGAAATGTCAGAAATGGCATAAGGAAGAACTGATTCGATTTTGGGAGTGATCTAGATCACCGTCTGGATCCAGGAATTTTTTAAAGAATTCTTCACTATTGGGAGATAGGGCTAATGGCGGAGGTCTGTGCTGTTACCACTTTACTTCAATCCCAGCAGCATTTTCGGTGTGTTTCTATTCAAAGTTTTGGAGTTTATAGAGTTTGGAAGATGCACGTCCGGTCGAGGAGACGAGTTGGAGCATAACAGAGAGAAAGACAGCGAATTTTAGCAAGAATACTCACAATGCTGGGAGGAACAGAGGAATATTCACCCTCTGCCATGATTTATAAATAAGGATATGTCAATGATTTAGCCTACGTGTGTTAAAAGAAGGCCAACCAACTCAATCATACAGAGTACAATGATGAGTCAAGGACTTAAGGTCTAACATAAACCTCAGTGCCCCATGGTACACAGTATGTAAAGATTTAAGGCATTGAGAAGATGCATGCATGTACAGAACATCACCGTGATCAGTCAGAAGTTGAAAAGTGGCTGCAACAAGCCTTTTCTTTGCAGCAAAAGAAAAACAAGACTTATTTCTGAAATTAAAACCCAGTCGCAGCTTTAACTTCTTCACAAGTTAATTAATATGAAGCTTAAAAGACAGTGACTCATCAATGAAGAAACCAAGATATTTATAAGAAGATACAGATTCAGTCACATCACCTTGAGACGTAGTGACAGAAGGAAGGTTCAGCTCCTTTTTCTTTGAGTTTGAAAACATCATGAGGTTGGTTTCGTCAGGATTTAGAACCAATTTTAACTGACAAAGAGTTTCCTGTACAATATCAAAAGCTTCTTGTAAACGACAGAGAGCCTGATGCTGTGTAGGAGCAGAGCAATAAACGACAGTGTCATCGGCATATAAATGAACATTTACATCAGGAACATTATGCCCGTTTTGTTGCTCTGATTGACTTGTGATAAATGACACTGATAGAACTTTTTATTTGAAAGGTTCTGCCCTTCCCAAACACCATATATGGGCTGTTGCCCATATATAAATGCCCTGATATCAAGTATAACCTATGCAAGTGGCTCCCTAACTTCTTCCTTCAGACCCCACCTTAATGTCAATATAAACATGTAAAAATCTGTAAATGTACGACAGTTACAATTTTTAGTTACAAAAACCTTTTTTTAATTTACTACAACATAAAACTTCAACATTTTGTAAAAAATAACAACAATTATTTTAAATAAACATCTGATTCTCTGAAGGTGAAAAATCCATGAGAATTAAAAACTCAATGAACATCTTTTAAGAATAATACTCACACTCTTACAGTGATTTCAGTGACTTCAGTGGGCTTATTTGGTGCTACAGATATTCTTAAGTGTTGGTTTCAGCTGTGGTAATTCCATTCTCATTTATTTTCAATGTCCAACTTTAATTAGTTTTTGTCTTGATTGAGGCAACAGCAGAAAACTCTATCTCACACAGGCAGGATGTTGCAAAAAGGGATGAGCGAGGCCAGGGCTCTCCTGCCTAGCAGCGGGTACTCCTTTTCCACTCCAATCCAAAATGCAGACCATGTCCTGAACGTCAGCCATGTTGCTGAATCTGAGGTGACGTCATTGAACTAGATGTACCCCAGAATCCACTGGGAAGAAGTCAGAGATAGAGCCACCACACTTCTCAGCACTCTGTACCAGAATATAGGCCAGACATCAGCTGGATGAGCGCACGTGGGATCCCAGCGGAGCTCCAGAATCCTTCAGAGGGCATCGCTACTCAATGAGTCGAATGCCATCCAGAAGTCATCAAAGGCTGCAAGCATTCCCCTACTGAAGCTCTCAGTGAGGACCCAAAGTACCAGGATGTGGTCTACCATAGACCCCTCAGGTGTGAAGCCTGACTGTTCAGGCTGCTGGTGTGATGTCTGGTCACAATAAAGTTCATCCAGCTCTATTCTAAACATGAAATTGGCATGTAGCATCATTGGTTTTCATCCTTTGTGTTGATATTCAGTCAATGTCAGTGTGTAGCCCCTTTCACGCTTCTGCACTGCACTTCTGTACATTTCCTGACATTGTCAGGGTGAGTTGCAGTCTAAAAAAACAGGGTGATCTTTCAGGGAGGAAATTCATCCCTACTGGATATTCCACAGCAAGGTTATTATAGTTAGCCTAACTAAAACTAACTAAAAAACTCAAATTCAAAAATCATTTTAGTTAACTGAAACTAAATAAAAACTCTGCCTGACCAAAAAATAAAAACTGCATGTTTAATGCACTTACACAACTAACTAAAATAAAATAAAAATAGAGAAAAATGTTCTTAGTTTTAGTCTTTGACACAACCGTACTGACTGGCACCCATATCCAAGTCTGACGAGAGTAAAATTGCTTAATTGATTGGCCAAGACTTCACACACTGGTAGTTTTATGTCTATTTAACCATCATCTTCAAATAAATAAAATGATAAGTGAAGAGTTTGAATATGTTTTTTAAAATGTATGATGTCCACTCAGCCCTGACATGTACCCGAAAAAACAACTAAAACTAATAAAAAAATAAATAAAACTAACAAACAGCAATAAAAACTAACTTAAACTAAACTGAAATTGAACACAGAAAGTAAAGATGAAATAAAGATAAGGAAATAATGAAAGATCCCAAACTATTGTAACCTTTTTCCACAGTCAACTGCACATGATATTATTAGAAAGTAGAAGCGTCCTATATATTATGGCAGAACCAAGGTATTAAAGTCTTTAGAGACCTTTATAAAGACAATACAGTACAACAGAATAATAACTTCATTTATCCCCCAAAGGGAAAGGATGGAAAAGATGGCACTTTCATTACCTTTTCAGAATTATCTTCTAATTTTGATGCACCAGCATCCCATTTCTTTCTTTATTTTCAAATTAGACATTGTGCCTCCTCACTTTATTCATGCTATCCTTCCCTCCCATCTACCCAGCCATGGGATGACTTTTTGGTTCTGAAACCCCATCAGAAATCTCTGATATCTGATATTTATGGCAAGTTTATGGGCTTTGAAGATAACCTGTTTATTAAAATTAAAAATGCTTGGGAACATGAGTTAGGGGTAAATTTGACTGATCAATGGTGGGATAAAGCTGTGCATAGCATAAGTTCAATAGCGCCTTGTGACAGGCTGCAGCTAATAATGCAAATCCTACTCCTCTGAAAGTTTTCCAAACCTCCTTCTTTATCATTGTGGTTTAATGACGTTATGTCATTTCTCAAATTGGAGAAGATAAGTTTAACAGTGAAAGGCAGTTCTAATAATCAAAAAGAAAATGTAATTGTTTTCTTAATTATTTTCATTCATTGCCAGTCTTTCCTCCAAACTAGACCCCCCACACCTTCTTTTATTCTTTTTCTTTTTTCTCCTCTTTTTGAAATTTAATTTACTTATTGTTTATTTGCTTATTACATTATTTCCATTGCCATTTACCTATTTGGTGACTACTCTATGTAGAACAATGTATCTGATTATTTCACAAAGGGAAATTGATTTATTATAATTTCCTTTTAATGCAGAGACAATGTTCATTGTTTTGTTAAAAAAGAGAGAGCATTATACATTTTAAATTTGTATCATGTATTTTGCTCTAACTGTATCCCAAATAAAAAGATTTTTTTAAAAAAGAAAGAAAGTGGAAGCATTTAGTAGCAGCAGTAACGCAGCCGTGTAGAAGAAGACCATGAAAAATCACAGAGTTAGGTCGACAACTGCTAAGGTGCATGGTGCGTAAAAGTCTGCTGATTCCATAGCTGAAGAGTTTTGAACTTCCACTGGCATTAATGTAGCATAAAAACTGTGCAGTGGGAGCTTCGTGGAATGCCTCACATCACAAAATCCAGTGCCAGAGTCGAATGGAGTGGTGTAAAACATACCGACACAGGAATGTGGCGCAGTCGAAACGTGTTCTTTGGAGTGACAAACCATGCTTGTCTGTTTGGCAGTCAGATGGCAAGTCTAGGTTTGGCGTTCATGTGTGAAAAGAGCTTATCAGTCCCATTTTATTCAGACTGTTATTTTGTTTTTAAGGTGCTGTAGCGAATCAGGTCACTAGATGCAGAACAAAGATCCAAAACAATGAGCTGGAAGACAATGAAAGCTTCATAGGAGCTAAAAAGTAGTGAAAGGTGATCCATCGTCATAAAAATAGGGATAATAGTCCTCCTAACAGCCAGTGCAACAGCTTTCACGTCAAATGAACGTGGCATTTACAGGACAGATGCGTCACCTGTTTCTGATCTCTGAGGGCAAAACAAAAAAAAAAAGCCCTCCTTACAAAACATCAGCTAACATGAGCATTATGTCATGCAGAATTAATGATGTAAACCAACGTGGCTGTTAAAGGCCAGGCCACGTGACAACTGCTGCTGCTTTTTCATCCAAGGCTTTTCCAAAAAACAAAGGTAACTGGCACATCATTAAAGGTAGTTCAAGGTAAGATCAGCAACGTTTTAAATATTACAGGGCTAATCTAAGTTCATGTCTATAGTGAGTATTCCTTGTTCTCTCTTACAGCAGGATCTGAAAGAGCTGGTCCCAGATCTGTGGTTGGGGTAACCTTGTACCTACAGTGAGTGAGCCACAGGAGGGCATGTTTCTCCCTCAGGCTGGACACCTGTAGTTGAAAGGCCTGTCTTAAAGCGAAGGATATGAAAGGCCTGAGCTTCCATAAGAAAAGTGTAAAAGCAGCTGTGTCACAGGGAGCACAACGCAAGGAGGAGAGGTGCCTTTCAAAATTTTTTTTGCACTTTGTGTAGTTCAATTTTAACAAGGTAAGACTAAATCATTTGATATATTGTGGCTGTGACTGCTGATCCACTTTGGTCTATCTTTTTAATGATTAGAAGTATAAAACCTTGTCATGTCCTTCAAGATATATTGAAATGTTTTTGCAAGATGGCTGCACATGCTCTATTCTTTCTCCCTATCTATGTTTATCACTCCCTATCTGTCTCCTATGATCAGTTTGAAACATGTAAATGACCCAATGTGATTTTCAACCTTGTTTTACACTTCACAAAAGACTAACATCAGGAGGATAATTCACATCTTAGTTTTCTTGTTTGATTCTCTTGATCTGTTCCACTTTGTGGGAGCACATATCTCAATAAAAGGAATACTTCAAATAATAATGAGACTAATTTAGTGAGTGTGGAAGTGAGGAAGAGGATGAAGGAGCACCACTACTTATCTGTAGAGCTGTGATTACAGAGTCTTCTTTTGCCACAGGACATGCTAAGTATATGAGTCAGCCACACTTCTTTGTCTCGACTAGCCAAGTGTGTGTGTGTGAAATCTAGGGAAAATGTATCAGTTTTGATGGTATACATTTAATTTTTTAACATTGGACTTGCTATTGTTAGATGTAGCACACAATGCTTTCTTCCGTTTGAGCCATTCTGTTACTGAACATGTTTAATGTGGAATCAGTGTAGCTTGATTCACTTGTAGTGTGTACCTGACTGTAGCTATCCTTTACTTTGTGTGCAATGATATAAAATGTTATTGCAAAGGTGTTCCTCAAGGCTCAATCCTTGAACTAGGTGTGTCTGTGCCTGCTGCTGATTGGATGATTGGAGGGTCAAGCTCCCACTATCACAGGTGATAGGCTGCAGGGGAGGTCTTCCCCGTTTTTGCAAGATGGTGCCGCAACACAGCACACAAGCCTTTGTTTGATAATTCGCCTTTCGCTTGACTTTATTTTGCAAGAGAATCTGAATCTCTATTATAGGGCGACCTTGACCATGGGGCAGGAAGTGATTGACATTACCCAAGCCAAAAGCTTGAACCAGAATGACGTGTATTTCCCACTTGCTGTTAGAGGCTATTTTTCACAACAGCAGAATTTTATGGATAAATTGAAAAAAAATTACTGAGGGGGATACATTTAAATTAAACACACCACAAACCAAGGAAAAACCAAAGAGGGTTAGGGTTAGGCACCAGAACCCTAAAGGGTAGGGCTGGGGTAAGGGTTAGGGGGATAGAATTAAAAAATAACACCCCACAAACTAAGAAAAATACCAAACAGAGGGTTAGGCACCATAACCCTAAAGGTTGGGGTAAGAGGGAGGGGGATGAATTAAAAATAACACCCCACAAACTAAGGAAAAACCCAACAAGGGTTAGTAAGCCACATTCCGTCCTAGGTGCCTCCATTATGGAGATCTGCAACAGATGAGCCCAACATGCCACACCATAGAGGTCTGCAGAAAGATGCCTCTTTAATTTCACGTCAAGTAAGGGTGAACATGCAGTTTATAACCTCTTTCTATCCTGTTACTGTTAGCTGGGGAGATACGATAATGTGCTTTGATTTCTTAGATTTCATGTACGTTAAACCAGTGTTACGCAACCCTGCTAAACCAAAGAGCCAAATTGTTGAAAATACTTTTGCAAGAACCTAAGTGGTGATGCAAAAACAGCTTGAAGTAGCGATAACAAGTTAAAGCTGGCAAAAAATGGTCAAAAAGACACAAAAATGGGTGAAAAGAGGGGAAAATGGGGAGGAAAAGAGACAAAGTGCACAGAAAGTAGCAAAAAAATGGGTGAAAACTTGACAGGCTTTCCCTGCATAGTTACAATACATACAGTGAACGTTTTGGGGTGGGCTTAGTGGAGGGTCAATCTTGTACGTAAATCACCTTGCATTAAAATCTGGAAAACTAGTCTTCATGGCTGCATGACTTGAAGAAAATTGACCTTTTTCATTCTGTGTCCTGGCCACCCCTAGACTGGGCATAGCACCATCAGTAACCAATAATAAACTATCAGCCTTGATTGAATAATTAATTTGTATGCAGTCAACATTATTTACATTTATAAAACCCAATTTTCATCTGATTTGATGAAAAATTTGCAAACATTTAAGGCTTGAAATCTGACTTATTAACAGAAAGGTCATGGTATTCATCATTAGTTCCTTATTTATATATCTGAGCTGACACTCTGGATGGCATGTTTACATGACAGAACATTTTTACTAGACAAGTACCAAGGCTTTGAAGCATCCCTCTGCAAATCAGCAGAGACAAAACGTGCTATTCAGCAACTTTTTGAAACACATTTAGCTGACTCAAAAATAAAGTAGCTATCACATCAATCGCTCTGATCTTTGAGCACACAGGAAATCACTAAGAGCAACAACCACAGGCCTTTCCTTAACCTAACAGTATTGTTTTGCGGTTTAATGTTAACCAAACATGCTGAAGATGGTTGAGCAAAGAAGCAGGAAGCAGACATTAAGGGCTACTTTTTGAAGTTGTGTCTGAAATAAAAAGGCATCCTAAAATAGCACTTTTCTGACTGGAATGAAAGGATGTTGGTTGTTTGGTATTAGTTTGTCTGTTGCTGTTTCCTTGTTTTTATTCTGCCACAATCATCAGCAAATATGTTGGTGTAATTCGGTGGAAGCGTGACCTTTCAGTCAGGCCGGTTGCCCCTTTAGCCACTCTGAGGACGTCCCACTACAGGTCAAAACCAGTTTTCTTTCCCGTGATTTTGTAACCTGAAATGCCCTGAAATAGCTCTGGAGATTTAGCCCCATACTTAGCTTGGTGGAAGTGTGCATCTTTCTTCCCTGCTTTTATGTTGTTTTTCATGCATATTTTATACACCATGCATCTCACAGAGCTTCTTCTGCATGCTTTTTTAAGTCTTGAACCAATTTTAATTATCGGGAATAACCAAGAAAAGATATCTTTGATTATTCTTCATCTATTATAAATATGTCATTTTAAAAGATCAGATCAAGAGTTGTCCTCTGTAGTCTTCATGATTTTCTGAAAGGATCATTAACTATGTATTATACCTCTTTATAATCTTTCTCTATGATGCATTTTAAACTAATGGAGATGCACAAACAAGACACGTTTATTGAGCCTTTTTATATGGTATGAAAAGAGCAGTTTTACAGAAATGAAGCTAGTTGGGAATGTTACATGTGGTAAACATGTTTTAGTAAGCTTAAGGTGAGGGACATCAACGTAATATCTCGGCACGTATCGTAGGAGTTTTTCAGCTTACTTTTTTATTTTGTTTTTACAATGGATGAGTGGGAGACTTCTATTTTAATGTACAGTCTGTTACTTCTATAAAAAGCCTACAAACAGTGACAGATTGTGATCACAATCATCACCTTGTTAAAACTTGAACTAACTGTGATAAACCATGTTTTCTGGAGTTCAATTTCACTAGCCACACTTAGGCCTAAAAGATCTCCAAAAGCAACTCATCATGCCCCAATCTAAAGAAATTCAAGAACAGATTAGAATCAAAGTGATTAAAGGTCATCAAGGGGTTATGAAACTTTTCTAAGGCTTCAGGATTCCAGCGAACCATGGTGAGAGCCATTACCCACAAATGGAGAAAACTTGGAACAGTAGTGAACCTTCCCAGGAGTGGCCAGTTTTCCAAAATCACTGGTAAAGTGCATTAAAGGGGACATATTTTACCCTTTTAAGACAAGTTTATGTTGGTCTCAGAGGTCCCCAAGACATGCCTGTAAAGTTTGCTGCTGAAAAAAACACTCCAGGACTGGATTTTTGTGTGTCTAAAAACCCCTCTTTTTCAGCCATGCTCAAAATGAGCTGTTTCTGTGTCTGTGGCTTTAAATGTTAATGAGCTGTCTGACTCCGCCCCTCCCAGGAAATGGATGTGGCTTCAGGAGATCTTCAGGAGAGGAGAGCGGAACTTTCTTCCAAGCAAGGAGGGCCAACTGAACCTGGGGGCAGTGCTAAAATCCCACGACATCATGGGGGGAAAATCTGAGAACAGCATGTTTCAGCACACATTTTCTGAAAGGTGGAGAAAGAGAAGGGGGGAGGAAATGGATTTTTCTGGTACTTGAGGGGATTGTGGGCAGGCCAGGGACATATATTTTGTTATAAAGCCTGAAAAAGTGTTTTTTGCATAATGTGTCCCCTTTAAGGACTCATCCAAGGGTCACAAAGAACCTGTAACAACATCCAAAGACCTGCAGGCCTCACTTGACTCAGTTAAGGTCAGTGTTCGAGATTTAACAATAAGAAAGAGACTAGGCAAAATGGCATCCATGGGAGAGTTCAAAACTACTGCTGACAAAAGAGAACACAAAGGCTCATTTCACATTTGCTAAAAAACATCTTGGTGATCCCCAGGACTTTTGAAAAAATATTCTGTGGACTCATGAGACAAAAGTTGGACTTTCTGGAAAGTGTGCACCCTGTTAAATCTGGAATAACAACAACACAGCATGTCATAAAAGAACAGTCAAACAAGCTGGTGGTTCAGTTCTCATTTGCTGCTTCAGGACCTGGACGACTTGCTGTAATTGATGGAACCAAGATTTCTGCTCTCTACCAGTAAATCCTGAAAGGGGAATGTCCAGCCATAAGTTTGTGACCTCAAAGTAAGTCCACCTCTAAATGGATTTAAAAACAAAATGACAGTTTTGGAGTAGCCTAGTCAAAGACTGGACTTAAATCTGATTAAGATGCTCAAAAATCCCTCCGATGCAGCTGAATTAAAACAATTCTGCAAAGAAGATTGGTCCAACATTCCTCCACAGCAATGTTAAAGACACATCACAAGTTCCTGCAAATGCTTGATTGCACTTGTTGCCACTAAGGGTGGCATAACCAGTTCTTAGGTTTAGGGGGAAATCACTTCTTCACCTAGGGCCAGGTTGGTTTGGATGGCTTTTTCCCATAATAAATAAGCATTTAAAACTTAATTTTTTATTAACTAGAATTATCTTGGTCTAACATTTAAATTTGTTGGATGATCTGAAACATTTAGGTGTGACAAATATGCAACAGAATAAGACATTAGGAAGGGGGCAAATACTTTATCGCAGCACTGTATACGCGTGGATGTATGGTAGTCCAGTTAAATTCCTTAATCTAGCTATAACATCACTCTGATTTATGCGTGTTAACATAATGTCTTCCATTAAGGCCTAAATATCTGCATGTTCACCCAGTAACACAGAAACTAGTGGATAGGAAACTGTGCTTGCTGAACTCTAGCACCTTTATCCACTGTATTCAGGGTTATCATGGCCACACGGTCGGACAGGACTATCAGAGCTTCAGGCCTGGCTGTTCTCATCATGGGCTCCTTCTCTCCTCTGTGACTAAGTCTCCTCCATCCAAAGTTAATTTTTAATGACACACTTTGTTATGTAGGTCCATAGGGGGCCCTTAGTGGCTGTGCTTTAATAAAGAGTTTCTCACAGCGTGCTCCCTTCTGAAAAGACTTCATTAAAACCAGTGACGGGAATAAAAAGAGTCTTTGAAGTCCCAGATTTGAGATCATCTTCATTTTATATATCTGTCCATCTGTGTGTCTGCCATTTTATGAGTTTATTGTCAGAATCTACATCAATCATCAAAATAAGCAAATAAGAGGCACTGAAGGAAGGATGTAGTGACACCCTATGGGCCAACTCATAACTGAGGTTGAGTGAGTGGGACATTTTGTTTTTCTTTAATTAAAAAATTTTCATTTGGGTAAAAATTAACAAGGTTTGTGAAAGAGAAACAAGGACACTAGTTTCCTTTAATGACCCTTAGCAGTAATTAAACGATATTCAAATAAATCACAGCCACATCTTTGTTATCTATGATGAATTATTCAGATGAATTTCTTCCTTTGCTTTTAAATTTGAACTGTAGAAACACACTGATTTCAAAGCTACAAACCTTTTGTATTGATTCAAAATTCTGTGTTAGTCTCTAGAAGGTTGAGCAAAAAGGGCACCTGGCATTGATATGCCTCTGCATGGAACTAAACTGCTGGACAGTGAAAGTGGACAGTGGCTGCAGGAGCTGGGAGGCGATTATTAGGATCGGCTGGCCAATAGCTGATCCCCTACAGCTGGGCATAAGATTACAGTGTCCTGCATGAACTAACACCAAAGCCTGTTTTAAACGAGGAGCGTGGCATGAGCGTCTCGACCGCGACACGCCTGGATTTCAGTTTGATTACATGTTAACAATTTAGGGATTTCGGACTGCCTCCATGTGCATGGCATCTCGCGTGCCCGATACGCACAGCTCAGGCGCAGAGAGTTTAGGGATTCGAAGTCTCGTCTATTGTTCCACACACCGCGTGCAGCTATGGCTCATATTACACTGTAAAAAAAATTCCGTTAAATTTACGGTAAAACGCTGGCAGCTGTGGTTACCAGAGATTTACTGTAAAAATTACGGTGAGAATGTATGAGAAAAAACGGTGTTTTCATTCTACAACTGTAAATATTACAGTTCAAACCTGTTTTTTTTAACTGTAAATTTCTGTTAAAAAAATACAATATTGTAACCGTTTATACAAGGATTTGCTGTAAAAATAACAGTTATACTGTAACCATATTTACGGTAATTTGCTGTACAACTTACTGTAATTTGATGTAGAAGTTACAGCTCTATTACAACATTTTCTACAGGGATTGGCTGTAAAAATAACGATAATGAAACAAACCTGTTTACGGTAAATTACTGTAAAAACACCAGAAATCCTGTAAACCTAAATACAATCTATCTCAGTAATAAAAACAGTAGACCCGTATAATGTTAAACGGTATTTTATTATAACTACTTAAATTTTACAGTAAATTACTGGCAGCTGTGGTTACCAGAAATTTACCGTAAAAAATACAGTACAAAACATGAGAAATTACAGCTGATATTTGCAGATTTTACGGTAGTAGCAAAATACTGCCCAACTTTAAATTTTACAGTAAATTACTGGCAGCTGTGGTTACCAGAAATTTACTGTAAAAAATACAGGACAAAACATGAGAAATTACAGCTGATGTTTGCAGATTTTACAGTAGTAGCTTAATACTGCCTTACTTTAAATTTTACAGTAAATTACCAGCAGCTGTGGTTGCCAGAAATTTGTGAAATTTCAGTTAATTTGCTAGATTTTTGCAGTAGTGCCCTAATACTCCTACTTTTAACAAAAGATTCAAGCTCTCTGATAAACAATAAGAAACTCTGCAGTTATATGTTTGCTATAAAAAACCTTTCAACACATCTGATAACTTGTCTGTTTACTCACAAAGCAGTTTAGATCTTGGAAAAAAAAGCTTGTGTCCATATGTATGACAGGTAGTCCTTGGTGTAATGCATGAAGATGAAACAAAGTCACTTGCCCCTAAATGATTCAAGAGTAATGAGTCCAGTCTTGACTGAAGAAGGCCTTCCACTTGGGAAGCTTCACATGGCCAAGAAACTTCATCTTCTTGAAGACTCGAGCACAGTTCATCAGGTGTTCTACTTTGGACTGGCTCCATCCTCTCTGCAGGAAGTACATATACAAAACAAAGTTAGAGTGATTCAGTGCTTCAGTTTAATGCCTACACAGATGTAAATTTGAAAAAACTAGGCTCTAATAAGCCATGCTTACAATCAGCACAACAGAATAAAATAAACAGTGTGTACAGTACATACAGATCATTTCTATAATAGAATATGGTGAAGAAATGCAAATGTACCCACAAGTGCCAGCTATTAAGTCAGCAATCACCTAACAACAGCCAATTACTTTTTCCGTTATTGATTATAATGAGACAGTTATGACATATTAATTGCAATTTGCTTTTCCTTTATAGTTTAGAGCTGTGGTGCCCAGGCTTGTATCCACTGAGCTCCCCCCTCCTTCACATATCCAAGAAGATATGGACCCACACAAAAAAGTGACATAGCTATTGCTGTAAAAACTAAACATAAATTTGAATTGATGTCATTGTTTAAAGAAGTTTTAATTTTGGCAGATATTTTTAATTTTAGTCTTAGTTTTAGTCTTTAAGTGAAATGAATTTTAGTTTCAGTCACATTTTAGTAATTTCTGTCCATTTAGTTTTAGTCCATAAAAAGTCCTCACATTTTAGGTTTTACTTTTAGTCCAAGCATTTATTGTCTTGCTTAAATCTGGTACCAAGTCATAGTGGGATGTTCTCTGCACCCTGCCAAACCTGGGGTCCCTGCTTTCTACAGCTGAGAGACAGAAGAGCTACAGCTGCATTGTTTTTTGACAGAATTACCCACAGTGGAGAGATATCATGGATTTTGAATGTCTGAAAACTACATTACATTCTAGTCAAAAACTAAACTTAGTTTTTTTCAGTTTTAGTCATCACAGATCTATTTTTGTTAGTCTTAGTCTAGTTTTTGTCATGGAAAACAAAGCTGTCGATGAACATTTTTAGTCATAGTTTTAGTCGACGAAATTAACACTGGTTTAAAGCTACACACCATAGCCCAAACCACAAGTGTTAGCAAAAGACCTTGGTATGAACCATTCATAAGGGTTATATTGTGATTTTAGGTAGATGAACCACAAGATAAATATTTGCAAACTATGCTCTTTATTTATATATTTACTTGTAAGACCACCCAAATAAATATAGAATTTGCTTTTACATGTAAATATAATATATAATTTTATATATAATTTCTATATAATTTCCCTTCGGGGATGAATAAAGTTATTATTGTATTGTATTAGGGTAAGCCTACCCATTAAGCCCAGGCACCATTTAAGCCCACTTGCGACTTTGAAGTCAATTTAAAAAAAAAAAAAAGAAGAGGGGCCTTTCTTATGCTATACATTATTTTGTCCAATCACACAATTTCTTAATTATATGTCAGTTTTTGTTTGACACCAATCACATTTGTAGATATTGAAAAAGGCCCGCCTACATTTGTGCAGTCTCAAGGAGGCTCAGATAAAGTCACCTCAAAACTTTGGTGTTTTGGGACCCCTCAGAAAGAACCTCTTTTCAACCATTTTCAGCCACTGACTTGTTAAGTACTTTCATATTATGTAATTTGAGAGATTATTGATTTGTTTTTTTGTGTATAAACAGGTAGTTTTTTGTAATTTCTTACTATTTAGTTTTATGTGAAAAGATGAGTCATGCTAGCTAGCGTAGCAAGCTAATCACTAGTCAATACATGTAGCCCTACTGATAGATACACTGCTTAATGATTAAAAATGATAAGTACACAAACTAAGTGTTTTCTGATTCATTTTACATAAATCTTACATAAAACTTTGAACAAGAATTCCTTGATAATTCAGAAAGTTTGGCAGAAGAGGAATAACTGTGATGGCAAGTTTTGCAGCATATTTAGCCTACAGGCATTTCTTTAAACATTTGTTTAATTTTGGTGAGAACATATTATCTTCATTTCCCTGGTAGTCACTGTAGTACCATTTAAGCCCAGTGTGTTCCATTTAAGCCCATCTGATGTGTTTCAATAGAAAAAAATGAAATTTTGAGGTTTGATAGCTTTTCGCTGTAATCCTGTGTTGGATGTTGTTATACTAACTTCATGAACACGAGTACATCACAGATCACACACTGACCAGAAGAATTGTTATGTCAGTTAATTTTGCATAATTATTTGTTTATAGTGAGAAAAATGCCAACAAAAAAGAGGAATTACAGCAACTGTCCTAAAATCATCATTGTTACAGCCAAACATTAAATCCAAGTTCAATAAGATATTGTTGATTCACTGTAATGTCATTTAATACTTTTAAAAACAAACACATTTTTTTTATTTTGTCAATATTGAATCAAATTTTGTCAATATTAAATAAAATGTTCAATGAAATGTTAAATACTGAAGCCAATGAAAATTAGGTTTAGGCCTACTTAGTCATGTTTGTGGTGGTCCATTGTTACAAGCCAAACATTATAGCCAAGTTCAAAAATAAATTGTGTTTAACATGTATAACATGTTACTGAATTAATATATGTTTACTACTTGAAAAATGTAATAATTTTTAAATTTCTGTCAATAAACGTGGTTGTGGGCTTATTTGGAACACACGTGGGCTTAAATGGTACTTAGGTACCAATTAAGCCCATGCCAGACTTTGACTTTATTCATAACATTTCTTTAATTTGTTCTCTAAAATATGCATAAGTAAATAAATATACCTTCAAATGAGGGATTAATCCTTCATTCTAACAAATGATCATGTTTATAAACCATCTTAGTATCTATGAAAAATACGTGAACTTAGATTTTGGTGGGCCTAATGGGTACACTTATCCTAAATGCTTTGGGCTACAAAAGGATTTTGCTGTAACAAAGATGATGGGTGCTGAATTTTAAATCAATCATAATGAAAACATATGACTCACACAGAAAACTGTATTGGCCCCCATATGGTGTGATCATCAGAACACTGAGAACAAGCTGGACAAAGCAGTGGCATGGCAGTATTCTGGGTATTTCTACATGACCAGATTAATGCAGTGCTTGGTGTAAACTACATAAAATAAACATAAAATGGCTTCATGTTGCTTAAAGAAAGATTAATCTAAAGAATTTACGGAGGTATGTACAAATGCTGTGCAAGGCTTACCATTATTTTTCCTTGATAACTGGCGTCTTTTTAGAAGAGTGGAATACCGGAGACAGTATGAAGTAATGGAGTCCTAGTCACCACTAGCAGAAGAAACAGGACCTTAAAAAAGAGTAAGGAAAAATAGAAAGACAAGGTAAAGCACCAAATCATGTCAACTTAGAAGTTTTGAACACTTATGTATGCACTGATTGCAAAGTACTATCCAATTTTTGAATTCACTCAAAAAAGGAGGGGACCCAATCTCTTCTTGTCCCGTGAGCTGAATGTCTTCTCACATCCCTTGTGTTTTGTGGCAGAAGCTACAGCAGACACAAAATGCAGACATACATGTAGAGTGATCCAGCTGTTAAGCAGTTATCAGACGGTGTTGCTGTGTTTATATGTTCTTCTAAAATCAACACTAAGCTGTGACTGGTGCTACCCTCTCCACTTAGAGTGTGTGTTGATCCCACAGCTCTGTATGTCATCTTGCTTGCCCTTGCGCTTTTTCTGCTCACAACAGTTTTGGTTTAGAAAAAAATGCTGCACATCTATTTCTTTTTTGTTTTTTAAATTTGAAAATTTGGATACTATCAAACCTAAAAATCTGAACCAGAATCTTTATTGTCATTGTACACAAGTACAACGAAATTTTGCACAGTTCCATTCAGTGCAATTATTATTACCTCTGACAAGGAGGTTATGTGTGATCGCAGGGTTTGTTAGTTTGTTTGTTGGCAACATAACCCAAAAAGTTATGGATAGATTCTGATGAAATTTCCAGGGAATGTCAGAAATGGCAAAAGGAAGAACTGATTTGATTTTGGGACTGATCCAGATCATCGTCTGGATCTAGGAATTTTTAAAGGACTTTTCACTATTGGGAGATAGGGCTAATGGCGGAGGTCTGCGCTCTCTGAGTGCTTTTCTAGTTTATTATTGCAACTGCTCTGGGATATGTGCTGTTTTTCAGTCTGTTAGTTTTGGCTCTTATTGTCCTGAACCGTCTTCCTCAGGATAGCAGTTGTTACAGGTGACGATAACACAGTTATAAAAATAACTGATATTGTATCATATGATGCACACGGCTGGAAGGAAATAAAACATTTTGCCAGCATTACACTATACCATATAACTACCTCTAAAGAGGAAAAATTATTACCTCTGTAGGAACTCCTGAGTGGATCCCAATGCTGGTCAATGCATAGCATGAGCTGCCTTGAAGCCTAGCAAGAGGCTCCTGGGAGGATGATAAAAGTAGAAAAGAATTACAAGCAAATCATCCATTACCATCCAAATGAGTCCTTAAAGTGTTTCTGAGATCCACTTACTACAAAAAACAATACATGGGGCAGGCTTTCCACTGGTACCCCATCTGGCAAGAATGTTTCAACAAGGCAAAAGAGGTTGTCTTCTTTTTTGTCGAAACAGGAGAGAAGCCCTTTATGTCCTCTGAGCAGCCCTCCAACTGTCCTCTCTGAATCTTGAGCTTTGTGGCATCCTGCAAAAATCAAGTGAGCTATTAAATCTTTAGTGCCATGACACTGACGTGCACATATCCCCATTGTGCATTTAGGAGGTGCTGGAGCCAACAGGTAGTGCCCAGGACCACCACAGTCCACCACCACACTATCCACCTTATTCCTGGGGCCGCTACTGTAAATGTGAATATGGGTGAAACCTCCGTGCCAAAACAGAAGTAGGCTACATTAAATACATGTATTCTAGTACAGCAACTAACTATGGATGCTAACAAAGAACGACAGTTGTTTCAATAGGAATTCTTCTGGAATTTGTAAATATTTATATTTTTGTTATCAGATGTTCACATTGTTTGTATTATAAGCTGTAGATAAGTAAATAAGGTGGATACCACATTATTCCTGGGGGTCTACTGTAGCTATGAATGGAAGTGGAACTTCCAGTACAGTAACAATAATAGCAAAAACATGATTTTTCCAAAGGCTTACTAAAGTGATTTAGTGTCAACAGTGGTTGTTCTGAAATAAATAAATATTTGCTGTAATAAATACTGCTTCGTTTTTGTTAAATCAATGAGCTGAAATGTTTTAATCATATTTTCTGTAATGCTCAGTACCTGTTGCTATGTTCATGGTACTAATATTATGACAAAGTTAAATATGTCTCTCACAACATGCTGTCCACTGTCTAAGTGCATCGGGGATGTGATTCTTTTAGTATTAATTTATCATTAATTCTTAATACAAAACTTGACATTTACCAAACTGAAGAGCTGGCAACTTGAGTCATGGATAATTTTATAAATATAATTCCCATATTTAAGAGGGATTAGTTTGTAAAATGAGAATTTCAGCAACTCCACAAACTAGAAATGTATCTTTTTATACCGATATAAAGCTACTAAAGTTAGCTAAATATGCCCTTGTAGGTTATCTAAAGTAATGTCATCAATTTGAACTCTCCAGTAGAGGCTAGAGAAATAATAATAATATTATCCCGTCTGAGGTGAAGCAGTCTAACTTCATGTAGTTTGGTATTAAAATTGCTTTAATAGTCACGTTTAGCATCTCGTTTCTATGCAAAGTCCCATTTAGATAGAACGGAGCGGAAGTAGCGCCCATATCCATGGAAGGGTAGGAATAAGCTGGAAAGCCTGCCTCAGGGGACTCTGAACACAGATATGAATATGACTCTTAACACAGATATGAATGTGACTCTGAACACAGATATGAATGTGACTCTTAACACAGATATGAATATGACTCTGAACACAGATATGAATGTGACTCTGAACACAGATATGAATGTGACTCTGAACACAGATATGAATGTGACTCTGAAGGGGAAAAATCCTTCACCTTAGGTCGCTCTGAAGCATCAGTGCTGCGGCGGGACTCTCACTTTTTGGCTAGGGGACATCACGGTCCTCACGGTCACTCCCACCTCATCTGGAAAACTCCGTCCTTTTTCTTTCCCTCTTCCCAGTGTTCCCAGTATCCAACCGCCCATTTTTTGTGCATTTTTCAAAAGTCTGAAGTGGGCGGAGTTAGCTCTGAGCTTGGGGTTCACTTATGGACCCCGACACAGCAAGTGTTAAACGTTCTCCACGCTAAAATGACAGCAAAAAATACAAATCAGACAGCAATGTTGGCTGGTCTAGAATTGAAACAAAATGGCTCCTGACCCATTTAACTTCTACCTATAAACACGTGGTGTTACTGAATGAAAAGAACTCAAGAAATATTTGACACTACGACAAAAGAAGTTCTACATACCTTACCAATAGCTCGTAGGCTGATGCTCCGGGTGACGTCGAATTAATACACGCCAATGTCCTGCTTTGTATTCCATCTTCGTTTGCAGCCCGTTCTGCGAGCAGACAGCAACTTTATGAAATATTTCCGCGCACACGAGACCACAGAAGACACGAAAACGCTGTAGTTTACCAGGCAGCCGTTGGCGGTTTGATTTTCCAACGAACCACACACGCATGCGTATAAGGTCCTTCTTTCCCCGCGCCTGCGCGAAACCGTATTCGCGCATGGCAATTGACTGCAACCACAGTGCGCAAACGCATTTAGAGAAAGCAGCACTGTTTGTGTACATGGAGGGAGGTACCTGAAAACTGTTCACTCTGTAGCTCGTTTCCAAATTGTTCCATTTTTAAACACCCAAACCGCTGTTCTAGTACAGACAGAATAGAAAACGTTCCTGTGTAGACAGGGTTGAATGGCGACGGGAAACAGTTTTTCAAAATTATTTTTATATATTTATTTTTTATATTGATACAACTTTATTGAACAGATTCCAATAGTTAATACAGCATTGGCACATGAAACAAAACGTATTTACTAGACATAAATAACCCCACATACAGGTAAAGAGAAGTTTAGATTAAATTACATAAGGTATGAGAAGTAAATTAAAATTTCAGAAACTAAACCATGGTTTCATATTGTTTTTTTTTAAGAATTTTTTTCCCCTTAGAAATCAATTTGATAGACTATATGTACAGTTCCCATTCATTTTTAAAACTGATTATGGAGGGTTTCTTGTCATTCTATTTGCATTCATGTTTAAGTTGTTTAACCAGTAAAAATAACTATTGTATTTATATAATGTATATACTATATATTCAACTGTGTTATATACATATTATATATACAGTATGTATCTCTCTCTCTCTCTTTATGTATATATAAAATAGTTCTTTCCAATTACCTTGTTATATTTCCTATCGGTAATATGTGTCATCCAATTTCAGTTCTGAAAGATTGACTGAAACATTAAAGTACATCAATGTATTTTGTGTTAGATGCATTAAAGGAAGTAGAATGGCTTTACAAATGCAATGGCATTCTTTGTGAGAGCAATTAACATCATTCTTTTCCAATAAATCAGTTAAAATAAAATAATTGCCCACTTTCATCCATCAAATTAAGAACAAACAAAATGATTTTTGGTACCATTCTTGGTTTCAATAAGGTTTTCATATTAACTGTAACTGTCCGTTTATTTCACAAGGCAGCATCATGTGGTGTAGCACTGAGAAACAAATGTGAACATAACAACAAATTGGTGCTTGTTCACAGGTTTTGCAGGTTGACAGGTTTTTACTGTATTTTCTACAGAACTTTCCTGATCATGCAGTATTTTTAACCTCTTGTCCCTGCTAAAATTACGGTGTGTGATTGCAATTTTTTTCACAGATTTTTACTGTGAATTTAAATGTACATGAGAGAAAAGTCTGTAATTTTAACAAAATACTACTGTAATTTTTAGAGTAATTGCCCGTCTTGAAGATTACAGTATTTTTCCTTTATTTTCACAATCTTCTTTCGTTTGAACGGTACAATTTTGTAATTATTACGTACTTTAATTGTAAAAATTTATGTTTCATACCGTTGCTTGATTTACAGCAATTCTGTGTATTTTATACAGTAATATATGTTTATTTGTTTTACGGTCTTTTACTGTTGCTATTTGACAGTCTTTTGCCGTATTTTCTACGGACATTTTTTACAGTGTAGGCAGGAAAATGATAAATGCAGAGCCATATTTACCTTGTTGTGGCACATATGCACATAGAGTATGTTTATAATTTGTTCCTTAATAACCCCAAGGAAGGCCACAAGCTTAAATGCCCCTGTTTAATAGCATTGTTCTCTACAGAGCTACTATTAGTGAAGCTTTCTGTCTCCACCCTGGTAGAATATGTCACAGGAAAGTTAAACACAGTAAGTGCTCTTCTGGTTTGTGCTTTTTAAATTTAAAGCCCGGTTTAGCATTTCTGTAGGGAAACTCCTTTCACTTGTACAGAATGCTTTTATTTGAATAGTTTCCGACACATTTTCACTGTACACTGAATCAAGTCACTTGTAGGGGGGTTTATTCAGGTAAAACTTATGAAGAAGAACAGGGCTTAGAGGGCAGGGAGATGCGGCTGACACGCAGTAAACGCGCATCCTGTGTGAAAGCCGCACTGGCCAAAACAGGCTTAAGCATCACTTATTGAATCCAGGTGTTTCAATCAGACTCATTGCCACAGGTCAAGCACCTACCCAGCCAAAATAAAGCACCTACCAAGCCAGCATGTCCATGTGGGATCAGTGCGGATCAGCCAGTAAGAGACCCATAGGATCCTTGCAATTGCCCATGTTTACTACAAGTAGGATCTATCTGGGATCTGTAGAGATGGGGCCTGTATGGACCGATTCACATTTGTAGTTCACATGGGCAATCACAGGTGGGGCCACCACGGAACCCATGAACAAACCCACATAGGACCCATACTGTGACCCACATATAACCCACGTGGGGCCCAAAAGGACATGCTGGCTGGGTAGCCATGTATCATTTTGTGATACAAAATGGGTCGTTCTGAAGAGCTCAGGTACTTCAAGCGTGGTGCTATGATGGTACCGCCTTTGCCATAAGACAGCTCATGAAATTACATTCCTGCTGGATATTCCACAGCCAACTGTAAGTGATATCATTAGAAAGTGGAGGCGCTTTGGAACAACAGCAACTCAGCCTCGAAGCGGAAGACCACGTAAAATCACAGAGCAGGCTCGACAACTGCTACGGAGCATGGTGCATAAAAGTCACCAATATTCTGCTGATTTCATAGCTGAAGAGTTAGTCTGATGGGTGAGTCTGGATTTGGCGAGATGCCGGAGGAACATTACGTGCCTCACTGCATTGTGCCAACCGTGAAGTTTGCTGGAGGAGGGAAGATGGTATGGGGGTGTTTTTCAGAGTTTGGGCTAGGCCCCTTACTTCCAGTGAAGGGCAATCTTAATGCTTCAGCAAACCAAATATTTTGGACAATGCTATGCTTTCAACTTGGTGGCAACAGTTTCTGGAAGGCCCTTTCCTCTTCTTTATTCAGAGTCCTTTTCTATTAGGACTATAAAGACATGGTTTGATGAGTTTGGTATGGAAGAAATTCACTGGTCTGCACAGAGCCCTGAGCTTAACCCCATTGAGCACCTTCAGGATGAACTGGCATGGAGATTGTGAGCCAGACCTTCTCATTCACCAGAAGTGCCTGACCTCATAAATGCTCTAAAGAATACATGGCCCCAAATTCCCACAGGAACACTTCAAAATCTAGTGGAAAGCCTTCCAAGGAGAGTGGAAGCTGTTATAGTTGCAAAAGGGGGACCAACTCCCTATTAAAGTGCATGTATTTGAAAACAATGTCATTACAGTCCCTTTCGGTCTAATGGTCAGGCAGCCAAATACTTTTGTCCATATAGTCTGCCTCAAAATGTTATTCACTGGTGCATTAAAAGAAGGCAGCTTTGACAACAGGGGGAGCCAGAATTGACACAAACCAAAAGTTTCTCAGAAAAAAAGTTTTAGTAAGAAAATCACTTTGAGCAGATTCACACTGTGGAAATTTCCATGTGAAAAAGCTTTGTCAGATATTTTCTTTTCACTTTGACTCATCAGTCAAACTTAAAGTCAGATTATTCAACAACTGTATGATTTTAAAATCAGGTGAAGTGAAACCTCCATGACCTGCTGAAAGTTCATTGTGTGCTGCTATGGAAACAAGTGGGCCTCAGTATGAGGAAGAATTGGCCAGTTGGGGTGATGCGTTCATGTGGTTTTAAATGAAGTGAATGGACAAAGTGCAGATAGTAAGACCAAATATTCTCTGTAACACAGCCTCCCACCAGTCTAGCAGAGTCAAACCAATACCTGGGCAGTGGTGAAACTGGCCTTAAAGGGTGACCTTAAAATCAAGTAAACACAATGAAAGGTCCTGAGTTACAGTCTAACAGAGAAAACACGTCAGCACTTCTTTAGTACCATTTTATAGAGAAAAGGCATGAAAATGAGCCTCCAGGATGATTTTCAATTCAAAATAAACGGAAAAATCAACCTCAGTGAGGACTTTGAATGAAAAAAATGGATGTAGGACCCAGAAGGAGGACATTTTTATAAGAGAGTGGAGAAAATTTGACATGTGCTCTTAAGTTTACATTAGATCAGAGTACAACTGGATAGCTCAGTGGTTTACATTGATGGGGAATTGGGGGTATGAATCCTGGACTGAGCACTACCAGGATCCAGTGTGGGCACTTGGGCAAGGTCTTTAAAGCCGAAAAAAGAAAAAAAGTAGATAAAAGGGTCAAAAAAATGGAAAACTGTTCTGTGGTCAGATGAATCAAAATTTGAAATCCATTTTTAATGTCATGTTCCCTTGACTAAAGAGGAGAGGGACCATCTCGCTTGCTATCATTGCACAGATCAAAAGCCTGCTTCACTGACGGTATGAGGTTGCGTTAGTGCCTATGGGTTGGGCAGCTTACACATCTGGGAAGGCGAAATCAGTGCTGAAAAGTATATAGAGGTTTTAGAGCACCATATGCTCCTATCTAGACAATGTCCCTTTCAGGGACTTGCATATTTCATCAAGACAACGCTTAAACACATACAGAATCCATCACAACAGCATGGGTTTGCAAAAGAAGAATCCAGGTGGTGAACTGACCAGCCTGCACTCCAGACCTTTCACCAATAAGAAAAAAGCATTAGCTGCATCATAGAAGAAGAGAAACAAGACCCAGGAGTGTTGAGCAGCTGAAATCCTGTATTGGAAAAGAATGGGACAACATTCCTCTCCCAAAATCCAGCAACTGGTTTCCTCACTTCCCAGATGTTTACAGACTGTTGTTAAAATAAGAGGGAATGCTAACCAATGATGCTACTTTTTTTTTAGATGTAGCGCTACTGTCAAATTCTAAATGAGCTAGTATTTTTCATGAAACGGTAAAATGTCTCAGTTTCAGCATCTGATATGCTGTTAATGTTCCATTGTGGATAAAATATGGGTTTATGAAATATGCAAATGATTGCATTCTGTTTTTATTTACATTTTATACAGCGCCCCAACTTTTTTGGAAATGGGGTTGTTTAATAGGATTGTGGATAAAACTGGGTAGAAAGAATGTCAACAACATGCAGGAAGGGAGCCTTAGGCTGGATTCAAACCTAGGACACCATACCTTTCGTACATGGGGTGCACAGAAGACCCAGGACTGTTGAGCAGCTAGACAAGAATGGGACAACATTCCTCTCTAAATCTCTAGCAACAGGTCACCTCCCTTCCCAGAATGTTTAACAGAAGAGGGGATGCTATTAGCTTGAGGCCCCTTAGGGCATGAGGACCTTTGTCTACCTTTGTAATGGAAAAACACCACTGTGAACCCTCTAATGGAGAAAGGACACCCTATGGTGACCTTCTGATGGAGAAAACACAGCTGAAAACTATAGCACTGTTTGTGTGAGCTGTAGATGAAATGCGCATGATCTTACGTTGGTCGGCTACCAATAATAGCTACAGGTCACGAGTTCGTTTTTAATGACGAAGAGAAACTTTGAAGCTGAATGGAGCTGCGCGTAATTGTTCTGCTGTGAAGACGTGTTCCTCCGCCGCCAGGATGAACACCTGGCTCTGCCTTGTTGCTATAATAACCAAAGTTTAAAAAGAAGACTGCAGCTGTGCTGTGCTTGTATGAAACCTGTATATTATTAAAGATCTTCTAAAGGCTACAACTGCCTTTAATTGCTGAAATGGATTGGACGGTTAATAGGATGTGTCTTCTTCCTCTTCTCCCATCTGTGAAAAGACGTAATTTTCTTTTCCCACACTACTCCATGGAGAAAATAATTACGGAGCAGATTGATGAGAAAACTGAATGAATGCTATCAGTAAGCTGGGGGAAAAATGTAATTATCTAAGGATTGGATAACTGAGTGGTCAGAGCTAACTTCAGTATATGGGACTAGTTAATGGTGGTAAGAAAGCTGCAATTATAACACGCTGGTGCAGAGCATAGAGTATGTTTTTTTCAATGCAATCTGTTCTTGTGTGCACTCCTTAAAATCTCATGTAAATCTGCTGCAATTAATTCTGTAATTACAGAAGCATTCGAGGATATTTTAGGTGGCAGTTACACAGAAAAGCCATGTTTCTAGCCTGCTTTGAGGGTGCATTTACAGGAAAACAGAAACAAATCTAAATAGCATCGAAGCAGAACCACCACCCTGCAGAGATCCAGTGAATTAAACATGCCATATTTGTTCAAACTACATCTTACAATGCACATCAGTGCCTGCATGTAGTTTAAAAAAATACATATAAAAAGGATTTTTTTAAAAAAAACATGTTTTGGTAAAGAGATCACAGACAGAATTTGACTGGTGGAGTCTACGAAAGTGTTGCACTTCAGAGAGAAATATCAAAAATGTGAATTCAAGCCAGCCCACGGAGCGACAGATCTTCTTTCGTGTATTTACACTCTTTCTACTACAAAGAAGGGATGGCACAGACGGATGTTTTCTGGATATTTTTCAACCTGCTGGACACAAACAAGCATCCTGATTCCAGTGTTGAGCCTCATTTCCAGACAGAGCCGATACGCCATGAATAGCTTCAGCACAGGTTTCCAGGTCGAAGATCTTCAAAGGAGGAAGTGAAATCCAATTAGTCATCTGTTAAGAAGTTTTCAAAGTGGTGAAAACATGAAAGGGTTCAGGTCATTTATGCTAAAGAATTTCCCTTTTACTGCAAAAGACATTCATTTTTTATCACTTAGAAGGTCGTCCTTCTGCTGTGACTCATTGATCACTATAAGATATAAAATGTCTGATGATACTAGAGGTTTCTGTGATGTGTCCTGTGCTGCAGAGGAACAGTTATTTCTTGTGTTCTTGTGTCTTGTGTTTCTACACTCAGTACTATTCGATTTTAGCTGATTTTTAGCTGCTTATCAAAGAGACTGGAATTTACTGCTACAGCCTTTATATTGACCTACAAAAGCAAGCGAGCGTAGTGAGAGGATTGATAGTTTCTAAAAGGAATATTTAATGATTGTAAGCATTGCTGCAGGGTAGGTGTGAGATACTGGGTAATATTGGGCAAATTCTCATTTTAACTTCTAAAAAAGGCTGGCAAACTCCTGCATTGTCTAAGTCACAATATACATGCCTTCTTTAAATGTTTTTAACAGCAAAAAATCAGAAGAAGTGATACTAATGAATGCAGAGCAGTGATTCTTTTTTCAGTGGGTGCTCTGACCCCTCTGGGGGTCACCAGTAGACACCAGGTAGGTGGCAGAGACTTAGGGTGCTTTCACACTAGGGGCCCGGTCCCAGATCCGAGTGCACTTGAGCCCAAAGTCCAGTTTGTTTTGGTCAGTGTGAATGCAAACCAACTGTGCCAGGGCACAGGGCACAGGCCTACTTGGGGAGGTGGTCTCAGGTGCAATTCAAGTGGAGTCCAGCACGGTTCGGATGAGATGTGAATGCAACCTCATCGTCGTAAAACCTAAACCTCTTTCCACGGATCTGCAGTTTTTTCATATTTTAACGGTCTGTTCTGACTCACCTTACAGATGAACACAAGTTGGAGTCAGAGAGGTGGGATGCAAAGGCAATAAATGTCTCCTGTCACCTCAAAAACTGCTGTATCCATGCAGTACAAGACCTTTTAATCTTCTGAGCTTCACGTAGACGTGCAGATACGAAAAGCGAAGTTGCTGGCATCTTCAAAAGTGATTTAAATCATCCATGGGTGCAGGATGGACTTATTTGCTGGGTTAAAATGAAAGCTATCTTCACTCAGGTCATGACCCAAGTGGTTGCCATGGTAGCTTCTTCTCTTTTCTCCTCCTTGGCAGGTTTGTAAACCAGCTACGTGCATACCGCCACCTGCTGTTTCAGACTGAGTACATACGCAAGTGGGCCCGGGGACAGATCGATGTTGCTAATGTGAAATCAAGCCAGCAGGGGGAAGATTGAGGGGGAGGGATCGCAGCATGGTTCGAAACAACTGGGCAGCCAGATTGAAACTTGACACATGTTGACACAAACCTGTATTGCTGAGCAGCCAAGGTCAAGCTTGATCAAGCAGATCCATCTTGCAAAGCTCCATTTAACAAGTAGTTTGAACCAATCAACATAACTTGAAAAGGACAAGGCATTAGGTACAGGAAGACTAGACTGTAATCTTTGTTGTATTATTATGAAGACCCAACGCTAATCACAAATAGATCAAAGTTGCAATTTCAGCTAAAATTGCGTGGGGATTCTGAAAGCTGAACCGTGGAAGAACTGCTGAAAATAGGCAAAAGCACAAAAATAGCTGAAAATAGCTTAAAAATAGCATAAAATGGCATAAAAGTAGCTGAAAATGACATTTAGTAGCTAAAAAAGGATAAAAAGAGCTGAAAGTAGCCTAAAACAGATGAAAATACCCTTAAACTAGCTGAAAGTAGCCGAAAAACAGCTGAAAATAGCTTTAGAATGCTGAAAGTAGTGTTAAAATAGCTGAAAATAGCCAAAAAAAATTGCTGAAAATAGCCTAAAAGTAGCTGAAAATGGCATTCAATGGCTGAAAAAGCATAGAAATAGCCGAAAATGGAATGAAAATAGCTATATTTTAAAAATCATAAAAGTTAGAAATGAGAAAAGTCATAGCAGTTGAATGATGAAGAAAATGACTTTTTAAAAGTTAAAACAGTATCGATACAACAAAGTATGAAGGAGGAGATAGCCGGTATGGAAGAAGAATAATAAACAAAATGGCCGACGTGAATATCGAGCATCCACACTAATGACGATGTTTAGTCTCTTCACAGGAGCGAGGAAAACCTTCCCTTGAACCTTGAGCAGATGGAGTGGGAGTCCTTGGCATAACAAAGGTTGGGAAACTCTGATGTAGAGGGCAAAATCCGCTCAGATGTAAGTGGTATAACTTTGTCTACATGGTGTACCAAAATCAACACAAACCAGATGTGTCACAGTCACTTTAAACTTTGTTACAATTTTTCTCAAAATCAATGAAACAGATGCCTCTTTTAAATCAATGATAACAAAAATAGAAGCGTTTTGCCCAAAACAAAGGGTTGCCCCATTATTTTCAATGTTCAAGCCTAGATCTGCAACAGCCAGACACTCTGCATCGCGACACTTTACACAATGTTCGATTTTCAGCAGAAGACATGTCTGAGCGCTGAGTCTGTGATTAGGCTTACACATCAGGACACTGCAATTTTGCTCCATTCTTTGCAAACCTGCTCAAGCTCTCCAGGTTAAACAGGGATCAGGCATGAACAGTCAAAAAAGCCAAATTATATTGATCATGATTGATTTATAAACTCAATTAAAGGGTAAAACATCCAAGGGGGTGAATACTTTTTATAGGCACTGTAATTTATTATTGATTACTGAAACAACTAACTTGTATTGATTCAAAATAGATGTGTTGTATATTGAAAGTTTGGACAATCTCCACACAGGTTCCCCTCCTTTTTCAATAACCCTGCCACTGTCTACTCCTCTTCCACTCAAACTCACATGAGGAGCTCCTGTCAGCCCACCGAGACCCGCTCACTCCAGCACATCAAAACTCCCCGTGCGCCGTCTGCTTCATCACAGCTCCTCCCCAGCTCGCTCTCAGCTCCCCGTCACGTTCTGCAGCTTTGAACTTGAATTTAGCTCACCTCCAGTCTCTTCCACACAGCCCCCCTTTTTTCCATTTCCCCATCCCTGCTCTCCTCCCAATCTTCACCCCTCCCTTCCTCCTCCTCCTCCTCCTCCTTCCCTCCAGCGCCACTCGGGGCTACATGATAACACACTTTGGAGGGAACCGCTTTTCCCCAGAGCAGCCCAAACTGTGAGCATATTCACTCCATCATAACAGCGCTGTAGCAAAACTGCTGTCACGCCGAGTTTGCCATGCTAATGTGGCTCTGGGCACAGCTTTCCTGCCCTTAAAGAACTGCGATGGTGGTATGTGGAGTATAGAGGTTGCTGGGGGAAATGGGGTTAAATTGCACAATGGATCGCTTCTGGGGCAACACGCCGAACATATAAAAAACTTCAAATCAAGGAGGCATTCCCTCCTATAGCTAAGAGTCATTCCCAGCATGAAAAACACTGTGGATGCATGGAAAAAAGTGAATACCCTCAAGCTAGCTCCTCCCACTCTCTCTCCTCTAGCTACTCTGTAAGCGGGGCGAGAGAAGAGGCTTCAAAGGGCTCGATTGACACCTGGCAAAGCTTTGAACTCCGTCCTCGGACTCTCACACTCAAAGACAGACACTGCCTTTCATCAGACACTTAGAAACATCATGCATCTGGACAGGTAAACTCTGGTAACGTTTAAACATACCTTCATTCTTCTCCTCACAAACATGTACACACTGAAACGCACACAAAAGCTTCTCTGTGCTGCAGACACAGTAAGGGTATGAAGGATCTAACATTATTTTAAATGAGTCAAAACTTCTGGAGGCATGTTGTTGGCCAAATTATTGTGAAACAAGACAAACAACCGGCCAATAGGATTAGTACATTTTTCAAGTTAGAAGCTCCCTTTTATTCAAATTACACTCAAATCTGATGCCTTCTGTGTCTGTTGGCTATATCCTTTGATGTATCCTGAATTTTAGACCCTGTTTATACTGCGCAATAACAGCATTACATCTATTAAGGGCATTTAGCTACTAGAGGTAGCTAAATGCTTTGTTACCTTACTTAAGTAGATATTTTGGGTATCTATACTTTACTGGAGTAATTATTTTTCAGCCAACCTTTTTGTTCTATTCCTTACATTTTCACGCAATAATCTGTACTTTCTACTCCTTACATTTTAAAAATAGCCTTGTTACTCCTATTTCATTTCAGCTTGTTTTCATTATGACTTGTCAGCATTCAAAAAAACACAAAAAACAAACACAAAAATCTATCCAGATAAATCGCGCCATCCGGACAGAGTGAATTTGATTGTGGTTGGATGAGAAGTATAAACATAATACCACTCTGACACCCTATTGGTTTGTACGTGATCCATGGCATCTGCGCACATGAAAACAAATCACGTCACACTCCAGCAAGGAAATAGCAGACGTATGTAGCCTAGAACAAAGATGTCTGTGGCAGAGACTCAAGAGAACTTGAGTGAAATGTCCCAACCAAGCACCAGCAAGGAGGTGGGTAGCCAGGAAGACCGATACTTACAGGCAACTAGTCATCATATCTTCCACTCCTTAAAACACGTTAATGCTCAGTAGTACACATATATGGTTCTTGAATGTATTTGCATTGTACTCAAATACGTTCATTTTCAATGGGCATAAATGCGGCTGAAACCAGTGCATCCCAAATTTTCCAACATTAAGATTTTAATATAACATTACAGTCATTATGGCCATTAGAAAAATATTTTTTGGGGGAGTTGGGGTAGCACACTATAGGGCCCTGTGGTGCGGCCTAAGCTTTTGTCCTTAATGGCATTTTTCCCCCTCTTACATTACTTTTACTTTTATACTTTAAGTAGTTTTGAAACCAGTACTTTTACTTGAGTAAAAGGCTTGAGTTGATACTTCAACTTCAACAGAAGTCTTTTTAAACCCGATACTTCTACTTGAGTAATGAATGTGAATACTTTTGACACCTCTGCTAGCTACTAAGTGTCACACTGACCTAGTCTGGGATGCCTTTATCCAGATTGGACTGGTTGTGTAGAAGCAACAAATGCTGGCACAAATTAAGTCTCATTTTCATTTATACATGCAACTTTTGTCCATCCGTAAATTTGTGGATAATTCCTCCTAGTGTCCAACAAAGTGCACGTCTATACAGAGGGATAGAAACCTAATAGAATCAACCTGCATCCATAGAGGAGAGGCTAGTTTTGCCAGTTTTTCATCATGAAGCAGCTTGTAATATGTGTTCAGAGGATTAAGAATTCTTTAAAACAAGCTAAACACTTGATTTTTTATGATTTTATAAACCTGACAGCTAAACCATCTAGGATTGATTGAGACAGCCTGCCTCTATATCTTCCTCCCCTGCATGTGTGAATCCACTCAGTACACATGCTAGTCTCCCACCCACATGGAGAGACATGCCGAATCAGGCCATGTCCAAACACTGACTTCATCTATTGAGTTTAGAAATTGACTCAAGTGTAAAAACCATGTAAAAAATCTGGGCTACTCAAAAGCCTGTTGTCACACTACAATCATTTTGCCACAGTGGTTATGTTCTGATCATTTAGTTTCAATCATTTCATTATGATCGTTTCTTAACGATCATTTTGTCACAGTAGTTTCATTGCAATATTTCCATCATTTCATTACAATCATTTAAATGCAATCACTTTGTAACTATTACTTTGTGACAATCTTTCGGGACAGTCATTTTGTAATGATAACTTTGTAACAATCGTTTCGCAACAATCATTTTGTTACAATCACCTTGTAACAATTCTTTTGTTATATCACTTCGTTACAATCATTTTGTTGCAATCATTTCATAACTATCACTTCTTAACAATCTTTCGTGACAATCATTTTGTAACGATAACTTTTTAACAATCATTTCATTACATAACTTTGTGACAATCATTTTGTGACATTCACTTTGTAACTATCACTTCATGTCAATCATTTCCTGATAATCACATAATAACCATCATTTTGTTACAATCATTTTAATGACAAAAATTTCGAAACAATCTTTCCGTTACAATCACTTTGTAATAATCATTTTGTTATAATCATTTTGTTGCAATCACTTTGTAATTATCATTTCTTAACAATCATAACAGTAATTCTGTCACAGTCACTTTGTAACAATAATTTTGTTACATCACTTTATAACAATCATTTGATTTCAATCGTTTCGTAACAATCACTCCATTATGATTGTTTTGTTCCGATCATTTTTTTCACAATCGTTTCGTAACAGTCACTTCATAACAATCCTCTCTTCATTAACATTTTGTTACTGTCCCCTGGTTTTCATTATGTTACAATAATTTTGCAACAATCATTTAGTTTCATTCACTTATTACAATCATTTCATCACAAACATTTTGTAACAATCACTTCGTTATGATCGTTTTGTAACAATCATTTAATTACAATCACTACATTATCATGTTTTTGTTAAAATCATTTCATCCCAATTGTTTTATTACAATCTTTTCAGTACAATTTTCCATTACTATCGTTTTGTTACAACTTTTTGTCACAACTTTTTTATCACAACCATTCTGTGACAATCGTTCCATTACAATTATTTTGTTATTATCCTTCCTTACGATTGTGTTGCGACTATTGTTTTGTTTCATTACGATCATTTTTTTTTTTGGGGTCATTTTGTACAATCATTTCATCATTTCATTGCAATAGTTTCATTCTGATTGTTAAAAAAAAAGCATTTAAAAAAAAGCAAGAAAGAGAATAAGCATCAAGTTTCAGAAAAATCTCTGTCATGTGGACAACATTAATGAAATCTCCTCGGAAAAAAAAATGCTATCAGAATCAAAATGTCTCAGAAAGAAGACATCAGACTCAGACCAAAAAGGTCTCAGGAAATCTGGTTATTTTTGGGAAAACAAATTGCACAAAGTTCAGCAATTGCTGGTTGTGAAACTGATCTACAAGATTAAAAAAGAGGAAAGATTATCCAGAATTTTACTTAGAATAGCTTTCTTAATAAAGATATAATAACGTCCAAGACCAAATGCACTTAAAGCAGTCCAGCTGACTTAGCAGAATGTAGAGTATAATGGTAAGAAATCCACAGTTTGTGATAAATCTCAGCACTCCCTCATACACAAGGTCTAACATATGAAGACCCTTAGCAGAGACATTCATACAAAACATGACCATAACCAAGGGTAAGTAAAAAAAATGTGGACTCTACTTTTCTCTTTTTCACATAGAAGGAGAAACAGGACCTAATTCTGTAAAAAGTAAAAAGTATTTAACAGAAGTTACCTGCTCAATTTCTGACCTTATCTAGTACAGTCAATGTTATTTTTGCTGCTCTAAGAACAGTTTAGTTCATCTGTATTTAGAACAAGTTGCAGCTACTGTGCAATTCAGAGGATGGTTTGGGTCCGGCTGCACAGATATGATGATTTTTGAAGAGATGGGAGACATTTAGGGTTGAATTTATGACTCTACTTTCAGATGAGTACCTGCACTCAAACACACTTGTGTTCCCATTTTCCATGGACCAAGCTTGAGTACACAGGAATCATCACAATGCCTGAGTCTGGTACATTTGTTCTCACACTGGTCAGACGAACCAAACCACCACCTCTCCAAAACTTTGGGTACAAATCTATTGATCCGCTATCCACTTTGGCTAATGCCCTTCTCCTCTTACGTGTGTTTTTTGGTCCCATCTTGCTTCAGTGTGGGTGCTTGCATTACTTTTCCTCCCAGCAGTTCTCTCCTTTAGTGAGGTTAACTCAGACATCAAACTCATTAGTCAGTCTTTCCATCTTTCTGAAGCCACACCCAGACCAATCACACAGGCCTACTTTCTGTCATTTTAATCAGGAGATACTAATAGAAGGCTTTAAAACATAATTAAATGGTGACCCCATTTGACATAATTTGCACAGCAAACCCTGGTGTGACATCATAATTTTGAGGTGGTGGTCTTACAATAAGCACTGCAAGAATATCTCCCCCATGGATCTTAAACATGTTTGCTGGTAAGAAAAAAACAAGATGATCTGAGCAGGATTTCAGATCGAGTTGAAGAAGTTATTGGCAGTGACACGTGTCACTGCGCTGACAAACCAGTTTTAGAGTTTGACAGTAACAAGATGATTGGTTCAGAGAGATGGAGGGAGAATCTGATTAGTAACGTTGAGAAAATAAAAAATCTGAAACCAGCAGATGATTTGGATGCAGAAATTGAAAATAGAAATCAATTAAATAAATCAATGTGATGAGCACTATTTTAAAATTTTCACAACTAAAAAAAAAAGATCACCCTTAAGAGAGTTAGCATACTTCCTCTGCATCACTAGCATGGTGTGACGTGGGAGGATGAGTGGCTCACCCTCTCATTAATTTCATTTGCACAACACTTCTGCATCAACACTCAGCTACTGAACTATGCAGGTGCTATAATGCAAAGTCATAACCCTCTCCAAGTTATTCAGATTTAACCCTGATCTGCTCAGGCTGAATTGTAGATCTATATATGATGCAGTGAAGACTGTGGTTCTTATTTATGATAGGATTCAAAAACAGTCATCTAAATCAGGAGACACACAGAAAAGATTAAATGTTCACTCCCTAACTGAGTCAAGTTAGGCCTGCAGGTCTTTAGATGTTGTTCTTCATTCTTTTTTGACCTCCTTGATAACGCGCCGATACATTCTTGGAGTAATCTTGATAGGCCAGCCACTCCTGGGAAGGTTCACCACTGTTCCAAGTATTCTCCATTTGTGGGTAGTGGCTCTTACTGTGGTCCGCTGGAGTCCCAAAGCCTTAGAAATCGCTTTGTAACCCATCAGTTCTGCAAAGGTTTTTTGTTTGTCTTATTTTTATTTAACAAAACAGCCAAATAATATTGATCATGATAGATTTGTAAAATCAATACAAAAGTAAAACATCCAAAGGGGTGACTACTTTTTACAGGCATTGTACACAGAAGGCCCAGGGCTGTCAGTGGCTCAAGATTTTATCCAAATGTTGAGACAATCTGAAGGCATGGTTTTGTGGATAAAACTGTGCTCTGTCAACATGAGAGCAGAGCTTCTCTCAGAGTAAATGTGCAGAAAGATTCTCTCCACATTCACACATAAAACAGGAGCAAACTCCATGGAGCGAGACAACTTTTTGGACTGTATTTAAGCTTGATTATTATTGACACTTTGTGTTTAGGACCTTAAAACTGAGCAGATGCAAGAAGCAAATGATGCACAATTTTTATTGGTGGCCATAATCCATTCTTATTTAATCAGGCCATTGTTACATCCTGCAATCTGGACCGACCTGGTCCATATGTTGCCTGTTGCTCACTCCTCTCCATGTCTGTATTTTGACATGTTGAGGTCCTAACATCCCATGCACCTTCTGTGTGATGGCGTGATGTACAAGCAAAAATCACCAGAAGCAGGTCAGGAGTGAAATCCGCCATCAGGTTGTTGGTGTGATGGAAAATAGATGATAGTTAATTCATGCCGCTGATGAATTACTTATTGGCTCCAGCGTTGGAGGCCAGGCTTAAAGGCACGGGGCATATGGGGAATGAGGAGGGGCGCAGATGCTCCTCGGGGCCAGAGGGCTGATAGGCAAACTTAAAGAGGGACAAAGAGAGGGGAGAGCAGACACTGGGGCAAGCATGAGAGGGGAAGATAGAATATGAGGGACAGAAAGAAACATGGAGGCATGCCGGCCCTGCCTCCAAAGCCAACCCTGGTCCCACTAAGCAGAACTAACCCCCTAACTCGGCCCCCGAATACAGCATCCGAAGTGCCAGATCCCCACAGGGGCCATAAGAGACACAACTTTAAGGAGTCTGCCTCTGAGCATGAGGTCCTGTCCTACTCTGACCTCAAACAAAGTAAACAGCTTAAAGAGGAACTTCTGCTGCCGAGGGAATGACAAGCCTGACCTACTGCTGTCAACGAACAAAACTTGAAAACATAAAAGGAAAAGCAGACGGTTACATTTAACTTCTCTAAAATCCCCTTACAGCAGGTCTCTCCAACATACTTTTAAAGGGTAGATTTATCAGGACAGCACAAAAGAGCAAGGCCGCCCACAAGGAGGTATAAAGGGGAGAGCTTTCTGGGGCACGGCTACATGGGGGGCACATGGGGATCAGCAAAGTCATGATCCATTTTAAAGTTGATCTGTGATAACCATGTTTCATATTTATTTTGTGCCATGATGCACATAAAAAATATGAAAATCTGAACATAAAGTAAAAAGAAATGGAACGACTTCAAAGTAAAATAACTAAATAGATGCAAAAATGTGTGAAAGTGGCATGGAATGAATTCATTGCGTCAAAAATTTGCAAGAAAATGTGGGGGAAAGAGGTTGAAAGAGGCCCAAATAGAATACAAGGGGCAAAAAGTTGGGTAAAAAATTTCAAAAAAGGGGCAAAATGGACGGAAAAGGGTGAAATGCAGTTAAAAAGTGGCAAAATGTGTGTGTGTGTGGGGGGGGGGGCAGCATAAGTGGGATGGAAGTAGCAAAATGGGTTACAGAAGTTTTAAAAAATGGGTGGGAAAATGGTGAAAAGCTGTTAAAAATTGCAAATGAGTTTAAAGTGGTAAAATTGGTGAAAAAGTGGAAAAATAAGGTTGCGAGAGGCAAAAATGGGATAGAAGATGTAAAAATCGGTGATACGTGGCATAAATGGCTACAAGTGTCAAAAATTAGCAGAATAAAGGGGGAAAATGGGTGGAAAAGGCTAAAAAGCAGTTAAAAGTGGTGGGAGGGTGAAAGAAGCTTAAGTGGAATCAAAGTGGCAGTTACAACATGTCAAAGATGAGTGAAAAGGTGAAAGGCAGCTAAAAAGTAGCAAAAATGTCTGTTTAAAGTAACAAAATTAGTGGAAAAAAATGAAAAACAGTTCAAAGGTGACAAGATGGGTATGACTTTGCATTATGGAAATGTGGCAAAAATTGGGTTGAAATTAAAAAAGTTGCAATAATGGCCTTATAAAGAAGTAGAAAGGGGTTAAATAGTGGCAAAAATGGGTTGCAAATGGTAAAAAAAATGGCAAAATGCGGCAAAAATGGGTTATGGGGGCACAATGGTCAGATAAAGTTGTAGTAAGGGGCTAAAAAATGTGAGAAAACTTGAAAATTGTGGAAAAAAAGTAGCAAAAATCTGCAAAACCAGTGGTGAAAAGGGCTTAACATTTGGCTAAAAAGTGGCAAGAATAAATCATTTCAACATCAGAAACCAATAACAGCTTGACATACTTTCCAGCAACAAAATGAAGCAACTGTTAGCCAGAATGCTAGCTCCAGTGTATTGACACCATCAATGAATCACAACTGAGGAGGGCCCATTCTCTGGGTTTTTCAGGGCCCAACCAATTTTGTGGGCAGGCTTGCAAAGGAGCGATCGATTTTTATTTCCTCTAAGCCCCATAGAATCAGGAATTTAAATATGTTCATAAAACACCTTCTCAATCTCAAGAAAGAAATAAAGTGTTGTTTAAATGGACATAACTTAGCATTATTACTTCATCTTTGTTCAGTTTGACACTTAGAAAGCCCATTAAGTTCTAACATTTAGAGGAACCTAATATTTCTGTTTTCTGTAATCAAAAGGCCATTTAGGGATTGTTGAGGGGCCTGGATTGGCCCACAAGCCACCAGCTGAGTAGGTCTGCTTTAAAGTATCAGTGCTCAAACTCACACATGTAGCAGAAATGCATAGATGCTCACACTAATGTACACATTCTGCAGAGCTGCCCCTCATGCATTAAGGGAGTCTCAGCTCCATCTACTGGTGGCTCCCTGAATAAGCCTCTCCATTGTTGCTGAGGGGGAAAAATAAACACCAACTCAGTCCCCTAAAATCATTTTCTCCACCGTCTTTGCCAAGCCTCCCTCTCTCCATTTGCACCTCCTTCAAGCCAAGAAACTAATCTGACATGATTAGTTACAGTTTGCCAGAGCTGCAGCGAGCTATCTTTTATCATCCATAAAGAGCTTCTCTTATACCACACCAGGAGGAAGGCAGTTTTCAAATTAGATTTGATGCAACATTCGATACTAGGCATTTCACATGGTGGCTGTTTGTAGAAGATGATTGAACCAAACAAAAAAACCCCACAAAAGAAATCAGACTTTGGAGAAAAACAGGAGAAGAGTTAAAGCTGCAATAAAAGAATAACAGTGGGCAGTCATAACAAGTTTAAAACTAACTTTAAAGTGGATGGGTGGATGGATGGATGGATGCATGGATGGAAAAATAGTGATTTTGTTGAGTTGTGTATTGAACTGTCCCTATCATTTCCAACAGCATTCAAACTAAAGGATTTCTGTTTGATTTTCCAGTATTCAGTGTTTCATTTGGGCCTGTCTTTTAGGTGAACAAGAGGGAGACCAGATAAAACATTACCGAGCGAGGCAGTTGTTTCATTTATTCACACTACCTCATGAGATTATAATGACATAACCAGTAAAAATCTGACTGAATGTCATGTAAATACATTTTTTATACCTAACCTTTTCTGTGATCATAATTCTTGCATGGATGATGTCACTTAGATTTTCATGAGTAATGAAGGCAGTTAAACATTAAGGATAAGTCTCCAGTGATACTGCTCTACTTCAAATCATATGCAGATGACGCCTGATGCTATTCTTCAGACTGAGAGACCACTAGTGGCAGAAATTACATGCCATGCATTAAAATGTGCAAGCGAGTATTTTTGGAAATGCACCTTTATATCCTGATTGCTTATTTACAAGTTTTTGAAAAAAAGGATCCATTGGGTCACACAACTCAGTACTATATACTTCAAACATTCCTTTCTAATAAACAATTGATAAATGGATTGTACTATTATGAACCTAATGTATCTGACATCACAATGTCTGCCTCAGCTCTGACAGCAACAAGGACAAACTCACCATAGAAAGATCTTAATGTCAGTATTAGATACCTGCAAACCATTAATGAAGCATAAATCAGCTTAGTCTGTTTTATTAGGCTACTTTGTTGCTGATTTCTGACATTTCTGATATTGTTTAACCTTTTTATTTCATGAAGAATGGTACAGTTTGGACATCATGCAGTATAAAATCTGACAAATCAGAGATAGGGCAAACCAAGTATGTTTAAAAAGAGTTTCATGTACTAATCGTTGGGGGGTTTTCAGGAACACATTCACAACCGTGGAAAGGGAATTCCATTTTTGCATCCCCACCCCCAAGTTGAGAACCACAGGCCTAAACTGTATGAATATAAGAACATAACAACCCAGACTAACAGTATACAAAAGAGATGGTCAGAGCCCAGCAGCTGGCCGAGTATGCCATCCTGGGTCTAACAAGAGCTAACATAGCAGTGGCCCACCAAGTGGTCCCATCCCTACAATCCAAGGCCCAGCACATGGATTAACACGCCATCCCAGTTCCAACAGGCACTGGCACAGCAGCAGCACACCCAGCAGTTCTGCACCCACAGCTGAGGGCCCAGGAGCTGGATGAACATGCCATCCTGGGTCTAACAAGTGCCAGCAGAGCATCTGCCCCCCAGCAGTCTCTTGCCTATGGCCCAAGGCCCAGCAGCGGGACGAACACACCATCCTAGTTCTGACAGGCCCTAACTCAGTAGTGGGCTACCCAATGGTTCTGTGTCTACAGCCAAGGGCCCAGCAGCTGGACGGACATGCTAATTTGGGCCCCTCCTGAGCCAGCACAGCAGTGGTCCAACTAGCTGGTCTGCACCCACAGCCCAAAGCCCAGCAGCTGGATGAGCACGCCATCCCGGTTCTGACAGTTGCTAACTTGGCCAACCAGCGGTTGCGCTGCCACAACCCAGGACCCAGCAGCTGGATGGTCACACTAACCTGGGACCCACCAGTGCCAGCACAGCAGAGGTCCAACCAGCATTTCCACCTTTGGCCCAAGCCCCAGCAACTGAATCTACTGATTCAACACAGATTCACTCAGTGGTAGCAGAAACTGCATTAGCTAATACTCTTAATGATGAGTTTGAAGCTCCTTGTAGTTTCCAGTTTTTAAAAAACACCAGCCATTAAAATTTTGTCAAACTTTAAACCACGTGAGATTTATCTGGGACACATCATAACAAAAGGGGGGAGGTGTCTCTGCCTCAGGTGAAGGAGTTCAAGTATCTTTGGGTCTTGTTCACGAGTGAGGGTATAAAGGAGCACAAGATTGACAGGCAGATCAGTGCAGCGTCAGCAGTTTTACAGCCGTTGTGCCGGACCATTGTGGTGAAGAGGAAGCTGAGCTGGAAGCCAAAGCTTTCAATTTATCAGTCAATCTTCCTCCCAACTCTCATTTATGGTAATGAACTCGGGGTAACAACCGAAAGAATGAGATCACAGATACAAGCAACCGAAATGAGTTTCCTCCCCACGGTGGCTGGGCTCCACCTTAGAGATAGGATGAGGGGTTCAGACATCCGGAGGGAACTAAGAGTAGAGTCGCTGCTCCTTCGCATCGAAAGGAGCCAGTAGATGTGGTTTGGGCACCTTATCAGGATGCCTCCTGGACGCCTCCTGTGGGGGATTTCCAGGCATGTCCAGCTGGGAGGAGACCTCGGGGAAGACCCAGAATGCGCTAGAGGGATTATATATCCTGCCTGGTCTGGGAATGCCTCGGAACCCCCCAGGACGAGTTCGATAGTGTCACTGGGGAGAGGGATGTTCGGTTTGGATGGATGGACGGATGGATGGATGGATGGATGGATGGATGAATGGATGGATGAATGGATGGATGGATGGATGGATGGATGGATGGATGGATGGATGGATGGATGGATGGATGGATGGTAAAAAAGGAGGAATATTGTGTGGTCATTTAAATGCAAGGACTCCTACAAGGGAACAACTGGAGCACCTAATGATTAACTCCAACATAGATTTAAGATGTTTAAATAAATAAGAATAAAATAAATGAATAAAATAAAACTTTATTAACTGCATAACACAGTGCTCCACTTAAACAACACCTTGTTCCTGTTTTGTTTCCTATTTTTCTATCTATTGTGTAGAGATGAACAAGGAACAAGGAAAAGGAGACAAGGCACCAGGAGTATCGGACGAGAAGATTTCCTTGATTTTATGTGTTTGTTTGTTTTTTGTTCCATTCAACAGAGCTGGTTAGCTTGTTTTACACAGTGGTGATAGCTGTGCATTAATGGTATCTATATCTATGACTGGTATGATGTGCTCTGACTTGTGTCAAAATGATATGGCTCCAGATATAACAGGCTTGTCAAAACAAAGCACAACACTTCAGTTTCTCCACAAATGTATTTTTTATAGCACTGTTTCTAGTTGGATTCTTCTGGCGGTGAGCTTTTTCCTATTCTTATCATCACCACCAGTAGAGGAGTAGAATAAGGAAAAGCTTTTGTACTGCTGCTTTTAAAATGCTCCTTCCTACAGCAGGAACAGAGGGGCCGTTTCTTGGTCTTATGTTTTTAGCTGACTTGGAGGAAAATTGTGACACTTAACATCTCAATGCACAGCTTTCAGATAACATTCCCAGAATATTTACGCAGGTAGATAAGAGTCTCTCTGAATCAGCATATGGCAGTTATGAGTCTGTATATGTTCCCCCATCATCCAACAATTACACACAAATACATCACGTTGTTATCAATGGACACAGCTGCTCATGAAGTGATTGTAAAATGGAAATAAGCTGCGAGGACCTGCAAGAACAGTGACAAGACAAATCTTCCTCTGCAGAACATCTCTTTAAGAACCACACCGTGGTCCCTGGCAGGCGCTATCTGCACCTGGATCAGAAAATGAATTGCTTCCGTACGTATAAAGGATTCCCTCCTCTCTGGTGCCGTCCTTCACGCTGCATTATTCGACAAAGCAACATAGCGGCCCTCCCTATCCCACACGACAGAACTACAACACAACAAGTTTGATAATTACATGCTTTTTCAGGGAGGGAAAAGGAGTCGGGTAGTTTGAGTGCACTCAATATGAGAGGCAGTACTTTTTCTTTTTCTGACGAGGGGAACATGATGTACTGATGGAGCTGGGATTTGCTTGATAACATCACACAAACACGTGGAAACACAAGCTCTAATAGCTTCTCTAAGGATGTAAATTTGCTCCGTGCAAATCCCAAGTTGTCTACACCTAAGACAGTCTTATTAATGCTCAGCTTGCAATAACAGTGCATGTTTGTTACAATCGGGGACAGAACAGAAAAGAGCGCGTATGTAAAGTAAGAGCAAAAATAACACTGAAAAAATGAGGAGTGAAAGAGGGAGATGTTGTTCAATGTTACTAATCTCTTTGATATCCACACTGTGACGTTCTGTACCAGGCAGCGAAACACCCAAATTATTCTTTTCGTCTTTTATTCATGACCTGCGGGACATCCTGACTTGCCCTCTTACTGCTTTGCTCCGAGTCAAACTCAATCTCCCTCCTCTCTCTCCCTCCCTCCCTCACTCTCTCTCTTTCACATTCCCTTCATTCTCTCATTCCCCATCTTATCATCCCCATGTGTGATAACTCACTAAGCTCATGTATTCATGACTGATTACTTATTTACATAAAGTATGTGGTGCAGTACAGGGGGGTTGGGCTGTCCTTAGAGATTCAGCATGTGTGTTTTTTCACCATTCTGATCATATTATGCATTGATGAGAGCAGTGTCCATTTGAGATTAATTATGCAGACATTTTTATTTCATGAGTTGTAAAAGGGTAGCTGCCATAGTATTATATAAGAGCAATATGTTTAAATGCATTTACTATGTTCTGTTCAATTATAAAGTTAAGGATTAAACATTCACTTTTTAATGTTTCTTGTGTGAGATTAATTACTTCGACGACAGTAAGATGTAATTTTAAACCACATTTTGTCAAATCATCATTATTTAAAACTAATTAACAAAAAATGAAGTTAAAATTTAAGTATTTTAAATCATTCTCTTTTTTGTGCTCATTTTCTTGTCCTCACAGTAGCTCTAACCAAATCTTATTCCTTTCATCGTTTTTGTTTTTTGTGTTATCACAGATTTGGCAGAGCCCCAGAGACAAACCCAGAGAATGGGCCCTTCAGTTGTGATTAATTGATAATATTAACTCATGAGTGTTGGAATTATTTATTTGTGCCAATTTTTATAGCTTTTCCCATCTAATTTTTGACACTGTTATTTTCCACTTTTTATTAAATTTGTCGGAATTTGTGCCAATTTCCTGCCAAATTCCAACCCTTTTCCATCACTTTTTCCCCACATTTATTGCCTACTTTAGTCCTACCTCACCACCTTTTCTGCCCATTTCAACCATCTATAAGCAATTTTGTCTATTTTTAACCCTTCTGGCAATTTTTGCCACTTCTTAACCAATTCTTGGTCTATTATTGCCTCTGTTGACTTATTGTGGCCACTGTTTTCAAATTTTAGCACTTTCATAGCCCATTTTTGCCAACTTGAACCACATTCCAATATATGTTATGCCCTTTTTTGTTTCTTTGAACCCTTTTCTGCCAAACAATACTGATTTCTTTCACCACCTTTCATCCCTTTTTGCCACTTTCAAACAATTTCTACCACTTTTTTTTTGTTTTTTTTTTTGCACATTTTACCACTTATAAACCAATTTTGCCACTTTCTGACAATTGCTGCCTTGGTTGACCCATTATTGCGACCCTTTTCACTACTTTTTCCCACCCATTTCTACCACTGTAAACCCCTTTTACCAGTTTTTATGCCTGGTTTTGCCACTTTAGTCTAATTTCTGACACTATTTAACCATTCCAGCCATTTTCAGCCCCATTTCACCTCCTGACATTTTCTTCCAATTTTAAGCCATTTTTTGTTACTTCAAATCCCTTTCCACCACCTTTCTGCCTGTTTATGCTAAATCTAAATCTCGCCTTTCCACAAAGGTTCATATTGGCACTATGAACCCTTTTGTCATCACTTTTTACACCTATTTTTGTCAATGTTAACCACATTTCACTATTTGTTATGCCCTTTTTTTGCTACTTTCAACCCATTTCTAACTCTTCAAACCCATTTCTGCCACTGTTAACCCCTTTTATCACTTTTTATGCCAGATTTTGCCACTTTACTTCTGTCTTTTGCCACTTTTGTCAAATTTCTGACACCATTTATCCATTCTTGCAGTTCTGTATCCCAACAGGGAGTAAATTATCCTTTGTTTACGACAAAAATGAAAGAAAAACTGTTTAAAATTCAGAATTGAGGATTTTTTTAGATTGTGATAAACTAAAGAATTTTGTGATGAATCACAATCATTCATCTATCAGCCCTATCTTTTCATGAAACTTTCCTTGTAATTCCAACGTTATATGAATTTTAAAAAAAAATCAAATGAGGCTTTCCCATAGAGAGTCACCATAATCTTAAAAATGATCAAGCACTTTGGCTCAAAAACTTGCTATTTCATTTAATCAAGAATGTACCATACACGTCTGACATTTCTGACAAAACAGATCGATAATCAATTCACATTTCAGTGAATTATGAATATGTTAACCAAGCACAGATCTCCCTGTGTCATAAACTAATAATCATTATGAGCCACTTCTCATCACAATAGCACCCCTGTAGACATGTCTCAGTCACTTCTGTGAACGGTTATAACCAAGATGGCATTTAGATGTCTGTTTTTATCTTTGTTTTCTTAAGTTTAAAGTTTACCATTTACTTTAGAAGCCATGGGCTTTATATAACCACGGAGAGTGCATCTATCTCCTTGATTTATACATAATTGAAGAAGATAGCACACTGACATATTTAGATGATGAAATCATTTGGAGACAAGGCATGCTGATGGATGGAATTAATGCCACCCATTTCCACTAAGTAAAGCACAAATTTAACCCAACTATGAAGTGACAGCAACTGAATCTATAGGTGAGAGCAGTCCAATATTGTTCCCTGCTCTCCAGAGCGACCATGCCACCCTTTTGGTGAAAAAAACAAAACAAAACAAAAAAAAAAATCAGTAGGTTAGAAAACACTGGAAGCAACACATTTAACAATTACTATATGGGTTTTGTGCTTGAAAAATGTGAAAACAGTTTGTTTTGCTTTTCCTTCCCAAATGATGGAGTGGAAAAAAAGGGTCCTGTGGCTTTGGGATGAAAAAATATTTGCCTGCCTTGTTAAATCATGACTTAAGTTTAATTGACCTAAGTTTTTGGTAAGCTGAGTTTAATTTCACTAGCCACACTCAGATCTGATTGCTGCCGAACCTGTTAAACCTAGAAATCCTTTAAATAGAACCTGTCTGACAAAGCGAAGTAGGCTAAAATACCTCAAAAAGAAAGAGCACACAGACATCTAGAGAATATCAAGTCATTGATGTCTTTCAGTCTGGAATTGGTTACAAAGCAATTTCTAAGGCTTTGGGACTCCAGCAACCATGGTGAGAGCCGTTATCCACAAATGGAGAAAACTTGGAATGTGTTGAACAGTGGTGAACCTTCCCAGGAGTGGCTGGCATGCCAAATTACTCCAATAATGTATCGATGAGTTATCAAGGATGTCAAAAAAGAACCAAGAACAACATCTCAACACCTGCAGGCCTCACTTCAGTTAAGGTCAGAGTTCATGATTCAGCAATCAGAAAGAGACTAAGCAAAAATGGCATCCATGGGAGAGTGTTGTGACGGTGTGGGGCTGCTTTGCAACTTTAGGACCAGGATGACTTGCTGTCATAAGTGGAATCATGAATTCTGCTCCCTGTCAGAAAATCCAAGTGAAGTGCCATAATTTTCCAGGAAAATGTATATCCAGTTTTAGATTTAATTTTAATCAACTTCATTCATAAACAAATTCTGGCAGTTAAATTCATGAAATAACCAAATTGCAAACATTACAGACTAGGCCACCTTTCATGAATGAAACAGAGAAAATGATCAGTGATCTAATCCAGGATTAAATCATGCATAGACTTGTTTTAGATTGGTTACATGAACAGCGGTTTCCTTTAGCTTGTTTAGCTTTAGCTAAAGCTAATATAGCTAACTATGTAATTAACATTACTTTATAAGCCAATGCAGTGAAGTTTGCTTTAGCAAGGTGAGCTTTAGCAAACAAAGTTAAAGCAAACAAAGCTACATGTAAAATGTATCTACGTAGCTTACATACCTGCTTTTTGGGCTTAGTTTCATGTACATTAGCTTTATAGCTATGTTAGCTACATAGCTCTGTTATCCATGTCTAAGTTAGCTTTAGCTAAGTGAACTTGAGCAAATGTGACTAAAGCTAATTTAGCTACAGAGATAATGTAGATACATTGCTTGCACAGCAGCTTGTGGGCTTAACTTCAGCTGCATTAGCTGTGTTAGCTATGTAGCTCCATTAGCGATGGTTAAGTTAGCGTTCACAATGTGCGTTTTACCAAATGTAGCCAAAGCTAATGTAACTATGTGGATAATAAGGACACATAGGTTACACAGCTGCTTAGTGAGCTTAGCTTAAGCCATATTAACTATGTAGCGTTGTTAGCTACATAGTTATGTTAGCTACATGTCTACATTTCTATAGCTAAGTTAGCTTTAGCAATGAAAACTTTAGAAAACATGGCTAAAGCTAATTTAGCTACGTAGCTAACATAGAAACGTAGCTTACTTAGCTGCTTTGAGCTTTGCTTTGAGCTTAGCTCTAGCTATGTTATCTACATAACTGTTTTAGCTACGTAATTTTGTTATGTATAGCTAATTTAGCTTTAGCAGCGTGAGCTTTACAAAGCTAACATATCTATGTAGTTTACACAGCTGCTTTGTGAGCTGTAAGCTCCTTAAGCTACTCGAGTTATGTAGTTTGTTATCTTATACAGCTAACAGAGCTACTATGCTTGCTGTGTTGGAATGTTTTCATGGAGGATGAGTTTTGTTCATGTTAGCAGACTCCTCAGCTTTATTAAATGTTTTGTAATTAGGTTTTGCAGGCCAGGTTTTTAACTTTAAACTTCTGGTATTCTAACTGGTCCCCTAAACTGAAGTTTAATTTGATTCCATTTTTAAAACATTTAGGGTTTAGTTCCTTTTTAAGATACAGTATGGCGTCTCAGATGAACAGTCTGTGAGAGTGGCCATCAGAGATGAACGGTCTGCAGTGAGACTGTCTTGGAAAATCCTGAAGGAGAATGTCCAGCCATCAGTTTGTGACCTCAAGCTCCAGGGCACTTTGGTTGTGCAGCTGGACAATGATCCAAAACACACCAGCAAGTCTGAATTTAATTCAGATTGGTAGGTTTGGATGGCATTTTTCCCTTAAGAAAGCCTCATTTACAAACTGAATTTTCGATCTACTTGGGTTATCTTAGTCTATTATTAAAATTTGTTTGATGATCTGAAACATTTAAGTGTGACAAATACACAAAGTAAGAAATAAGGAAGAGGGCAGCACTTTTTCTCAACAATGTATGTTGGAAACAGCACTTGCTTTAAAGTCAAATGAGGCTGTTTAATTTATTGTGTTTGCTTTATTTGTCCATCCACCCATCCATCCATTTTCTACACCCCTTATTCCATTCTGGGTTGCGGGGGGTGGGTGGGGTGATGGAGCCTTTCCCAGCTGTCATTGAGCTTTATTTGTGTCATTCTGAAATACTTTAATTCCAGCTGCTCATCAGAGTAGACTGTTTTCATTGGCACTGTGAAATGAAAGAGTGTTTTTTCATGATGAAACCTTGGCAACCAAAAGCAATATGGTGTGTAGCTACTATTTTCAAAGATTGAAATTCAAATGAAGCCAATAATCCACTTTGACCGATGGCCTCGTTATAGTAAGAAACATTTTCACAAATTGTTCCCATTTTAAATGCCTCTTTCATAAAATGTCTGTTTATTTTCTGCACATAATGGTTCAAGGATAATCCTTATTTTCACACATTAACTTCTTGTTTTGATTCCTCACCCTTCTTTAAGAAATACATCTGCAGGCCCTAGAAAGCATTAACCAGGAGAGTAAATGTGATGTTAAAAGCCAGCCATATTCAACATGATCTCCTAGTCTATTTATTTCTTCTATGAAAATAGCCTGAGTCTATCCTAACAGATTCAGCTCAGTATGTCCCTGCTGCCCCGCTGCAATTCATGTGTGAATTGTTACACAACAGAAAAACATGAATTTGCAGTTCTGTAACAACAGAGAGAATCAGATTTGAGGAAATGTCAACTCTATTGTTGACTTGCAATCGATAGAGGCAGACAGGCAGTGAGGCATTTGGTCTTTTCAAAGCTGAAGTCTAATACAATAATAGTCACACAATTGCTATTGATGGATACTGATAGACCAACAATCTGCTGACAAAGAGAGGTTTGTAAATCCGATCCTTCTGAGGTGTAATAGTGGAAGTGTTTCAGGTTGCATTTACTTAACTCACTTCATTTGACTTTTTTGGCAGCTGCATTGTGCGTGTGTACGTCAAGTCCCCCTCTACAATAATGGAGAGTATTGTTTTTGACTGAATCCTAATTGATTCTAAGCTTTATTAAGATTATATTAAGAATTATTTAGCAAATCCAGATCATTAAGACAACACTTAATAAGGCCATGACATTTTAACCAAGTTTTAAGTATTTTTCAGATTGTTTTAGTTTTAAATATACTGTCTTTAAGACATGTGGACCATTATTTGAGAAGAAACCATTCAAATAAGTTTAACATCAGTAAATGGATAAATGTTTTATTATGTTATTTCTCTATAATAGTTAAAGCTCCTGTGAGGAGTTTTAGAGGATGATGAAACAGGCTGAAATTCATACTAATGTCTGTCTACGATCTTCAAAAACAAAAATGATCATCAGCAGCAAGTCTGATTGTTTCTATATTGTTATTATTATAAGATCCTGAAACTGCTGCCACAGGGCAGGTGGCAGATCAAGTGGTTAAAGGGATATTTCAGTGTTTTTGAAGTTGTGTTGACTGAAGTACTTGGCAGTAGCAGTGGCATTAGTCTCTAAAGATTCTAGTGTGCATTGCACCTTTATTGTGCCATCTGTGCCACAATATATCCTAACTTCCCTGCTAGTACAACCCTTTTGAGAGGGGAAACACACTGAAATCAATGGAGGTTAAAGGTCAAAAATTTTACCCCTTTAAGACTAGGGACTTTTAATGACAGTTAATCTGCTATTACTTCTCAAAATCAACAATTGTACATCTTTTTGGTAATTTAGGATCATATCCCAGTTCAATAGAAATGGGAAAGGAAAGGATAAAGGTGCATGCATTTCTCAGATTTAAAGATATATACTTTTTCGTATCATGACCTTTGTTTGTAGTTACAAAAGACCAATGCATAAGTATTTATATTCCAGTAGTCTCCTCACATTTAGTCAATAGCACAGGTGTTTGTTTTTTCTCCACCTGTCCTGGCCTTCTTCTGCTGGGTCACGTAATGCCACGCAAGAAGCAAGGTCCTCTTTGACAGCTGCTTTACCCAGAAGTCCCCTCTCACCTTGTTTCGTGCCTGTGTCCCTTTGCTGATGTAAGAGATGAGGTAAAAAATATGTGCGTGTCGCTAACCTGCTACCTGCGTGGGCAGCCCTTTAGCCTTTTAACGCTGTCAGTTCTGCAGCTAACAACAATCACCCTGTCACTTACCATAATCAGAGTGGGGACAGGATGTCATTTCACTGAAGAGCCTCTGCATCTGTGTCCACAGAGGTCTCGCACACAGGGACGGAGGTTCTGTTCCATCTGCTGGAGACAAAAGGTGTGAACAGGAAGACAAATTTGGTATTAAAATGTATGATCTCCTGAGAACAAAGGTCAATAATAACAACTGTGCAAGAAGTTCTGACAGCACTGTTATCTAATCTGTCTTAACGGCCAACATTTGGGGTTCATACCAACTCACACAACCCTTCTGTTTCTGTGGAAGTTATATAAGCATAGCTCTTTCTGTAAAGGTTATGTTTTTTTGTAAATTTTGACCTTTTAATTTGTTTGAATGCACTGATTGAGAAGATCAGGGCTGATACACTACTTTAAGCACTGTTGTTGTGAATCAGCAGTCAGGCATAAAAGCTTGGCATCATTAAATTGATAACACAACAGACAAACACTGGCTGCTGTCACCAGTTCACAGTACATTATTTAACACTGCCAATATCTCTCATAAAGGGCAGATCTCATGTGTTAAACCAATGCATTATGCATTTTCAGTTTAAAAGATGATTCTTTCTTTTGGCAAAGAAAAACTGTATTATTAAAAAGACTTTTTTAGTGTAGAGTTCAGTTTAAAGTAATATTTTCAGTGTTAACATGTTAACTGTAAAGAGATTAGGGTCAGAAATGAATGCATCAGTGTTTTTAATCTTTATTTTGCCATTTTAGTCACACTGTAGTAAAGCAGGGCAGCACCTGGGTGCTACTCCCTCTGCTATCACAGTTATGAAAAAATCAGCACACTACTGAGCCTTTGAATGTCTCAGTTCACTTTGAAAATCTCTCCGACACCCCAGAGGACAAGTAAAAGGAATCTGCACCTAGTGATGTCAAGCGTTTAACTTTTTTACCACTCCCTTTAGATATTTTCATCTATTATACAATCCATAGCAAGTTATTTTTTTTACTGAATAAGCTGATGCCGTTACCCACCAGAAGTTCCTGTATTTTCTTACAAAGTAAAAGCAGGGTTGAACAGGAAGTAGAGTACCATTATCTTAAAGCAGTACAAATTACAAAGTAAAAGCAAAATGTTCACCTTAACTGGGTAGCGTACACAGAGAAAGCAACTGAACTGGAACTCCTAAAAAGAGCAAAAACTGTCACAGTGAGTCATTTTGTACATGCAGTCCCTTCCAAGCTGAAGACCTAGGAATAGTTTTTACTAGTATTGTTGGTCAGTTAGGATCTAAACCTGACATTTGGGCACAAAGTATTTGTATACTATATTTGTGTTTTAATCAGTATGCATTGTTACCACCTTCCACAAGTTGAAACCATCCCCTCGACTGTTCAGTTTTTTTTTTTTTTTCTACAGCCTCATCTGGTACCAGGTGATGGATGTGGTGCCACTGCCTTCACCACAGAGTTCAACAGTAACTGACCACTTTTTCCACAACCATTGACCTCACTTTTGGCAGCCACAGTCGATATTAATGGCTCCACCAACCAGATCAGCTGCTGTTGACACTCTAGGATTGTGCAGTGTTTGATTTTCAATTTCAACTTTATTTATAAATTTCCAAAATAAAACAGAGAAAAACATCAGAGGTCTTAACCAGGGTTAAATTATGTATCAACCCTTTTTGGAAGTAGTTTCATAAACTGTGGCTTGCTTTAGCTATGTTAGCTTTAGCTACACTAGCTACTTAATTAAAGTTATGACGTAAGCCAAAGTTGATAAGTTGACTATAATCACATGAGCTTTAGCAGATGTAGCTAAAGCTGAAGTAACTACGTAGCTGTGTAGCTTGTGCTGCTGCTTTGTGAGCTCAGTGTTAGCTATGTTAGCTACATTGTTTAAATAGCTTATGCAGCTAATGGGGCTACATATGCTATGCTTGCTGTGTTAGAATGTTTTCATGGAGGAAGAGCTTTTTTCTGTGAGCAGACTGTTTACTCTGCTTTATTTAACGTTTTGTGGTCAGGTTTTGCAGGTCTGATTTTTAACTTTTATTTTTGGTATCCCAACTCTTACCTTAACCCTTACCCTGACCATAAATTAAAGTTTAATCCAAATTTATATCCAAAATTTCAGCATGTATTTCTCTTCTGAAATAAACTGTGTCTCAGATGAACGGTCCGTGAGAGTGGCCATCGGAGACACACAGTCAGCAGCCAGACCCCTCTCGGTGCTGTTGCATGTCATCACAAATAAACCGTGTCTTTCTTAAAACAAGGTTGATAATATACCTGCCTTTTTCTTCTACGTACATATTTTAATTTTCCCTTTAAAACCATCTTTTCTTGAAAAAAAAAACTGTTAAATCCACTTGCACAAGCAGAAAGAAGGAACATTGGCATTTAAAGGTGGGGCCAGCTAATCAGAGACATCACTGTAAACTTCTAGGATTGTGGGTAATGCAGTGCTGTTGGCCAAGATTATAACTAAACCATGTTTGTCCGAAAAAGAGATAACATACAAGCTTGTATCCTCTACTGACCATATATCATAGTTCCACACTGAGGTAGCTTGTGGTAAGAGTATCTTGACTGGTTATGACATCATGGCTGATAATCAAATCTTAAAAGCAGCATGCACTGAATGTTGTGGCTGATGAGGGACAGTTTGAAGGGGGAATAGATGTGTCTCGTCTAAGGCACACGGTTAAATGGTTAAATTCGTTTATTAAATTAGCGGAAGATTTGCCAGTCAGTTAAACTAATTGCCTCTCATTTTTTATAAACACAGGCTAGCTAGCTTTCAATGTTAGCCATGCCGTGGTCTCACATCCCACCCACTAATTTAATGACCCTGTGAGGAATCTGACTGAGTTTCTAAGGATATTTATCTCTTGAGAGTTGTGAGTTAAACAATATTTGAATGAGCGTTTAGCAGAATGGGGAAATAAAGATTTGGAACATCCTTAGTCTTTTTCCCCATCCCTCTCAGCCCGTTCCATGACAGTATCCTTTTTTAAGTTCCAGGGTAGATGTAACCTGGCACGCCAGAAAACCAATCAGTATTTGGGAAAGGGCAGAGCCTTTGAAAAAAACTCAGAACATGATTAAATGACTGCTCTGTCTGTCACATCTTTAAATATTGTCAAGTTCTAAAAAACTGGCGCTTTAGCAGCATCCATGTTAATGTCTTCCGCCATAAATGCACCGGCCTCTTGTTGCTGCTTGCTCACGTCACGACTCCGCTGAGCTCAAAACTACTGCCCCTCGAAGCTGATTGGTCCTGTCACTTTCTAACAGGGCCCAAACAGTTCAGACAGGAGCTTTGCAATATGGATTCACCAGTGAGAAACACGGAAACAGGCGTATCCATCTGCTGTGCAAGGTTAGGGGAGATGCGTATAAGCTGAAAGTCTAGGGTTAAGTTAGTCCTCAATGTGTAACAGTTTTAAACACTGCACATTACAGAAGAAGCACCAGTCTCATAGTTCTATTGTAGCAGTCATTTAAATGGTCAATCTAAAAGCCAGCATCATAAAGAACATTTCCTTTGGATCATTTCCATTAAAATGGCAGAGTAGATGCCAGCAGACCATTTCTGATTGGCTGAGATCAATGAAAAAAACAGCCTATTTTATTAAGACATGGGCAACCAAACAAAGAGAGTTCACAAGTGCACAGGGTAAATAAAAACTGCAGCACATGTTTCAGTCCATGACCATCATCAGTGAGATATCTGGCCAGGTATGATCAACCTACCAGCTGGTACTACTCATACTACTAATTAACAGAGACCAAATCACTGAAGTGATTGAACACCAGATTTCATGTCTTGCAAAAGCTTAAAAACAAAAATCATGGGGTTTCTCCTCTGCCAGTCTTTTATGTTTTCCTAGCAGTGGTTCTATAAGTGGGGTCTGGACCTCGCAAGGGTCTCGAGACACTGAGAGGGGGGTCTTGAGATCCAAATAACAACAAAATTATGACAAATTTAAGTCTGCACATGACTGTTTTCGAATGTACACAGCTGTGATCGACTTTGCCTCAACCATCTTTAGTTATAGTTGGGGTTCCTGGTCTCTGGCACCCTGGTCTCTGGTCACAGGCTGAAAAGTTTGGGCACCCCTGTTCTGCAGTACTAACTCACCCAAGAGTAATATGTTTTTATATCCCAAGTAGATGCTGTTTCACATTTCCAAATCAAAAAACTGGTCAGAACTGCATAACATTGCCAATATGGACTCAAACATTTGATTCAAACTGTAAAAGAGTTGTATTTTAAATGTGATTAAAACTGTGATAAATTGCGATTTACTTTGAAATTCAGAAAGAGATCAATTGAGCAGAATTAAGAAGCATCTTCCCTTATGTTTGCAGATTGTAACAGTATGCCTAACTAAAGCTACCTTTTCAAGCATGCAACTCAAAAATGGCAGGCTTGTTCTGAGCTGTAGATGTGGTTAGAAACAAAATAGCAAAAGGTAATGTTAGACTTCATGACAACTAAACAGGCATGAGAGGCTGCATCTTTAGTTAACAAACAAATTTAACCACAGAAATCCTACGCTCTGGTTCCTAAACATACAGTGTGTAGTCCCTGAGTAGATAAACATGACCTCAGCACTTCCAAAGTTCAGCTCTGGCCTTGCTTGCACTTAAGCCCCAGGATCATCAGAAACGTGACGGCTTCACAGCGTGACAGCTTCACATGTTCGCAGACAAACTTTGTCTGAGTCAACCAAAATGACCCCATGGTTTAAAAAGCCTGAACATTATTAAAAGATTCAACTGGACACCATGTCAGGATGTAACCTCAGCTGTCGTCTCTCCTCTTGAACATTTTGCAGTCAGCGACCTTAAAACTTCCATCAGGTGCAGCCTGACCCATGTGGTCGGACAGTTGGCGAGGTTGACAGTAAGTGGGACCTTCGCCATGACTGAGATACCCTCTGTCTTAATGCTAACCCCATGACACATGTACAGAAGGGTTGTTGATCTCATCTGTGGCCAGATTTAGCTCTTCCACGTGACCGTAAACTAATGCTCTTGTTTACCATCATATATCAATCTCAATAGACTTGTGCTGCACTTGAAATGAATCACATCTATGTATATTAGAGTTTATTTCCAAGCCATGAAAACTGAAAACAAGAAAGACAAGAGCATACAGATAAATATTAGTTGTGTATTTAGGATTCAGCACATCTCCATTCAGGTCAGGCTCAACCAGATGCTCATGAATACAGTTGTAGCTTGCAGACCTGCATGGGAAGTTATCTGTGGTGAAGTTTTAGAAAGCTCAAGGTCACTTCCTGTTTATTCTGTCTTGGTCACATACCCGCTGTCAGGCCGCTGACTGCCTCGCTGACCTTACGTTCTATCTGTGGCATATCGACATGACAGTTACAGTATTTTATTTCATATTAATTTGAATCATCATTTCTTTGTTTTTAAGTGCCTCATTAAAATGAGGAGGGCTGCTGTGGTTCGCTTAAAAGCTTTAGTCTCCTTCAGTTAGAGTGCAAAGACAAGGTTAACTCATGAGTCAGGTAAAAAATAAAAATCAGGTATGTATCTTGATATGTAAAGCTGAAAGACTGCCAAACAACCCCTCACCCAAGGCATCTGGTGCCATCCCAGACACTTATGACCTTTGTCAGGCTTTGCCCAATCTAGAATATCTATCTGGTTTATTTCTGCAGACTAGGAGTAAAATATGCCATATTAGATTATATTGTCCAGTATTATGAGAAAAGGAAATTCAGCAGCGAATAACTGAGTTTGTCTATCTGCTGTTCTTCATGTTTTTTCATGTTCAAGACAGTTTAAAACATTTCCTCGTTGAAGCCATAACAAATCCAAAATGCACTTCTTAAACCCTTCAATTTACAATAACCAATCTGAGGTGGCTGATAGCCAGCTTTAGAGTCTTTCAGCTGTGTCTAAGTTATGTGAAATCATGGCTACACTCAGGACTTCATCAGGTCTGGTTGAGTATGGAAGCATTTGCCAGTTCACACTGCGTCAGCCTTGGTCCTGTGCTGCTCTGGCCTCCTGATGGTCATCATCCAGGCCTACGTCAGGCCCTTGCTCGATCTCTTCAGGTATCCTCCCAGCTGCTCCCTCCACAATGTCCCATGTGTCTGGACTAGCCTCATTGGGTCCTGGGCACCCAGTATGCAGTGAGCTGGAAAGCGCACCAGCGCAAGTAGTCAGCTGCCATTCCCTTTTTCGCATCTTCACTTTTCTGAGCACATCAGCATGGACTTGCCAATGATACCCGAAGAGGAGTGTGCCAAAGAGAAGTTGTCACAAAGGAGTCCAGCTGGCGCCTCATGACATCAGTCAACGTCCAGGCCTCACAAGAATAATGTGAAACCAGAAGGACCAAGAACAGAAAGACTGTCATCCACATGCTCAGATACCAGGAACGTCACACTGTCTCTGTGGTTGATATCAGCCTTGCAGTCAGTGAATCGATGGATTATGCTACTGCTTCACAACTCCATGCTCTCAATATTAACAGACATAGATTTGATGGTAGCCTCCAAGGCATCCCCAAATGCCTGGATCTTTGTTTTGGCCAAGGAAATGTGCATTCCCAACATTTCAGCCTCCTCACTCAGCAAGCTAAGAGCCCCCACAAGGTATACAGTTATAGCAAGGATCACAGCATCATCAGCATTGTCAAATGATACTCCACAGTTTGCTTTTCCCGCTACTAACCCCATCATCCAGTCTATACAGGTACTGAAGAGCATAGAGGCCAAGACACATACCCTGTCTCACCCCAGAATCAACTGGAAAGAAGTCAGAAGTGGAGCCACTCTCTGTACCAGAATATAGGGCATACATCAGCTGGATGAGTGAACATGGGACCCCATGGAGCTCCAGAGTCCTCCAAAGGGCAACCCTATTCACCGAGTCAAACATAGGCTGCAAGCAACCCTCTATTGGCTTCTCGGGAGTACTCAGTGAGGACCTGAAATGCAAGGATGTGGTCTACTGTATGCCTCTTAGGTGTAAAGCCTGACTCTTCAGGACGCGAAGGTCAGAGCAGCGGATCAGGGATCCTGTTCAGCAGCAGCAGTGTAAGGACTTTGCCTGGCACTGAGAGAAGTGTAATATATTTGTACTTGTTACACTCTCGCACATCACACTTTCCCTTCCAACTAGGAAGAACAAGGCCCCTCTTCCAGTCTGCAGTTGGCTATTTCAACCAAAAATACCTAAAACATTTTCATTACAGCGTACAATTGAGCCAGCATTGTTTTTTTTGGCCAATTTTTACCTCAAATTTGTTAAATTATGCTGAGAAACTGTACCCATGTGTTACACTGTATAGCTTAACTACCTCAAATGCATCCTTCATAAATGAGCAACACTCACTGAAATCTCTGGAGACTAATGTCACTACTATTACCAAGTACCTTATAACCAAACTTCAAAAATACAGAAATATCCCTTTACCATACAAATGCACTGGTGGACACATAGGGGGTCACCAGATGCCCTGATTTTTCTAGAACAGTGTCCTCCTTGGTACCCATAAAGTGCATAGAATATGATAAATTGTCCCTCCAGTGGACAAAATGTAACAAAGTCCCCTCAAAGAGTAGCCTTTTGGTCAGCAATATGTGATCAAGCACTCTTCAGGGTGCCCTTCCAGTCAAAAAAACATGATTAAGTGTCCCTCCATACCATGACCAAGCTTACAATTGCTTTAGGAGAGCAGTCATTCCACAAGCTGAAGCTGATGCCCATACTTGTGTATTTTTACTTGAGTGCAACAGAATAAGATGGAGATGTGATGTCCGTATTAATATACAGTCACTGGTCAAGAGTCATTGGGTCTGTGCACACTGATAAAACCACTTGGAAATTCATGAATTGGGCAGAACATGCCATGTTAGCAGAAACAATCCCACATCATTCAATGAAGGTAATCTGTTTACCGGTTTAGAAAGAAAGCGAATGATCTCAGTGCTGCTCGATCTGGCAAAAACAAATGAACAAAAACCCGAATTGTGTGTTCCTCAATGGGTGAAACAAAGGAAAGAGAATTCAAAAGAATCCCTGTGCACATCTTAGCTATAAGAGAAGGAGTCCTCTTATCACTGTGGAAATGCATGGCATGAGAATTGGGAGGAAATAGATGCCTTTGTGGATGTGTAGTAATTAGGACTGAACATTTCCAAAGCCATAATTAGTCTGTGTCCGTTCTCTCTCCTTAGCCAGCTGAGGGGGGAAAAAAACCCTCAATAAAAAGAGGAGAATGGCAACCAAAAATAACACATCTTCTTGTGATCATTAAAACGAGAAAGTGGAGGAACAGCTGCTTACAACAAAATAAACACATTAACACTGATGCTCGGTAGTGTGCAATCAGAGGCCCAAAGAGACAGCTGTCCGCCTTTAATTACAATCATGCCTGTTTCTTTTTTACTCCTTTTCAGCATTCTTACAACTTTTCTATACTTCTTTGTCTGCATTCAGATGTTTCAAACCATTATTTTTCTGTTTGTCTGGATTACATAAAGAAAAACTTTTAGATAATGAATCATCTGCATGGAATAGGTGAGTTCAGGCCACTGTTTCTGAAATGAAGAGATTCAATGTATAGTTTGACTTTTCTTAAAGCATACTTATTATTTCTTGCCAAGAATTAGATAAGAAAATCATACCCACTCTTTGACTCTATCTAAGGTAACAACTTCCACCTACCTGCACCTCAAACACTTACCCATTTAAATCTTTTATCTTATACTTAGTCTTTGAAAAAAAGGCGGTCAGATGTGGGTGTTAAATTGTGATTTAACAGCAGATTATGTAAGGAACATTTCTCTTGGCTGAGGACAATTACTTCCATGATTAATCGACTTGTGGTTTACAAAGTGTTGAAACATTGCGGGAAGCACTCATCACAGCCTCCAAGAGAGGAAAGAGAATCATTGAATTTCTTCCTCTGTGCATGGCTGGGATGGGAAGAAAATTCAACCCTGGCATCTTTGGCTCGAACCAGCCCCTCACAACTAAAGCCAGTTGTACACTGTGCAATTTCAAGCCAACCATAGGACAGTCATGGTAGAATGTCATCTCATACTGTGTGACTGAATCATTTATGATGTAAGACCATCGCGCACGAGTTGTGTGCTCACACTGTACGATCTGACGGTCGTGCACAACCTGAGTGCTCACACTGTGTGACTGAAGTCGGGACGGATGTGACAGGGTTACCTTTTAAAAAATTTCAGGGTCTGAGGGTGAAGTGTTTCCAGTCATATTCTCTCTCTCTCTCTCTCTCTCTCCCCTCTCTATCTCTCCCACTTCCTCTCTCTCTCTCTCTCTTGCTCTCTCTTTCCCTCTCCCGCTATCCCTCTTTGTCTCACACACACAAACAACATCACCTCTGTGTCCGCTGCAGGCCTGCGGATAGGAATAGTTCCTGCTCATTTATTTCCTTTATCGTGGGGGTGCATTAGAAAGTGATTCTAGCTGTTGTCATGGTAATTTAGGACATTGTCTGACCGTTTACAAAGGAAAACAATCCCCCAAAGTTGTTTATTCTGCTCGCATTTCTGCTCTCACTGTGAAGTGTCTAGAGTCGTACGACCAAAGTATCAAACATGCCAGAAATCCTCCCGACCAGTCGAGGGCAGGTTGTAAGGTCGTAGTCGGGCCACAGTCAGCCGTCGTACCCCCCTGTACATAGCACAACAAACACCCAATCTGACTGAAAGTTGGCCCGACTTCAGATGGAGTAGTGCGACTCTAAATTCGTGGCTGAATCGCAGGAAAATCGCACAGTCTACACCCGGCTTAACCCGACACACCAGATGGACTGTTTCATATAGCCATTGCATGTATGTTTCTCCCATTCATCTGGGAAAGCTCCCATGGATAGTGTTTGGGAAGAGTAGGACTATTTCCAAAAATTCTCAGAAGGTGATTGGACAAACGTTCTGTCTGTCACATTCAAATCAGAGCAACAAGACAAAATGAGGTAGCAGAAGAGCAGCTCCATGAATACAGTTAGCTGGACTGGTAACAATGACAAGCTCAAACCGAAGCAGGTCGGCAGAATAGTGAAAAAAAATGTTTCCTTCCTGAAAAGCTTTAAGTGCTGTTGCCTGCTCTTTATTTCACACAGAAATGTGGTCCTGTTCTGATAAAACTACCACTTTACTAAGGCTTCATCCTAGCTAACTGCTACATTAAGCGGTAGCCAGCTCATAGCATAACTAAACTAGCTACTGCCTCATTCTCCTCAAATGACACTGACCGGTCTGAAGCGTGCTTGGTTCAGCACAAATGTTATGGAATTGAGCTTTTCAAGATGAATTTGTCTGGTGGTTGACATGGAATCTGGCCAGTCTTTCAGCTTTTCAAGGTTACCTCACAACGGGTCCAACATGCATAACTGTACACGCTATTCCTTTGTCCCCCTTAATAAGTAGACCACGTCTGCTGCATGGACTGCAGGCAGCAAGGTCTTTCTGATTGTTGCAGTATCTTGAGTGACAATTTCTTTTTTAAATATGTTTCTTTATATATATAATTGATCGTTTTCATGCTTAAGTTTTGCCTTCAGACATTTTAGTTTCACTTTCATTGATGGGGTAGAGTGGGGAGGATGAGAGTTTGAATGGGCCATGATATAGAACACAACCAGTGGGTTGTTTTACCTGCTCTATGGACCAGTGTTTAGAAGAGGAAAAAAAAAAAACATAAATTAAATGCTCCGTATGCCAGATTACCAGTCCAGCCAATCTTCTGTATATCATAGGAGGATAACCTTGAAAAGCAGATGGATTCGCCAGTTTCCGTGAATCTCGCTGGCGAATCCATCTTGCAAAGCTCCCATCTGAACAGATTGGGCAGGGCCAGAAAGTGACAGGACCAATCAGGAGGCAGTACTTTCGGGCATGGCAGGGTTATGACAAAAGCAAGCGGCGACATGAGGCTGGTGCAATTATGTTGAAGAGATTAGCGTGGATGCTGCTGCCAGTTTTATCAGAACTTGACAACAGTTCTTTGTTAAAAGAAGAACAAAGAACAGCACTGAGTTTTTTTCTTTTCAAAAACAACAAAAGTCGTGTACTGACATGTCTACAGTCGCCATGGTTCTCCGCGGTAGCAGCACACACCGATGAAGTCACGTTTTGTTGCCCTGATTGGCCCGTAAAGATGTGACAGAAAGAACGTTCATCCAATCACCTCTGAGTTTTTTTAAAGGCTCTGCCCTTTCCCAAACACAGTCTATGGGAGATTTTCACACAACCATCTGGCGTGTCAGGTTAGGTGGAGGAGGGATAATGGTATGAGGTGGTTTTTCAGGGTTTGCACAAGTTAAAGCAGTGTTTTATGAAAACAAAAAGACTTGTATGATTTCTTTGAATGAACAAATGTATGGCAAATGCTCCAGACCTGAGTAAATTACAATATTGTTCATTTTTAAGGGTAGAATAGACAGCAATACCAATCCAACAAATAAATGAGGTCTGTAATGGTTAACACTAACCATAACTGGGTGTAATTTTTGCAACTTTTTTTCACTTTAACCTAGAATGGAGCACATGAAATGACTTATGAATTGGTTGCTCTATATGCATTTGCACAAAAATACCCTAAGCTTCCATACAATAACATAACATTACTGCTAAGTTATGTTTTCTGTTCATCAGTGTGTCATTTTCCACTCTCTTGTTGACACCATGAGTACATCAGACTAGCACTGATGTAAAGATACTCTCACGATAGCATCACATGGCAGAGTGCTGCTTCATCTAACTCCCACCACTTCTACATCACTTCAGCCCTCACCACCACACAAGCCTGATAGTCCCATGCTGTGAGATGCATTGCCCAGGAAAATCTCCAAAAAATACAAAATTTCTACCAGTCTGGCCCGAAATCTACCGGGGTTGCTTGTCCACACGTCCCTCACAGCAGGTAGTTTATCATGAAGGATGAGTAGTGGTGGGAGGGCTGTCAGGAGGCAAGACATGACGGGGACACCAGGGTGGTAGGACCAGAGTCTAACACTATGTTGGCTGTTTTTACCTGTATGTCAGTGGAGTCAGACATGACACATCTTTTAAAATGAAAGAGCAGGGAAGAAGGTATTTGTTCAGAAAACATCTTAGAACTTCTTGTGCAGATTTTATGGGGATTCTTGCAAGAAAAGTTTCAGATAGTCTGGGTTACTCATTTAGCTATTGCATTCACACATGCAGCTCCAGGAGTTTGTTGATATGTGTGAGTTGAGCTTAAGAAGAATGGACTCTGGATGTTTGAGGGGTAGGGGTAAAAATAATAAAAATAGCAGTTGTTTGATGCATTGAGGCACCAGCACACAAAAGTAATCAAATATTTATGATGAAATACTTAAAAACCTGGTTAAGATTAAACTGTTGTTATTCTGTAATTAAACAATGTCGATATAACGTAACAGATGAGGATTTATGAATTTTTCAGCCTTCACTTATTTCACAAAAATAATCAAGTGAGGATGTTAGTGGAAAATAGCTTTACACTGAGCTTGGCCAGAGAGTTGACAGGGTGCTGGAGTTGGAGTAGAATTCTTTTTTTGGTCATTTTTGAAGATATCAGGGACCTTGTTTGGGTCTACTGAGGTGCCCATCTAAATGGATAACAACATAACTGTCTTTCCCACATCTTGTCCTGAGATGGGCGTTGATCAAGCTCAGTTTGGAGAATGACAGCCTTATTGAGGCAGTTGTCACTAGGGATGTGGCATAAGATGTATTTTTAATATCATATACGATCATTTGAGGAGGGTGAGAGTGGGAAGTGGCCCTATGTCACATTGTGTCCAGTGAGAGGGAACCCTGGAAGGCACTTATCATGTTCTGTCTACTGGATAGGCCATCTGGAGGCTGCTTTGTTATGTTTTCTCCACTGGAATAGCCCTCTGTCATGTTCTATCCACTGCCAGGGCACTCTTGGCACAGCGTACTAGAGGGCACTTTGTCATGTTCTGATCACTGCAGAGAGCCTTGTATGGTGCTTTGTCAGGTCACTTTGTCATGTTTCATCAACCAGAAGGGCAGCCTGGAGGGCACTTTGTCATGTTCTGTCTATTGGATGGGCACTCTGGAGGGCTCTTTGTCATGTTCTGGTCACTGCAGAGAGCCTTGTATGGTGCTTTGTCAGGTCACTTTGTCATGTTTCATCAACCAGAAGGGCAGCCTGGAGGGCACTTTGCCATGTTCTGTCAACTGGTTGGGCACTCTGGAGGATATTTTGTCATGTTAAGTCTAATGGATGGGCACTCTGGAGGGCACTTTGTCATGTTCTGCTACTGGATGGGCACTCCGAAGGGTACTTTGTCATGTTTTGTCTGATGGATGTGCACTCTGGAGGGAACTTTGTCATGTTCTGTCCACTGGAAGATTGCCTCACAGAATGCTTTATTATGTTTTATCCATTTGAAGGCCACTTTGTCACATTACATCAACTGGAAGGGCAGCCTGGAGGACATTTTTTCATGTTCTGTCTGATTGATGGGCAACCTTGTGGTCACTTTATCACATTTTGTCCACTACAAGAGTACCTAGTGAGCAGTTTAGAGCTTGTTGACCACTGCTGGGACACCCTGAAAGATGCTTTATCATTTTACCCAATGGAAGGGTAGCCTTTCAGGGCACTTTGTCATGGTTTGCCTAAGAGGGAACCATGGAGGGCACTTCAGGTTTAAAGTAACATAGGTGCATCTGAGAGGGCACTTTCACAGTAATTTTAAACAGTAGAGCACCATAGCGCTATCTCTGAATCCACTGGTGAATAATTAGATAAGAGGGAGGTTTTGAGGTGTAAAAGCTGGCCCTGCTGTTAGCAAAAATTCAATAATATCAAATTTTTACTTTGTAACACCAAATAAAAGGACAACAGCAATCTTCAAAAGTACACAATTAAAATAAGTTATGTAGGTCAAGCCCACCTAAACTATGTTGAAAACAGAAAAGCTGAGCCTATTTTATGAGGGATTTTAAGATATTGAACACAGTGAAATCTCCTGCTCTGTTTACATATGCAGAAGAATCAGACTTTAAAGTTTTAAGTTCCCTGCGGTCTCATGCATCTTGTTTCTGATGAAAACACAGCCAAACGATGAACAGAGAGAATGACAAATGAGGCGGAGGCCTGTGTTTTACAGGATTGATGTTTAATTACATACAAAGCTGCCATTTAGAGCCCATTGTCCTGTCTGAATGTTGGCAGACCGCGGCACAGTGTGTTGACTGCATCTTTCTTTTCTCTTTCTTGATTTGTTTTTCTTCCCCCCATTTTAAAGGGCTCCACTACACAACCAATCTGAAGCCATTATAATTTCCACCAGTAATCAGTCTGTAGTTTATATTTTCTTTCTTTTTTTTTCATGGCAAAGCTTTAATCAAACATCTCATTGCCTCTACCAGCCAGAAATGTGTGATTTCGACAGAAACACAAAACAGCATGCAATTACTCTCGCAGGACCTGTCCCTCCTCTCCGCTACAGCTGCAGAAAAGAGGGCACTATTCCAAACACATCTTCCTCCCCCTCCTTTGTCTTCTCTCTTTTCTTTTGTGTTAGAAAATAGAAGCATCCTGCCCATTACAACAGGACATGTAAGGATGGAGAAACAAACAACAAAGACACAACTATATTTATCATTATTCATAGCATAAAACGAGTGTTTATTATAAATTCATTGGTGATTTCAAAAAAGGTTAACATCTGACTGTGATATGGCTTTAAAAAATGATTTGTGTGGCACAGAATTAAGTGATATAGAGAGAAGATCTAAGTGAAAATTATGCTTTAATTGCCATCATTTCAAGAGTTTACTATGTATGAAACAATATTTAGCCTAGTGGAGCGAGAGGGGGTTTGTATTCACATCTCTAAAGTAATAATCTCAACCTACCACTGATCTTATGTCTTTCTCCTAAAAATAAGTCCTCATTAATTTCAGCATCTAAAACTATGGGTAACTGGCTTCAACTGACCCAGACAGATACAAAAGTTTCTTCTTAAATGTTGGAA